>NW_026947498.1:47865132-48355132 GCF_034190915.1 Cavia porcellus
AGATTATGAAAAGTAGCTTTATACACAACAATGTAAAGATATGCAATACCACTATACTGTATACTTATGTATAGTAGAGATAGTAAACTTTACCCCATTTTTAGAAATCTAAAATATGCAGTTGACATCACTCATGATGGGATCAGGGATGATAGTAGTTATGACTTAACTACCATCCTTCTCACCAAAAAAAGATTTGAGTTTTGTTGTAAGTACCTTTGGAATGAGAAGCTAGTGCCTTCAATGAACTCTAATCATAATTTCTTTCTTATTAAAAAATAAATATAAGATTGTTGGACAGTTTTTAAAAATCTATATGCACAACACTTAGGTCTTGCCCCACTGGATTCAGCCTCCAGATATTGAGACTTTTTTCTTACTTTATAAGCTTAAATAGCTGTTGATCCAACATGTAAGAGTAGACCCTGAAGGTGTCACTGATAGAGCTGATATTTCTTTTTTTTTTTTCTTGGTCTTTGTTTGTTTTGTCTTGTTTTGTTTGAGACAGGGCCTTGCTATGCAGTCAGTTTGGCCTTGAACTCACTTTGTAGCCTAGATTAGTCATAAACTCAAACTGATCCTCCTGTCTCAGCCTCCTCAGTACTGGGATTACAGGCATGTACCACCACACCAGGTATGAGATGACATACTTCTAAAGGAGACACTGATTTATCTTTCCAAAGGTAGAAGTGGTCAGTGCTGTTACTGCTGAGGCCTGATCAAATCTTTTGTTTTCTGATTTGCAGTGGCTTTAATAAACTTTTCTCCTTGTTCATATTCTTTTTTAATTCATTTTAACTGATATATAATTCTGCACATCTGTGAGACAGTGTAAACTTTAATAAATGCACATAATATATAATGATTGGATCAGAGCAATTACAACATTCATCACTTCAGATATTTATCATCTCTACTAGTGTCTTGCAATTTTCAATTGACTATTGTCGACTATAGTAACCTGTGCTATTGCTCATTAGTGGTAATACTAAGCACCAAACTAGTACAATTTACAGGCAAATATTTTTCATAATAATTCTGAAAAATCATTTATATTGTTCCATTGTTACAATAATGCAAAACATTTTTTTTGCAAAATATGCAGATTTCAATGAAACACAAAAACATTATTTCCCAAAGCAATTTGTCATTTCTGTTTTTTCACTCAAAATACTTAAAAATTAAATATTAAATAAACCCAAATATTGAAGGGCCGCATGCTTAGTCTCATCTCTAATAAATTTAGCGTCACACATATGCAATCCTTTTGACCTCCATTCTCCAGTGTGAAAAGAATGGAAGTTCTGCTGAGTGATGGGCATCCTTTAGTAAGTCAGTTTTGGTGCATTTATCAAGTCTCAGCTTCCTTCTCCCTCTTCAGATTCCATCAAGCCAAGCATGGTATGTGGAGGTAGTACTTCATGTCCAGAAATAAAGGGACAGTAGGAAGACCTACAGCATATATAATTATTCTTCCATTTTAGAGTAAAACCATCATCATTAACACTGATTTTTGTGGGGGGTTTTATTTTTGATGCTAAGAGACTATGTTTCCCTAAAAATAAGACCTAACCAGAAAATATGCATGATTGTTAGCATGGTGTTGACCAGTGCCATGTGGAAAATTAGACCTGCCTGTTCTCTTGCTTGGTAGATACTCTGTAGTGGCAGATTGGGGCTGACATCCTTGATCTCTAATTATTCAAGCTATTTTCTGACTGGTACTGTCTTTGAAGAAATAGGAGAATAAGTGGGCCAGGAGTTAACATGGTCAATCAATGGTCTGTTTCCAAGGATCAAGTAAAAACTAAGGATGTGAAGGGTGTTCAGAATTGTGTTAGAGGGACATAAATTGAAAACACAGCTACTCTTCAAAAAAAATGAACACAGTTACAAAACCAAGATATGCACAAGAAAGCTTTTAGGAAGGAAGAAGCAAGCATCAGACAAGAGTGTGTGGTTTTACCTGACTTAGTATAACAATAGCTACATAGCCATGTCTCAGCTGAAATTTGCTGCTGATGTTGGCTACATTAACTCCATGTTTCCCTTAATTCTAAATCTCAACCTTCTGAAATCTTTTGTTTCTAATGCTTCTGGAACATTGTCTTCTCTGCTGGCACCCCAAAGTCAGAGAAGTTGCATCGTCCATCTGTATCTCTGTTATACTAAGATACGACACCAGATTACCTTGCAACTTCAGTTTTGGATTTTACTTTGCCTCTGGATGAAGGCCCTGGTAGAACCACAGGAAGATTAAACATGAGGCAAATCAAATCAACTTGCCCCATACTGTGTAAATCACCTCTTACTACTGTTGGTCTATACCCCCTGAACCAAGACTATATCAGCACTTTGATCCTTCAATCCTTCTGACTTACTTATCTTCAAATACAAATAACCCCCATGAGTCCATCCTAAAATCCTCCCCCCAACATACCCATTTTTTTTATTGGTATATTTTTGCAGTAAGAAAATGTTTGTATTCCTTGCATGGAGTTGGTTCATGTACATATAGCACATGTTAATTCCTTTGTTCATCCCCTTTCCCTTCCCTCCCTTCTCCATGCCACCCATCTCTTGATTCCCCTTTTTTTTTTTCTTTCAATGAGTATATGCTTTAGTGCATATTGGTTGTATTCCTTGAATGGAGTTGATACATGTACATAACTCCTTTCTTTCATCCTCTGTCTCTCCCTTCTTTCCCCTCTCTCCATCTCTTGATCCCCTTCCCATTTAAGAAAGATTTGTCTCCCTATTTCCTATTATCTATTTTTCATTTTATTCTTTATTTACACTTTGAGTTTCTCATATAAGAGAAACCATGTGATATTTAAGATTGATTCCATAAAATTAAGTGGAATGTATCCATTTTTGAATGATAACTGAAATGCCTACTTTGGAAATCCCTACTGTAATAGCAAAAAGCTGTGCTATCCAACCTTATTCTGCTTTGTTACCTATTGTGAGCTGATAGTGTTCCTCAAAAAAGCTATGTCCAAGTCTTAGACTCTAACCCTTTTTCTTTTTTCTTTTTTCTAACCCTTCATATGTGTGAATGTGATTTTATCTGGAAATACAGTCTTTACAGATATAGTTAAACTAAGAATCTCCAAGTGAAATCAACCAGGATTTATGGTTGACCCTAAGGGATCAGAGAAAGGAAAGGGGACAGAGACACAGGAGAAGGACAGGTGAGGTCGACATGTGAATGAAGAATAACAAGCCAAGAAGCAAAAAGGATTGACAGCAACCACCAAAGGGTAGAAGAGTCCCACAGAACTGTTTCTCCACAAGAGCCACCAAAGGGAAACAATGCTGTCAACACCTTCATTCTGGGACCCTTACCTTCCAAAGCTATAAAAGAATAATTTTTGTTGTTTTAAGCCACAAATTTTATAGTGATTTGTTATACCAGTCATAAGGAACACATACACTAGTTAATCATCTGTTCCTTATCCATGAAATGAAGCATTCTCTTTCCCATTTCTGTATCATTGACAATGTGCACCTGCATAAACTTACAGGATAGATGTTTGATGAAGACATATTCATATATTTTTAAATGATACAGGAATTTAAAACAAGATAATAGGGATTAACAATGGCCACTGCCTTTAGAGATCCTCCGTCTCAGTTACTTTTTACTTGTTGTTGAGAGAAAATACATGATGCCAAAAGTTGTGAAAGGAAAGGCTTATTTTTTACAGTTTTTGGAGGTTTTAGTCTGTACTCAGTTGGCTCTAAGGGGGGCTGGCATAGCAGGGCAGCAGTTCGTGGCAGCTGCAAACAGCAAGGTGAAAACTGGCAAGAGAGCGAGACACACCTTCTTCCTGCAATTACCTTGTATGCTGGCTCCACCCCTATGTGGGTAAAGCACTGACACCATCAATCGAAGCAGTATATAATGAACCAGTCACAGATGTACAATGCAAATGCATGAGGTCTGGGGGCCACCCACATAAACCATGACATTCCACCCCTAACCCCCAGGACTCATGTACATCTTTTATATAAAAGACATTTAGTCCATCTCCAAGAGTTGCCAAAGTCCTAATAGTTTCAGCATTGCTGAACAGTCCCAAGTGTCCTCCAAGATCTATGGCAAACTCTTACCTGTAACCTCTGTACAAATGAAACAAGGTTAAACATTTCTGAAATGCAAAGGCATAAGATAAACATTACCATTCCAAATGTTAAAAACAGGGGAATATAAAGCATTGGAAACAAAGCAAATCCAACCTCTAGCAGGGTAAACATTAAGTCTTAGACTTCCTTGCTCAGCAATTGAAAAAATCTGGTTGCAAGCTCCAAAAGGCTTGGGTGATTCAACCCACCATGGCATTTATAGGGATTTCAGCTCCCACAGCTTTTTTCTTAAATCCTCTCTGCTCACTTTTTTCAGCTTTCTTTGGGTCATCCACATTTTTGGCTTTTTTAAACTTTTGGGGTCTCCACTGTACCTTTGGCTTCACCCTTACATCTTTACAAATTGCCCTCTCAGGGACAGACTGCTTGGCCTCCCGGACCCTTTGCAATCAAGGTATAAGCCATCTTACCCGCAGAATTTGTGCATTTTGTGGATGCTGCCAAAGTTTGCTGCCAGCTGGAGCAGCAGCCAGACTTTTATCTCTCTTGGCTGTAGAGGTCAATTGCCTGGATAGTTGGGCTCTGTGAATCTGATTGTGAAGAAAAGCTTTTCAATATTGCCACCATTCTGAAACCTCATGTGGCCACCATCGCCATTCTGGAGCATGGTGCTCTGCAGCTTTCTCCTCTGAGCAAACTCTTTCACTTTTGCAGTTTTGAGGCTGCAAAGGGTGTAGATCCACTGCTTCTTGGGATATCCCGGGGTCATCTTTTTTTATCTCTCTGTTTCTCCTTAGCAATCAGTCTCAACCCTGTCTTTACAATCCACAGCCTTCCTGGAATTTTCCTTCTGGCCAAATTCTCAGAGTTGTCAATTATCCTGCTGGGCTCTTTGCTCTTTATTTGCAACATAAAGCTGGCTAAAAGCCCCCAATGATAGCCATGCCTCAGCCTCAACATTCAACTATGTTTCCAGATGAATCAGTCCATTGTCCTTTGTCTCAGTCTCAGACAAAGTCTCTGGGCATGAGAAAAATGCAGACAAACTTTCTGCCAAGCCATAACATACATCATGAGGAGTCCAACAACCAATCAGTCCTTCTTCCCAGCAGAAACCTCCCAAGCCTGGTCTTTACCATCAGGATTTCTATCAGCCTTCTAGTCTCCTGAGCTCTGACCAGAATGTCCTTTACAGAAGAGCCTAAGCTGCTCCAGCTCTATGTATCCAGGTGACATGTCCAAACCTTTCCAAACTCTGCCCACAAGCAATTTCCAAAGCCTCTCGAAAAACATGGTCAGGTATAGTCACAGCAAATAACCCCCACTCCTGGTACCAAATTCTGTCTTAGTGACTTTTTACTCATTGCTGAGACAAAATACATGATGCCAAAAGTTGGAGAAGGAAAGGTTTATTTCTTACAGTTTTTGGAGCTTTTAGTCCATACTCAGTTGACTCCAAGGCAGTTCATGGCAGCTGCAAACAGCAAGGCAAAAACCGGCAAGAGAGCGAGACACACCCTCTTCCTGCCATTACATTACATCCTGGCTCCACCCCTATGTGGGTGTATCACTGACACTATCAATCCAAGCACTATACAATGAACTAAAGGCCACCAACATAAATCATGACATCCTCCATATTTGTTATTGTGCATATTATTATCCTCTGAATGGATGCTCAGATTACCAGCTTAAAACCTGCAAAGTCAAACACTAAACATTGCAAGGCTTAAGCTGTTTTTGTGATTTGATTTTGTTTTACTTCAGTAGCTATCATCTCAACCTGTATTTCTCCAGATCAGCCAGTGGCTTACAGAGTAGGACAGGCGGGAGACTCAGCTCTTCTCTCTCCTAGCCTGCACACTGGCTGGCTCGCAAGAAGGGACTGGCTTTTCATTTCTTCTCTCAGCAGCCTGCGTGGCTGCTGCCAGCTCACACATATTTAATTAGTGTATAATGCTGAGTAACCCAAGAAAATGAGCTGCAGCATCACTGATATCCATAACCAAGTATCAGTGATCTTGGTACTGACTGGGCCCCCAGATTTACAAGACCTCTCAATTAGAAGAGAACTAACACAATCCCCACCTCATTTCCCTGAGATAGCATTCAAGGCTGAATTTCCACCCCAAAAGCTATCACTATCACCCTGTTTGTAAACAAAAGGAAACCAACAAGAGGTTCTCACAGCAAGGCTACATAAATAGTGTTATTTTTTTTTTTTGTCTTTTTCCTTTTTATCGGTACCAGGGATCGAACTCACGTAGATATAAGTGATATTAAAGATAACTGACATATGTAGGTGGTAGAATCTGAGACTGCTGCACCTAAGATATGAATTAAAAAGGAAGACCAAGGGGCTGGGGATTTAGCTCAGTGGCATAAGCACCTGCCTTGCAAGCAGGCAGTCATGAGTTTGATCCCTGGTACCGATTTAAAAAAAAGGAAGACCAATAATGAAAGAAAATGAATGAATGAAAATAACCTCAAAATAATTCAAGTCTTCCTTCTTATTCCAAGCATAAATGAAGTATTTTGTCAGAGTGAAATGGCCTTAAATAACTATTTGCAAATTACCTTTGCTTTTCCTTTTTCTTTCCCTCCAAATCATCATTTTCAAAAAACTGTGAATACATTTTGTTATGTTTTTACAGGACTTTTGGGTGTCCTGAATTTTATCATCTCCATAACCCAAGTTCTTGTAAAACATGAGTGACTGAGGTCTTCAAGGGCAAAGCTGAATTTATTGAAGAAAAGCAATAGAATGGAATTACAGACCAGCTGTCGGGAATAACATTGCGACAAAACACACAGCAGGCACTTTTCCCTCTGGCCTTTTTGTTGACAGAACATGAGTCTTAATGTGACTAAGTGGGTGGGATTGGGAGGACACTGGAAAAGATACATTATTGAAACACAAACTCTTCATTGTAGTTTCCCTCTCTGAGTGAGTCAGTCTTGGGCTAGGACATTGCCTACCCCCTGTGTTGTAGTGGAATCAATGTGGTCAGTAAAATCTCCTAAGATTCTCCATGCCAATGAATTATTATTGATTCCCATAAATTATTCCATAATTCAAAGGTGACAGAGGGTTATTAGATCCCAGTGAGGGTAATAGTCATACTCTTTCACTAAGCAAAGATTAGCTGAGCAAGATTTCATACATGGTCTTCTCATGCCATAGAGAAAGGACTCTTCAATTAATTTTCCTGTTCTTACTGGCCTGCCCTCTACAATGAACCTAGAACACTGCTGTAGAGGCCTTACCTGAGTAGTCTGAGCAGCCAGACTTCTGCTTAGTGTGAACATTTCCTCCTCTGTTTTATACTTGGCTACAAGGAGGTCACAGCATAAAACTGAGTCTCAAAAAATGTCTCAAGGTCCCTTCCTCTCTGTCTCTCACATGCACATACTTGCATGCATTTGGAAAGCATATTTGGCTCATTATTTCCTTTTCCTTTAAGTCACACACACTCGGTAATTTAACAAATATTTTAAAACTTTCCTAGGATATTGGGAGTGAAGGAAATCACTGGCCTCTTTGCCTTTGATATGTGTGTGTGCCCACAGGTTTCACGGCTGGGACTCTGGATTAGGACACTGTGTACACATAGAGCCAACAAGAAGGTTGACTGGGAGAAGTGCCACCCACCACATCTTGCTGGATCTCTTAGGACTTCCTGCAAGGTGTCTCTCAGAGACCTACAATCCTTTCCTGAAATCCATTCTTTGTTGTCAATATTCAAAGTCCGTAAATACATTTGTACATTCCAAGATAGTAGCTCTCAAACTGGGATGCACTCAAATCACCTGGAAATTTTCATTTTAAAAGCTGACACATGCACCACATCCTAGAAATTCTAGCTTGATTGACCAAGGTTCATTATCTGACATCAGTGGACTGAAAGTTCTCCAGGTAGCTATAACGTGTGGCCTAAATTAAGAGAACTTGAAGGACAGGGAGCAGGTCAGTATTCTAACCTCTTTTCCAAATGGCACAGACCTAAATTCAGTTTGCCAACAGATTTCAGAAAAAAAGTGAGATGCTAATTCATCTCATCAAAAGTATCTTAACTCTGCTTTGGCTTACCTGTTACAAGTGCTTCTCTTTTGGTTAGCCCAAAACAAACACTAAAATGTAATAACTATCATTGGTTTTCCTCTACTTACTGTCACAGTGGGAAGATGTAAATGTTGGCATTGCATGAAATAGTAAAGAGAAAAAAAGTCGACACCCTAAAGGACATCACTATGTAATCTAATGCTTAATTCACTCATTTTTCTAAATCCAAAGTGGGAAGAATGACCCAAGCTTTCCTATAAGGTATATAATCAAAAGAAGGTATAGACAGTTGAAAAAATTTTACTCTATTAAAATAAAGAAACAATCATGTATTCTAAAAATACTAGTGAATAACAACATTACACGACATATTGTCATATCCTTACTCCAAGTGAGGACAAGGCCAGTTTGTCAAATTTTCTTTTGCCTGAAAACATTCTCCACTCATTCAAAGCCTGTGATTTAATTACTGAGAGAGACTATAAACTATCTGTAGACTGCAAGAGGAAGAATTAGCCATCATATTTATTTATGAGTGTTCTAAACAAAGAAGCTGGCAAATGTGAGTACAGTCGATGTCTCCCAGGCCACAGACCAGGGGGTAAAAATAGGGTCATCGTATATTAGGAGCAGAATTTGCTGGCTCAGTTCTGCAGTGACTCTGCCAAAATTGCAATCCTCTCTTGGATAACACACAAAGAATTCTGGGAGCCCTTGAGGGTGCAGGAGCTCATGGTTATATTTGCTTGTGTTCGTGAATGTCTGCCTTTCTCTACTGCTCCAGTTCACTCATTTGACTTTACCTGGTGCTTAGGAGTCTAGAATTTTCAACTGCGTAGTCTCTACTCACCATACTGATGACACATCTGCCCACTTCGAGTACTACAGCCACACTTCAAAGGCAGTATTTGCTCCTGGAGCAGCTGTTATGATTTATACAGTCCACACCCATAGAAGTTCTAGCAGAATGGCTATTTCCCACATAAATTTTTTGGAACTCTTTTGCCCTGAGTCTTAAGCATGACTTCATGGAATGTGGGATGGAGAACAATATATTTGAGGGGCATTGGATCTACTTAAAATCATCCCTCCTCTCTGACGTTGGTCTATTTGTTCAGAATCAAGTATATCTTTTGTCATTTCTCTAATGAAATTTGTTGCCAAGAGACTCAAAAGTTCACCCATTACCTGCCCCCACCATTCATTCATTAATTCATTCAGGGATTGTAATTGCTATTAAGGAAATATTAAAGACCCAGAAAGACACAGGCCTCTCCTCACAGACCAAGTGCAATGAGCACATCACATGGGGAGTTTGTCATGTCATGAACATGTGAGGATTGACACTTCCTTATATTTGCAGTCAAGGAACAGTTTTCATAAAGAAGTATCCTTGAAACTAAAAGTAAAAGAAGACACAATGCTGAGCAGGAGAGAGAGAGAGAGAGAGAGAGAGAGAGAGAGAGAGAGAGAGAGAGAGACAGAGAGAGAGAGACAGTTGGAATAAAGGCAACAGCAAGCCCAAAACCCCAGAGGTTATCAAATTCCACAAAAAGAGACTTGATTCTATCATTAGTTTTAACTTTCCACACTAATAACTTATAATCCCAAAAGGGAAAAAGGAGTTGATTGGGCCTGATCATCACCTGAATTTCTTCTTAAGAAAGTGCTAATTCAAAAGGGTCAGGCTCTAAAGTCAAAAGTCAGATGAAAATAAAACTTCCAGATAAAATTCAGAATGCAAGTTAAAATTGAATTTCAGATAAACTTATAGTATAAATATACCCCAAATATTACATGATATATACTAAAAAGTTATTTATCATTTATATGAAATTCAAATTGAAAAGGGTGTACTCTATTTTTATTTGCTCTATCTGGCAACCCTACATCATGAGTGTGACCACAAACTTGGTCACTCTCACTGGAAAATCAATTGGAAAAAGCAGAGATAAGATTACTAAAGCAGACATCAATGGTAAAAGCATAAAAATGCAACTCACAGGGAAAAAAAGATTACAATAGACAAAAGCCAAGTCTCTTGTCTGAATTCTAAATAACTAAATCCCATGGAGAATACAATAACAAGAAGAAGTTTCATTGCTCACAGCACTCATAAGAGCAGGAATACAGAGGAAGAAACCCTAAGACTGAGTCCCCAAGGTCTGAGCAGTCATCTGTTTGGGCAAAAAACATGATGCCAAAAGAAAAGAGCTCAGCCGTCATCAAGCAACAGGACAGCCATTCCTGAACGCGTGACCATGCACATTTGAGGTGCAAACTACATCATGATTCTTGAGAATTCTGCAGTGCAGAAGCAAACTGAAATACACACTTTGTGGGTCACTGCTGGCTTGGGGAGAGCCAGACCCAAGCCTCTCTCCATGAATCAGTTTGCAGACTGCTGGAGGGTGAGAACCAGGCCCCACAGGGAGGAGATCCACACCCAGAAACCATATCATTTTCATTGTTTTGTTTTGTCGGGTTTTCATTTTCTTTTGTTTTGTTTATGTTAATTCTGATGGCATTAGCAGCTATTTTTTTTCTATCTCAGAGAATTTGTGATCATGTTTATTTACTTTTTTTATGTTAAAGGGATTAAGACAAAAGAAGACATAACAAAGCAGATCATATCAGAAAAATGCAAGCAACACAGCATTTTACAAGACAACCCAAAATTAACAGCAACTACCATAATGTCTCTTTCTTTGAAATAGTTGAGCATAACTTCATATACGATAGTATCAAACATAGCAAAACAGTATAAAACCATTCAAGAGAATTAAAGCATTAAAGCAACAGAGAATGAACAATGGATACTATATTATCTCATTTTCCATAGAAAATTTGTTTATACCATCACACATAATAAAATCCAATAAGATATAATATGATAGAATCAATGGAAACACAAGAACAAAAGCATAGTTGGACTTCAGAGTAAGATGATATTAAATCAGCACTGGCTATTATAATGTCTTGTTTTCTTCAAAATAGCTATTCATACTATCACAGATAATAAAATCAAATAAACTATGATAAAACCATTCCAACTAATGAATGCAAACATTATAAGGCTTCAGAGCAATGAATGGGGAATCATGATTACCATAAACTCTTATGCAGTCTTACCATTTCTTACACTAGGGAGATTATATGTATGATATTTATATATGTGAGTTTGATTTATTTAGCTTCCACAACTTTTTTATCCATTCCTCAGTGGATGGACACTTAGGTTGTTTCCAAGATCTGGCGATTACAAATTGTGCTGCTATAAACATGAGTGCACATATATCACTGTGCTGTGATGTTTTCAGTTCTTCTGGGAATATGCCTAGAAGTGGAAAATAGCTGGGTCAAATGGGACTTCCAATCCCAGATTTTTGAGGAATCTCCAGACTGATCTCCACAGTGGTTGTACCAGTCTACATTCCCACCAACAGTGCAAGAGAGTTCCCCCACAGCCTCTCCAGTATTTGTTGTTGGTAGTTCTCTTGATGCTGGCCATTCTTTCTGGAGTGAGATGGAATCTCAGTGTTGTTTTAATTTGCAATTCTCTGATGATCCATGATGGTGAACATTTTTTCATGTATTTATTTACCATTTGTATTTCTTCATCTGAGAACTGTGTATTTATCTCAGATGCCCATTTTTGGATTGGATCTTTGAATTTTAGGGGTAGCAGCTATTTAAAAGGTAGCAAGACATGTTATGAAGTATTATGTATTTATTACTGGCTTGTTTTAATGTCCTTTATTGTATTCATTGTTTTGTTTTTATTGTTTCTTTTCTATTTTGTTCTGTTCTATTTTTAATATGTCCCAAGGTGGTATCTGCAGCTATTTTGAAGACAACAGAGGCATTGTGGTAACTATTCTTGATTTCTTAAGATTTGGAAGTCCTGTGTCACTTATTCTGGTTTATTTTGATTGATTTTATTAAGTTTTATTTTCCTTGGTTCAATCCTCTTTAAAATAAAAAAAAGCATGCCTTAGTCATTGGGCATCTCATTGTAGTATAGCCCTGTGTCTCTGTTTCAAGCTCCGGTTTCTGTCTCATAAGAAAATAGATGAGAATCAATACATCTATTGAGATGAGGAAAATAAGTTAATAAAAGCTGAAAATAAAACATGTTGAGAATGGGAGGAACTTTGATTCTTCTGTTAATTTTGATGTAAAGAAGAATAGTTGATGAAGAAATTAGGAGAGAAGGTATAAATTAAATTTTCCCTGATAAGTTTACAACAAATATAGATTGATAGTGTATCTCTAGGGTTGGCTTTATAACACGTGTGTGTTGTGAAGAGAGACAGAGAGAAAGAGACAGAGAGAGACAGACAAAAAGAGAGTCAGACAGAGAGAGAGACACTGAGAGAGAGACAGAGACAGAGAGAGGGACAGAGAGACAGACAGAGACCTTAAGAGATGAATATGATGGACAGGAGAGAAAGATTAAGAAAATATTTTTATTCTGTTGCAAAATTCCAAACATTTCCTTCAATGGAAATGCAATAAATTTGAGGAAAGATGAGAACAAAACCAATAAATTTCATAGGACTGTAGAAAATGCCAGATGTTGAAACAAAGTCTCACCAAACGAGACATCTGCTTTCATCTCTAAGGGACAAAACAGACACAGAAACAATAAACATTAGAGATAACAAAATAAAAATGTACAGTATTAGTTTTTCATATCAACCCTTAGGGTCATTGTTCATTCATTCCTCACGCCCAAGTCTTCTCTCCCAGATTCCTGTGTGTTCAGTGATCTCAATTCTTTATGCTCACTCCTAATCTGAAATTATGGTGGGGGTGGGGGCCCATCTTTGAAGTATTCAGAATTGAAATGCTAGGAAAACCCCCATGTTAACTTAGTTAGATTGCTGTAACAAAATGCCTTTGAGTGAGTAGTTTATAAAGAACGGAAAGAGATCGTTCACAATTCTGGAAATGACAAGCCCAAGACTAAGGCATTAGTAAATTCAAAGTCTGATGAGGGCCTGTTCCTCAAAGCTGCTGTCTTCTGTGTGTTTCCACATGATGAAAGGCACAAACAAGCTCTCTCGGGCCACTTTTACAAAGGCACTAATCACATTCCTGAGGGCTCCAGTCTTATGACCCCATTACCTCCCAAAGACTTGCCTCTAATACTGTTGCATGGGTGATTAATGTCAACACATACACTTTAATGGGAAATAAATACTTAAATTGTAACATCCCTTTTCCAGTGCCTTATCCTTTCAACCCACTCTCCCTGCAACAAATCTAAAGATAGTTATTGCCTGTTTACAAGATGAAGACAGCTACTGTTTTCAGAAGAAGACACAAGAATAGGTAGGTCATCTGGGTTGATCTTCTCACCTCATTCCTCACAACCTCCTAAAATCTAAAACAGACTTTGCTCATGAAGTTATATGCTGCACTAGAATTTTTGTATTGTTTTGTTTTGCTTGCAATGCTAGGTTAGAAAGCATATTTTTATAAGCTTGAATATATAGTTAACCCTCCACATCTTCAGTTTCCACATTTATGGTTTCAACCAACCACAATTCTAAAATGTAGTTGGGTCTATAATGGTTGTGTTCATAATGAATATGTACAAATTTTTCTCTTGACATCATTCCCTAAACAATACATATAAAACCATTTACATGGCATTTGCATTATATAAAGTATTATAAATAATCTAGAAATGAGTTAAAGTATATGGAAAGATATGTATAGGTTATACTCAAACACTACATCATAAGAAACATGATCATAGTGGATTGAGTTTCCTCAGGGATCACGGAATAAGTCTCCTGCAGATAACAAGGGATGACTATAGATAATTTTTTCTTCTATTTAAAGGAAAATTGTTCTGGAATTGGCCTGGGGATTTAGCTCAGCAGCATAAGCACCTGCCTTGCAAGCAGGCAGTTGTGAGTTCAATCCCTGGTACTGATAAAAAAAAAATCAAGAAAAACGTAATCAATAAAACCAAAGTTGATATTTTGCTTGTATGAATTCATTTACTATAGAAATGGGTTGTATAACAAATTCTTAGATACTGTAATGGAATGACTTAATGACCCAAAGCTATTATACTTCCAGATCAAATCATCTGTTGAAAACTAAATATTTCCTTTAAAACAGGTAATTATTTCTTACAATTTTTACAAAAATTCATTTTAATTCAAAAATTTGTCCTATACTCTTAATAACTACTATGAAGACAGCAATAAGCAATGTATTAACTTTTGTTAACTGCCCTACTAACTAGTTTTGAAATTCAGTTTCACTATTTATCTTTCTTTCTCTTTAAAATTAAAAAAATTTTGACAAGCCAAAGCACAAAGAAAAAAACTTACGTCACCCAAAATCCTACCATTTAGAAGTAATCACTATTAACTATCATGTTAGATTTCTCTGTATTTACATACTTCATACCATCTTATTGTAAGTAACAACTTGACTAACAAAAAATATATAGACACCATTTTCACATTATAAAACACATAGATTATTTCTAAGCTCTGCAAAATTTTTCATTGTCGGACTCTCCTCAGACCCGAGCAAGCAGGCATTCTCTAGGTAGGGGAAACCCTTGCTCAAGGAGAGCACGCAGGAAACCCTGCATGGGACAAGCAGAGTGCCTCCCCCAACACAAGCAAGCAGGGCCTCTGTGAACAGGTGGTGACTCTGCCCTAATAGGGCAAACAGTGCCCTAACCTCAGTGTGAGCAAGCAGGCCTGTGCACAGTGGTGCCTCCCTTCCTTCACGAGCCAGCAGGCCCTCATGGGACCCTGCACCTCCATTCTGCACACACACACACACACACACACACACACACACACACACACGCAAGCAAGCACACGCACATACACAAAGACAATACTATCGGGCTGGGGATTTAGCTCAGCGGCATAAGCGCCTGCTTTGCAAGCGCATGGTCGTGAGTTCGACTCCCGGTACTGAAAAAAAGAAAAAAAAAAGACAATACTATCTACCAACTCCAAGCCAGCTCTACATTTGGCTTCCCTTCAGCAAAGGGTGACCACTACCCCTTTGGTTAGAGGTGACTACTAACCAAACCATCCTGATCCTGGGCAAATACAATGCCCAGGCAGAAAAAGGAGCAGCCAGACTCCATGACACAAAGTCCAACATTCCACTTGAATTCCCACCCTGGGGCCTGAGTCCAGGAGACTAGAGGGCTGATTGCATTTCCCGTCTACCAACTGTACCAAGGGCATAGGTTTGTACAAGGTCTTTCTGAAGAGAATCAACTGGCACTAGAATAGTGCCAAGAATCAATGTATGGAATCATGTCAGTTTCAGAAGTTTCTGCACAGCAAAGGAAACAGAGGATTAATATCTAGAATAAAAACTAAAAAAAAAAAAAAATTTACACCTCCCACAATAAAAGAAGCAATCAAAACAAATGAGCATCTGAAAGAAATAACTATTTCCCAAAAGAAGTACAAATAACCAATAAATTCATGAAAAGATGTTCATTATTGTCAGCCATTAGGGAAATGCAAATTAAAACAATACTGAGATTCTATCATTCAGAAAGAATGTCATTAAGAAATCAAAAAAAAAAAATTGGGTTAGGGGCTGGGGGTTTAGCTCAGCGGCATAAGCACCTGCCTTGCAAGCAGGCAGTCGTGAGTTCGATCCCCGGTACCGATAAAAAAAGAAAAAGACAAAAAAAAAAAAAAAGATATCAAAAAATAGCAAATGTTGGTGAAGTGGAAGGGAAAAAAATCCTTCTACATTGTTGATGGAAACATAAAATAAGAAAGTCATTAGTGAAATTAGTATGGAAATTCTTCAAAAAACCTAGAAATCTCCATTTGACCTAAAAATTTCCCTTCTAAAAACTAGAAATCTCATTTGACCTAAAAATTTTCCTTCTAGGTAAGTATCTGAAAGAGTTAAAGTCACCATATTACATTGGAACATAAATACCTATGTTTACAGCAGCACAGTTCATAAAAGTTAAATCTTGCAAGCAACCTAGGTGCCCACCAACAGATGAATGGGTTAAGAAAATGTAAACAATGAGTGCTAATGTTGAAGTTAAAGAAAGAGAAAACTTCAGTCATTTGTAGGAAAATAAGGTATTTTGACATCTTAATGTTAATGATATAAATCAAACACATAAGCTTAAATGTTACACAATTTCTCTTATAGAAACCCAAATTATAATCAGAGAACAAAATAAAAGATAAAAAATAGGAAGGAGATAGATCATTCTCAAATAGGAAAGAGATTCAGAGACAGAGGGAGAGAAGGGAAAGTAGATGAGAAAAGAATTAAGGTATTTTATATACACATAACAACCCACACGAGGAATGCAAAATATTGTATACTACACACATATACTAATAAAAAATATTTCATTGCTGCCCTTAGCAGGAAATATGCTAAATCTGAGATCTGGTGACAGCAAAGTTTTTAATGAATACATTTTATTTAACTAAACCTCCTCTCTTTTCGCTTCTTCTTTTTTCCTCTCCTCCTCTTTTTCATTCTCTCCTTTCTCTTTCTGCTCCTCCTTCTTCTTCATAAAAATTGTATCACAAAGTTAAAATTTTTATGAACATGTACCAATTTCTGATGAGGAATATAAACATTAGGTATTAAAACATGTACTAATAAAAATGTAAAATGGTTTAAATTATTTCATAATAGCAATTTATAAAGTCAAACAAAAAGGGAGCTAATTTTTCAAAGCAATGTGAAGACCAATATCATTGGTAAATCTAAAATCAGAGCACTACAGGCCCAGATGTTAGGTTTAGCTATCGCATACACTTAGCAATGGGGCTTTTGACGGGAGATTGGATCTCGGGGCTGCTGTGCTCATCAATGGATTCATTCACTCACCAGCACAGCAGCTGAGCATGCGGTTAGGAAGAGGACCAGCTTAGATGTGCACAGTGGGGGCATGACGTGGGAGGGTCTATCTCCCTGCCAGGTCTCCCTCCACTGCAGCCTTCCTCTACTGCTGTGCCTTCTCTGCCTTGGAGCAAATCAACTATGAACTGAAGCCTCTAAAACCTATGAGCCAAAATAAATCTCTCCCCCTTTAAGTTTCAGGTGTTGAATGTTTTGTCCTAGCAATGAAAATATTGACTCACGGGCTTTATAGTTAGTAGGAAAACCCAGAGACTGATGAACCCATAACTATGATTCAGTTTACATAAGCTTTAGGGATAAAAAGAATTAATAAAGACTTATAAAAGTCAGAAGTGTGATTATTCCTAGCACTGCTCAGTATTTAGGTCACAGTAGCAATTCACAAAATTTTCAGTTCCAAGGAAGATGATGATATAGGGGAATGAAATGGCCAACCTTCTATGTCCACAAGTTCATGTTCTCTAAAATTGAAGACTGAATTTTAGGAACAATGAAGGTAAGAGCAGAATATATTTATTGAGAGAAAGGAAGCTTCCATCTGAAGAGAGACAGAAGGGGGCCCGAACGGGTTGCCAAGGACTCTGTCTTTTCCAGAGACTTTATAGAGTAAACCTTGGGTTCAAGGTGGGGGAAGACTGGGAACTCACAAGGCAGATATGCATAACTATAGTTAGGCAATGAGATCAATAGTTCAGGTGAAATTAATTACATTAGGGACAAATGGGGAAGTGAGTCACGTCAAAAGTGGGCATTCTTACAGAGCAGTGACTCTTTCCTAGGGGATGGGAACTATTTAGGGTGTCAATCCCAGGAAATGAGTGCATTTGTATGGTCTTTTGTCTTGAGGCCTGGTCCGCAGAAGGAGGCATCAGCTTCCCTGGCAGGTGCCAGGTGTTTGCACCAGCTCCATTGAGGACCTAGCCCTATCTCGCTGCCTATAATATTTCTAACTAGCTCAGCTGCCTGCAACAATGATACTATCTGGGAATCCACCCAAAGAAGCCTCTGGAAACCTGGACATAGTTTATCTATTGATCCAGATCACAATTATATAGTATATGTAAAACTATAGAAGTATATATATAAAAAATTGATCCATGCACTTTGTGCTTTCACTTTATATTTCACTACTATATTATACCTCAATTTCATTTTATCCTCTTCTGTTTTATTCTGTTCTGTTTATTGATAGTAAGGATTGAATCTAAGGCCCCAAAATGCTAAGCACATGTTTTACCCCTGAGCTACACCCCCAACCTCAACTTCACTTATTTTAAATCAATAGTTTCTGTATTTTTTTGTATTATAAGACTACTATAACAAACCAGCACTAATGGAGTAGTTTTAAACAATAGAAATTCATCTGGAAGCTAGAAGCCCAAAACTGAAGTGTCAGTTGGGCCATGATCCTCTAAATTCAGTGCTGTTTGGTTTATAAGTGCATCACTCTAATCCTCCATCTTCGTATTGGCTACATTCTGATATGGACACTAGTCACACTGGATTAAGAGTCCACCCTATACCATATTACCTTATTTAATCATATCACCAATAACCCTATTCTCAAATAAGGTCACATTCTGAAGTTCTGGAGATTAAGAATTCAACATATATTTTGGGGGCCCAAAAATCAACCAATAATGTTTACAGGATTATTTTGAAGTTTTCTCTTTACAGTTGGAGCTGTGTGTCCCAGAGGGTTGGCTGGCTGGAAGAGAGTGAATCCATGCTCTGTGTCCCTCCATTACATCACAGAGGGCGGGCCAACTGGAAGATAGTGAGTTTGTGATCCTGGCCTCATCCATTGCATCCCAGTGGGTAGGTGAGCTAGAAGAGTTAAGACCAGTGGGAACCCCCCAGACCCAGGACATCAGCCTGGTGCACAGATGCACACAACCCCTCTGGAGGGGGAAGTAAACAGTGAGGCCAGTAATGTGGAAGCATCTGAAACAACAGCGAGGAGACAGCAGGTAGACTCTGGAAGACTCCACCAACAGAAAATCAGTCTCAGCCCCTACATCTAAAGGCCAAGACAAGGTTCATACTCAGCACATCTCTGGGATGAACTGTAAACACCAGAAGACACTGAACATAGACAACCCTGCAAGTCCACCAGCTACCATCAGAGACAGGTAGCCAGCACCGTGGGGAAACCAGTCAGCCAAGATCCTGTGCACCTGCCACTATCGAGGGAGCCTCAGTACAGCATCACATGTTACGAGAGGACAACTCTGCACTCCACCACCTTCCTGGGAACATGGGATAGGAGAAACTCAGGTGCTCAACCCATTCCCTTACACTGTGGATGGGCAGTCAACACGGGAAGTTCTTGGGACCACACAACCAGCTTGTTCAGAGGAACCCAAGAAAATGTCATGATGAAGGAACAAAAGGAGCATGTTGATTTTAACTATTAAGGTAAAGGACCTCAACTCACCAATAAAAAGAAATGCAGGCAAAGTGGATCGGAAGACTGGATCCATCAATATGCTTTATGAAAGGAACACATTTGACTCAATAGAAAATTCATGAACTGAAGATCAGTGGGGAGGAAATAATGCTCCATGAGATGGAGACCCAGCAAAAAAGCAGAGGTAGCTCACCCATCAATTGCAGGATGGATAGGAAAGATATGGCATTTGTATACAATAGAAAGGTACTCGGCTATAAAGAAGGATAACCTTGAGGCTCTGGTAGGTAAATGAATGCAACTTGAGATCATGCTCATGAGTGAAATCGTTTGGACCCACATTGCTGAACATCATGTTGACTCCCTAGTATAAAAAACTGAAGGAGTTCACGGGATCCAAAGTGTACAATGGAAACCGTGAAAGTAAAAGCAGGGGAAATGTCTGAAAAGGGAAGGTGGTAGCCACTATTAATTTCCTATTATCTTAGTTTGAAGTCCTGTATCATTTGCATCCCTTTGTTTGGTTTGGTTTTATTCTGCTTTGTTGTGTTGTATTCTATTGTCTAATGATATGGACAGCTATTTTGAAGATAAGAAGATATATTATGCTGGTCATTCTTGATTTTCTATTATCTTGTCTTGAAGTCCTGTATCACTCTCATTGTTTTGCTTTGATTGGCTTTATTCTGCTTCATTTTGTTTGGTTTTATTCTCTTTAAAATAATTTTTTAAAAAACTTAGGAGTTTTGAAAAAGGAGCCAAAAGCATGAAAGTAGATCTTAAAAGGGTTTTTATCAGTAAGCAGCAAATAGAGTCTACTTACAAGGAGATTCATTAGAATGGCAGATTTATTTTTAGTTTCCAGAGTATATGGGTTGAAGAGAGACAAAGCACTTACACAGGGAAACTTTAAAATCTCAAATAAGAGCTCACTTAAGCATCAAAGTAGTGTATTATCTCTAGGATATCAAGCTACAGTATGATCATTGTGTTCCCACTGTCCAGCCAGTTGACCATCTTAAGGGAACCTTTTTGCAGGCTAGACAGAAATCAAAATTAAAGAGTATACCTCTATAAGCCTCGTGTTCCAGAATGTGGGAAAAGATTATGAATGTAGACACAATGTCTTGGCCAAATATTTGGAGGGATAATTCTCCCTCTGCCTGTTAGGTATAATGAGGATTTTTTTTTTTTTTCTGCTTTGGGATGGAAGTAAAAAGAGACGAGAACCTGATTTTTTATTCTATAAGAGCCAGTTGGTTAGATACTAGAAAGAGAACAATTGCAGTATAAGGAATTAAGGAGAATCTCAAAGATATTCTCATGTCCCAAAGGTGGAATGCCATGATTAGGTAGAGCTCCAAGGCCACAGGGACCAAGTGGATAACCATGAATCACCTCAACAGAGATCCACATGAGCCTTTTGCTCAATAGATAAGCAAAAAATAATAATCCATTACATTAATAACTAACCCTGACACAGCTCACTGTTACAAGTCATTGCAAATACATAAATATGTCAGCAAGGCTACTTTACCAAAATACTTCAGGGAAATATTTTATTTAAAAAGAAGATTCAAGGGCTTGGAATTTAGCTCAGTGGCATAAGCGCCTGCCTGGTAAGTGCAAAGTCATGAGTTCAATCCCCACTACCCCAAAAAAATAAAAATAAAAAGATTTATTTAACTCACTGTTTCAGAGGTTACAAATCCAAGATAGAGCACCTGACAAAAATACTTTTTGAGAAGCAATCATGTGTGTACATACTTACACAAATTTATGCTCTCATTAACACACAGGACTGGTCAGCATTATTGGTTGAGGATACATCAGTAAGAAATAACTGAAATGTATAATTTTAAGACTATACAAGTGTCCTTATTTGATTTTTTCATTGTTAAGTAGTTCTACTTACCTATGTTAGAACCATTATATATGTCTATCTTTCACCTGATTTTTTTTTTTTTTTGTCTTTTTCGTTTTTAATGGTACGAGGGATCGAACTGACGACTGAACACTTGCAAGTCAGGCGCTTATGCCGCTGAGTTAAGTCCCCAGCCCTTTCACCTGAATTTTTACATTCCCATTATTTCTGATCCAAAATGTTTAAAGGTAAACACAAGAAGGGAGACCTTTATTTGTGATTTATGCAAAATATATTTATAGCCTTGTAAAAGAGAATCAATTATATTAGACTTCATTGGATATTTATTTGTTTTATTGAAAAGAATAAAATTGTATGAAATTGGGTCCAGGAGAGAAAATCCAGGACATATGGTCATCATATGAGGAAAACTGGGCTTGGAGAAAAGGGAAAGGCAGTCATCTGGAAACTGTCCCTTGCTTCTGGCAGCAGAAGAATTTGCTTCAGGAAAATGGGTCATTCTGTGAGAGCGAGGTTTAGCTTGCCATCATGTGCCAAGGAAGACCTTGCCACAATCTGGCAACGACAATGAGAAGAGAGCAATTCCACGGGCTGAAGAAAATTCTGGGTTCCAGTTTCCTTTAACTGCATTCATAACAGACCCTGATCTGCAGTCAGCAGCTCCCTACGTGCCCTTTTCTGTTCTAAGTACACTTGGGCTGTTCCACGGATGTCTGAAGATTCTTGCCAACAGACAACCTTTCTGCATGTTTGTGGATTCTGTTAGTTCCATCTTGTGCTTTGCATTTCAAATTAATTCATCAGCAGACAAACATTTTGGCCAGAACAAGATAGTGAAAATTTCCATTTCTAAATAGCAGGAAATCATTATAAAAATAAATGTGATTTCCATTCCTTCATGATTCTCCACGCTATACCTATGCATTTAATTTTAAAATAAAGCATAAATAAGCTAGTTTATGGATCCAGGATAAAAATATGACCACAGAACTATTTGTTGAGGGTATATAATTCAGAAATAACTGAAATGCATAATTTCAATGCTTACAGATATCCTGACAACATCTATTAAAACATACCTTTTCCATGGATAAGGAACTGTGTCACAAAAGCTCAAGACTGTTCTCAAATCTGAGTATGCATCAAAATTACCAAGGATATTTATTGACAAGTGAGATTTCATTATCAGTGTTTCTTTTCTCTCTTTTTTTTTTTTTTTGTGACTTTTTTTTTAAGCAGTACCAGGAATCAAACCCACAACCTCGCACTTGCCAGGCAGGCGCTTATGCCACTGAGCTAAATCCCCAACCCTTCTGTGTCTCTTTTCAATAGGTGTGCAGGAAGA
This sequence comes from Cavia porcellus, assembly GCF_034190915.1. NCBI lineage: Eukaryota > Metazoa > Chordata > Mammalia > Rodentia > Caviidae > Cavia > Cavia porcellus. The sequence goes on from NW_026947498.1 coordinate 47,887,835, forward strand.
GCCAAGAATCTGCATCGGGAGGATGTAACCTGCATATTCAATAATCATTCCAGGTAATTCTACAACAGGTGGTATCTGTAACACAATGTGACAAGAATAATGAAATCACTCTGGAGTCTCACAGACTAGAATGACAGTCTCAGCTCAGACTTTCACCAATGACATGGAGTCCTCCCTTTCACCAATGAGATGAAGTGCAAGGGAGTTGAGGAGGGCAGATGAGGCACAAGGAAGCCATCACTGCATATGAGTTTGAATCCCCTTCCCCTACTGCCTGTCAGGCTGCTCCCTCTTTCTCTGAAAGACTTTTAAATTAATTGGAATGGAATTCATTTCTTTTTGGTTTTTGGTTTGCTGTTGTTTAACACTTTTATTCATTTGATTTTAATATATTAATTATGCATAATAATGATGTTTAGTGTGATCTTTTAACATGTTCATACATGTACAGACCAAGTGTACTCCCCATTTCAACCTTTAGTATCACTTTTCTGCATTCAGGTTGACTTTTTTAGCTGGAACTAAAAACTTGAATGGCATGGTTCAAAATATAGTTCAATATTTTGAATTAGATTATCATATTTGCATAATAAACATTAGATAACTTATCATATTATTATTGTAACTTATTATATTATTTCACAAAAGATTGAAGTGAAAGTATCGTTAAATTGTCCAAAATCACACAGCTAAAAATTGCAAGAGTCCTGTGTAATTCTGCCCCATAGACAAAAACCTATTTGTCTGAGGAATTCAAACATGATGCCTCAACTTTTACTACTTGAAACCTTCTTAGCACAAAGTACATCCAGCTGGCCTTCAGGCCTCCCATTAACCAATGAAATCTATCTGATGGCCACTGTGGGCAGGAGGCAAACACAGAAACTAAAATGAAGAGCCCCAATTGCCCTGAAAGCAGCTGGGGTCATCTCAGATATCAGAGTACTCTTCATTTGCACCACCATGCTTGTTCACTTCTTCAAGGGCACCTTTGGCACTTTAAACATTTAAGAATGGATTATTTTAAGAGTGGATATTTGATGTTTATTTTTAAAAGCATCAAAATTATTTCCTATTATACTCCACTTTTTGCAAAGAGAAGAAAGGCTCAAGGTTTGTTTTACCCTCCTATATTCATGTGTGAAAGGTTTTATCTTAGTGAAACTGTATATGGAGAAACTCTTTAGGGAAGTACTTAAGGTTCTATGAAGTCGAAAGAGTGAGCCCCTCACCCTGTGACTCATGTCCTTACTCACTAGATATCTCCACTCCACACCATATACACACAGAGAAACCCATATGAAGACACAACAAGAAAGCAACAGTCCATGAAATACGAAAAAGACCTCACCAGAAACTGAATTTTTTGCAAATTGACTATGGACTTCCAGCATCCAGAACTGTTGAAGAAAAAAATACCTACTGTTTTAAACCACCCTATTCATGATACTTTATTATGGCAGGTCTAGTAAACTAAAATAGAATGATTATTAAGTCTTACTAAAGCAGAAACCAGAATTTTCTTGGAAAACAAATCTTTATTTGTTATCTCCTGCACCTCACAGAAATATACTAAGCTTTTAAACTGAGTATTGAGGAATCCCAAACTTCAGAAAAAGAAATTTAGTCTCCTAAGATACAATACATTTTCCAGAACCAACCTTGCTACTCTCAACCACAATCTCAGAAATGCCCCTCCACGTTGGAAAAAAAAAAAAAAGACTGTTGGGAAAAAGTAGATATTTTTCAGAAGTCTGAAGTCTCAGTCTGTAGACATATTTTGGTTCTTCCCACCTCTTCACTGATAGGGAACATTTCTTGTGGAGATTTAAAGATGGTTGTAAAAATGTATATCTACCTTGGCAGTCTCCATTCTGTGGTCTATGGTGTCCTGAGTGTCTTCTATAAAATTCCAGAAGTTCACATAGTCAAGATTAGCCCTATTGCAATCCTAATACATTGCTAGTCTTCTGACTGTATTGTTATTTGCATTGGTGGTTCAAAAGCAGTGGAAAGTAAAACTAATGGTACCTGAGGACAAGTCAAGGCAGTCGCACCAAGTGGGTTCATAGTTATCATATTTTTTACCTTTACACACTAGAAGGAAAGACAGGAAAAAGATTCATATAAGAATTTCCTTAATGGAGTAGTAAAAATCATTAATTTTCTGAGTTATAATCATCTCATTAGTTGGCTACATTTTTTAAATGTGCTCTGAGAAAATAGATGATAAATATATAGAAAGTTCTTGTGCTACATCTTGCAGTAAGTACCATATTGTCTTCAGAAAAGGACTTGTATGATTGAGTTGAGAATTGAAGGAGATGTATTTTTAAGTAATATTATACTCACTTTTTATCACTACTAAAACAAACTAATAGAACAATTATGCTTAAAGCAATAAAAATATATTGTCTTACACTTTTGGAGGACAAAAGTCCAACATGCACCTCCTGGAGCTAAAAATTAAGGTGACAAGAGAGGCTCTAGAAGAGAGTCTACTTATTACCTTTTCTCTCTTCTGGAGGCTTTCTACATTTCTTGGCACACAGTCACTTCCTCCACCATCAAACCCAGAAGCACAGCATTTTCGAATCTCCTAGTCCTTCTTTACTTACAAGTGACCACAATGCATCAAATCAGATAATCTTTCTCATCTAAAATTCTTAACTAAGTTATATTTCCAATGTCTTTTTGTAATATATTGACAGATTCAGCATTAGGATATAGGTATTGTTTGCTTGTCATACACACCATTCCACTTGAAAGAATAAGTAACAGACAAACTACCCTGATTCAGACTTGTATTGATAACAGATATTTACTCAAAATCTACAAAGTAGGCCTTCAGGCATAGTAACCAGCATGGGAAGCAGAAGTCAGCCATGCCACCATAAGCCTACTGGCCACCATCATTATCAGGGACTGGTAACCAGCACTGGCTGGGAGAAGCAGCCAGTCAACCACTCTTGCATCTGTAACCTCTGGGAGAGTCTCAGTATAGTCACAAATGTCTGGAGAAACCTGCTCTACAGCTCACCACCTCCTCAGGAACCTGGGTCAAGAGAAACTCAGGTGCCTGATCCACTCTATACTGTGGATGACAGCAAATATTCCAGGAGACTCCACAACTAGCTTATCCAGAGGAGCCCAGGAAAATGTCAAGGTGAGGACCAACAAGCAATCTCAGACATCCAGCCTACACAGAACAAGTCTAGGAGACATAGGCATGGAAGGAAATGGAAGTCATAACCTGAAATTTCTGAAAGGAGAGCAATTGAAATAAACAAATTCATGAGGTTGTAAAGGTAATCACACCAGAAATAATATCTCAGGTAAAAAAAAGAAACCATAAACATAATTAAAGAAATGCTGAGCATATCTAAAGAAGACATAGATTTAAAAAAAAGAGGAGCATTTGAAAATGATGAAAACCTTGAATGAACAATATAGGAAAGAATTGCAGTCCATGAAACAGATACAAAGAGCTATTCAGAAAATTAAAAACTCCACTGAAAGCTGGCAAAACCACTTGAAAAAAATTGAAGATAGACTTTCAGACCTGGAAGACAGGATTTTAGCTAGCAATCGTGAAAGTAAGGCTCTGTTAAAAATAACAAGGAATCAGAAAATAACAATTTAATGGCTGCTAGATGACACAAAGGAAGATGATTTGAGAGTAATTTTTCTGTGAGGCTCAAGATATAACAAATAAAGATTTGTTTTCCAAGAAAAGAGATTCTACATTGCAACCTACTTTTAGAAATTACAACTTGTTAACTTTTGGTGTAGCATTAAAGGTCACTCACAATTATTTTAAAAGGCTATCAAAATATATTTCTCATGCTAGCTATATATCTGTGTTGGACCATATTTTTCTCGTATATCTTAATTTTAAAAGTTACAGCAGATGATATGCAGAATAAGATGAGAATCCAGTTATCATATAGTAAGTCAGTCATTAAAGAAAATTTTAGGGGCTGGGGATTTAGCTCAGTGGCGTAAGCACCTGCCTTGCAAGCAGGCGGTCGTGAGTTTGATCCCTGGTACCGATAAAAATGAAAAAGACAAAAAAAAAAAAAAAAAAGAAAATTTTAAAAATGAAAAACAGTAGCATTCTTCCCTATGATTTGGAAATATATTTTCTTATACTAAAAAATAATTCTGTCCTATGACTATGAGTTTGAGTTGGGTGTTAATGGAGTCATGATGTTTCTCAGGATCCCCACTCTGACCTTAGTCATGTTCCTCACAAGACAAAAGTGGTATAACTAGCATGTGAATACTTTATCTCCTAAAGGAAGATAATTTCAAATGCAATATGACAATGAGAATATAAGGCTTTGCTTTAAGTCCATTGAGATTCAGACATCAAAATTATGTATAGCCAGCTATGGAGAAAAAAAGTTTCCATTCATGGAGCCCAGCGCATTGAAGAAATTATTTAGACTGATGCTCATCTAGGATATTCTATGAGTAAACTAATGGCTAATCCTTAGACTCTAATCCATAAAGTCAGAGTAGAGACACAGTTCTGCAGTGAGGTAATGACAGTCAAGAGTATGGCCTCAGCTGTTTTCAGTCTAGTTCTACAGTTCAGAGAAGATGCAGATTCAGATGGCACAATTCATTTCTTTGGGGTAGAACTGTTATTTGAGAAGAGTGACATGAAAGGACCTCAACTCTCTCATATGGACCATCTGGGACCTTTATACGGTATGATGTCCAGCAACTGACTGCCTCAGAGAGTGCCCAGAGCTCCTTGCAAGGTTACCCTAAGTGTAACACACACACACACACACACACACACACACAGTTTGTGTGTCAAGTTTTCACTATCATCCCCAAACAAGTAATTGAAGGAAAAAATGCAATTGACACAGAATAGCCCCAGTGCATTCTGTTGAGAATTTCTACATGTTCACGGAGGAAGAACTGCAGAGGTTAGCAAGGATATTTAAGGAAATGTGATCCTTAGAACTTCTCAGAAGAAATTTCAGTTCACTAATTGCTCTTACATTTTATTTCCAGCTTTAACTCTTTGGAAAATCTCCTGTTTGTGTGTATGGGTATGTGTGGATGTGTGTGTGTAGATAAAAGCTGTTGTGAAATAAACTGTTTTTCCCTTTTTTTATTAGTATATGTTTTCCATACAAAATGAACACATTCACCATAGGGAATATATAACAATACATAATACTTTTTAATTCTTTTTTTCCTATTTCCCTCCTCCTCCTTTCAATCTTTCTTCTTTATCCATTATAAAACTTTGTTTCTATCTTTTTCTTTCCATTCTTTTTTTAAAATCTCTTCTCTCTTCCTTCCTTCCTTCCTTCCTTTCTCCCTTCTCCCACTCTTGGTTCCCTTCCCATTCAAACAAGTTCTTCCAACTTCTCAAAATTTGTTCTCCATTTTGCTCCTTATTTAACCTGTGAGTTTCTCACACAAGAAAAAACAATGCAATATTTAAACTTGTGTTTTGATTTATTTCACTTAAAAGTATGCTCTCAAGGTCCATTCATTTACCTGACAATGCCTCGTTTATTTTTCTTTAGGAACATAGTTCTCCATTGTATATAAATACATTTTCTCTATTCATCTTTTTGATGGGCATTTGGGCTATTTCCAATATAACTAATATAAATTGTGTTGCTATAAAAAAGAGTCTGTATATATCACTACTGTGTGATTTTTTAAAGTGTTTTAGAGAGATACATAGAAAGGGAATAACTGGATCAAGTGGAATCTCCCGTTTCAAGTTTTTGAGGCTCTCCATATTGATTTCCATAATGATTATAACAATTTACATTCCCACAACAATAAAGAAGAGTTTCTTTTTCCCCAAAGCCTTGCTATCATCTGTTACTAGTTGATTTCTTGATAATAGCCATTCTTTCTGGAATAAGATGGAATTCCAGTATTGTTTTAACTTGTATTTCTTGGGTGACTAGTGTTGATGAACAACTTTCATACATTTATTTTTTCTTTGTGCTTCTTCATCTGAAAAGTGTGTATTCATTTTAAATGCTCTTTTCTGTATTGGGTCTTTAAATTGGGGGGGTCTGAATTTTTTGAGTTCTGAAATATAGACAAACTTTAAATATTTGTTATAGACAAAAGAATTAACTGCAATGAGTTCATTGTTATTTGAGAAAATTAAATAAATATTTTTCAATTTCTGTTTTAATTTCTAATATTCTAAACACTAGTAACTATGACATATAAACAAAAACTCTTCATAGTTTTCAATAAGACTGTAAAGCAAAACTAAGAATGAAGAACAATTTATCTACCCTACATCTATCAAAGCTTAGCCACTGTCAACCCTAAAAATAACATCAAGTAGCTCTGAGAGGCGAAACTAGAACCATTTTCTCAACATCCTGACTTCAGGGAGAGGGGATCCTAGCACAAAGCAACTGGGAAGAAGGGTAGAAAAGACATATTCAGGACGCTACAGTGGGGAGCTCTTTATTAAACCCTAGAGCCCCCATCACATGCTTGCTGAAAGCATTTTGGATACATGCCACATAGGTGGCATCAAGATCAACCAGACACACACACACACACACACACAGAGAGAGAGAGAGAGAGAGAGAGAGAGAGAGAGAGAGAGAGAGAGAGAACTAATAAAATGTAAATATTTGTCTTTCTGTTCTTACTCCTTTCTCTCTCTTTTTTTAATTCAACACACGTTCTTCACACTGAGGTGCATTCCCATCCTTTTATGCCCCCAAAGGGCAGGTAGCTTGGATGGAATACAAAAAGGACAGAAAGAAGGTGCTCTGTACTTCACTGATTCGCTGCCGTAAGCCTTCCTGCTTTGCCATGAACTGTTTCACCCCCATGATACCCTGTGTCATGCCACTCTGCCTTGAAATTAGCTGACTCTGGACTGAAACATCTATAAACTATGAGCTAAAATAAACTTACCTCTTGAACGTATGGCTGTTGGGTATTCTGCCTCAGCAAAAATAAAAATAACTCAGACACATCCTTTTTTTACTTCTTACTTTGAGACTGGGCCACTAAGTTGCCCAGGTTGGGTTTGAACTTGCAATCCTCCTGCTTTAGTCTCTCCCAGTAGTGGACTTACAGACACGTGCCATCGTGTTGGCCTTCTTCTTCTTTCTTTGGATCCAGATGTAGCTTTTAAGGGACGTTGACTATTTGAAGACTTTCATACTAAAGACTGACCCTTTGCTCTTGCTCGCACTCACTGGCCAACACAGCTTTCCCACCCAAGACGCTCACCTAATGATATCACTTCTAGTGAGCCAAAGACTGCACACTCAGCAAATGCCAGTAGCTCTGAAGTCAAGCTTAACAACTGCTTGTTCACCATTGTTCTCCGGGCCAATTCTGCAAAATGTTCTGAACATCCCAGCCCAAAAAAGAGACGATAGAGAAAGAATTTAATTTCTCTGGAGCAGTGCTGAGCAAGTTCCCCTACCCCACCCCTAACCTAAACATATTAATTTTTACCTCCAAAGTTCCAATCTTATCACCACCAGCAACCGCATGGCCAACATTTGTGTGTTGCTAAGTGCCAGACACTGAGCCAAGTACCTTGAATGTTTGCACTAACTCTGTGGCCAGCCCCATTTTTATAGAGAAAGAAACAAAGAGAGGAAGAGGTTCAGTAATTGGTCCAAGGTTGAACAATACTTTAGAATTTAAAGTCCACAAAGTCCATTCCAAACATTACTTTATATGATTTGTGTCTTGCAAAAAAACACTACATGCAGGAGTGTTTTGTGCTTAAAAGTCATAAAGATTACAGTACATACCGTATTCTATAATAAATTTATGTAGGATTTATTATAAAAATTACATTGGTTCCCAAACATCTTAATAAAGTGGATATTCCCACAAGGGACAATATGTTCGTCCCAAAGCCTAATGTCTCCTTCAGGGTACAAGTACAATGTGAAAGAAACAGAAACAGGAAATTGGATTTCACCCTACTTATACTTGATGCTAAAATCTGTAAGCCCAGAAAGGCTTTGTTATCTTATACACAACTTCCCTACACATGGGACTATAAAAAATGAGGCAAAAGATTTAAAAACAGAAAAAAGGCTAAAAGATTAGATGAAAACAGAAATAGTTTAGTTTGAATTATAAACATATAAGGTGACAGCATTTAAAATTACCCCACTTCTTACTTTACAAGACAAAACAGGAAATAAACATTGTGAATTATAAATCCATTAAATATTGTTGCATGTAAATGGTTGCTGTGGTTTGAACATCTGAATTCTCTCCAAATCTCATGCTGAAACTTAATCTCCAATGCAAAAATATTATGAAGCAAGGCTTTTAGAGGTACGTAATGAGAGAGTCTCACTTGTGAATGAGAATAAGGCCCTCAAAATAGCCATCCCACAGCCTTCATTTTGTGCGCTTCTGCCTTCTGTGTCCTTCAGAAAACACAACAAGAAGTTGCTCTCTGATTTCACAGAGCCTGCTAGCAATATCCACAACTGTAAGGAAGTGATTTCTAAATTTTTTGGTATTAATAAATTTCCCAGTCTCAAGTATTTTGTTATAGAAGTGCAAATAGATGAAGATTATGATCATAAAAATAAATACATTTTGTTAAACTCTAAATTCCACTTTTTCCCTAGGCCAGAACTCCAAACCTTTGTCCTAGTGTCTTCCTATTATTTGTAACAAGTATCACAGCTAAACGCTTCAAGGTAAAGTTCTTCCTCCCCTCACATTCCATCAGCAGAAACTTGTTAGCTTTGTAGAAGCAGCAGATTATGTAGGGGTTAATGAAATAACATATTTCACAATACATTTTATCCTGAAGCCAAATCTAAGACAAGTCAGTTCTCCAGGGATAGGATTGCAGTGTATCGGCCACATGATGTAACACTATGTGCTTCTAGGTGCGTGTCATCTCCTAGGTATGTGATATTAATCTTCAATATTTGATGAGTGACTTTCTGAAATGTATATAATTAATCCTCAACCTATTGCATGCAAGAAATTTGGCCATTATAAACCTAAAACCTTTACTCAGCTTTGGCAGATGACACTCTATGAGCAAAATCTAATAAGCCAGAATAGGAACTCTATTTTTTGATAAAGAGTGCAGGTATGTTGTTCCGTGAACAAAGGGTGTGTTTTAATAGTCGTATAGTATCACATTATTTTATATACTCAGTTCCTCTGTCCAAGTCATGAGCCAACGCCAGTCTTATATAAACCTGAAACCAAAAAGAAGAAATCAAGTTTGCTCTTGTAAAAGGAAGGACGTAAAGAAAATCTACTCAGAGGCATTGACCTACTGCAAAGACCAGGCCTGAACACTGTCACCAAGTAATCTGATCAGGGGCTTTTCCCAGTCACTGGTGTCAGTATCAGAAATGGTCCAAGGCAAACCTGACACCAGAATAGGCAAAGAGAGAATAGAAAGACACAAACTCAGTACTGGTCAGGTCAGTCCCAGAAAGAAAGATGAAATATAGTCATTCTTCAAGTCAGGCATGCTCTCTTTTCAACCCCTGTATTAAATCACTGCCCACTGCTGATGGCCAATATTACTTTGTCAGTGGATGACTGAGTACCTCATCTCTGCCTCTAATGTGATATGTTAGTTTAAGAATGCTCAAACCCAGTAGTTTGAAACACAGAAATTTATTGTCTCATTATTTGGGAATCTGTAAGTCTGGGATCAAAGTGGCAACAGGGTTGATTTCCTCTAAAGGCTGGGAGAAAATCTATACCATGCTTTTTTCCTCACTTTTAGTAACTTTCCAGCAATTCGCAGCATTCCTTGGATTGTAGATTCATCACCCAGATCCCTGTCTTCATCATTACATGAGGTTCTGCTTGTGTGTGTGTGTGTGTGTGTGTGTGTGTGTGTGTGTGCTCATATTTCCCTGTTATAAGGACAGCAGCCATTTTGAATTTGAGGTCTACATATTTTGGTTGGAACAGAATTTAATCACCCAAAGACATACAAAGTAAAAACATACCTGGAATTCAAAGCTCAGCTGGACTCCATGACTCAGCTTAAAGTCTACAAGTACCCTTCTCACAAAATAGAAATTGTTGACATTCCAGTAAGGTACCTGAGCCCACTTAACATGGACCCTCATGGACAGGAAAGAAAAAGATGAAGAAGAGGTTGCTCTATAGAGCCAGGCCCTGAATACTCCAAAAAAAAATATGTCAAAAAAATTCCAAATAAATTGATTAGGGAATACAGATTACAAGTCTCTATATATAGAAATGAGAGAGAGAAAAAGAGGGAGAGGGAGAGAGAGAGAGAGAGAGAGAGAGAGAGAGAGAGAGAGAGAGACTGTTCAGCTAGAATAAGGAACTTAGTCACTGACCTGACCCTGTCTCCTATTAAGTGAAGTAAAGACAATTTCCAAGGATACATAGATCTGATTCTAGACTTCCTTGATATGTCATCTAAACTGGCCCAGATGTCTAGTCTTACAGCATTAAATCCAGAACCTAAGTAATAGGAAAATGAAAAGGGAGTATGTGTAGGTAGATTTTCTTCAAGTAGGTATAAACAAGAGGAAAGATTTCAAGAAGTGGGCTACCAGCTGCATCGGAAGCCAGAATAGAGAGTGCAAATGAAGTTCCCTGGTAAATAACAGAAATCACAAGGGGAACTGAAATCAAGTCAACAAGGCGGCAGGAATGCCAGCATCACTTATTAGGGGTTAACCTGGAATAAGTGGAGACAGTCATGGCAACCCACCCATCCATTAGGACAGATTTCCCCAAGGAAAGTTTGAAGCCTGAGCACCATAAAAACCCTAATAAAGTAATTTGTATATCATCTATATAAAAACAAAGACAACCCAAAAATCATAGAACTGTGGATCTGCAAAGAATCACATATACTACTAAGTTCAGTGACTCCTTCCACTGAAGGATGAGGGACTCTATTACTTAAAATGCTGAGGGACTCATCCCAGGTGGCACAAGTAATAGTAACAGATTTAAGGGTAGGACAGTAGTTGACGCGCCATCCAGGATTCTATCGTGCACCATACATTTTGTAAAACAATATTGAAGCCTCTTGACAAGAATGTGTATTATTATTCTATTTACGTATGTTTTCTTCTACTCTTTCTTCTGAAATTTGTAGTTTTTGTTATACAGATCTTTGTCAGATTCAGGTATATTTTCTGTCTTTTTTTTTTTTTGATACTGTGTCTGTAGTGCTGGGTTTGTAATTTCAAATGTAATTGTTCTTTGCTGATACATGGAAAAGTGATTGATTTGAATATTAATCTTTTATTCTACAAACCTGCTATAATCTCTTAAACTTCCAGAATATCTTCTTGTTTCTTTGACGTGCCCTGCATAAATAATCATGCAAATAAAAAGCTTAATCTTGTCAACAAATTTTGAAATATGAATATCGTATATAGCAGGGTTGACAAATTCTTCTATAAATATTGTACAATCTTTAAGATTTGTAACCCATTATGGTCTGAGATAATCAAAACTACTTAATTCTGCCATTTTTTCATAAAAGCAGCAATAGATGAAACATGAAAAAAATAGATGTAGCTCTGATCCAAGACTTTATTTATAAAACCAGGCAGAAGACTTGATTTGGCCTGCCTGGGGACAATATTTTTATGACTTTTTTTTTTTAGAGAAACAATACTGTATTTTTTGAAACTTCTGTTTTTCTGCCTTCAGTTTCCTCATTCAATGCTATGGATGAGTGTGGAAGAACAGAGTTTTGAGTCAATTCATATTCCCAAACTTCTAGAAAAATCAGAAAACCATTTCCATAACAGAGAGAGACAGAGACAGAGACAGACAAGTGAGAAAAAAGTCTAATGAGTGACTCTGGTTATTAATCAGTGCCTCTTTTTTGTCCTGCCCATTTAATTAGAGACCAAATCAAGTGGCCAAACTTTCGTACTGGTATTTAGGGCACTCATTAACTGCCTATAAATCTCTGCTGCTCTCTGCTGGTAATGAGAGACTGTTACAAGACATTCCAAATAAATTGAGCACAGTAGAACTGCAGAACTAAATTAGCAAAGTGCAAAGAACTAAGCAAGAATGACAGGGAGTATTTTCAAATTTAATAAGAAGAATCATTTTATGATCCTTGAAAGGCTCTTATAAGTGGTTCTCCATCACTATAAATCCATTCTTTTCCTAATCAGGACCAAGCATTCATTTTTATAGCACTTGAAGCTTCTAGGTTTCCTTTTCTTTTTTTCCTCCTCTCTAAAGCAGCAGCATAATAATTGATGAACCATGCATAAACAAAGCTTTAATCCTTCCAGAACTTCTGGCACAAAATGTGCAGCAAAGAATCAACAGAGATTAAATGTCTACCTGGCAGTTTGCTGACAGCAAAAGAGTTTCTGATGCAAATTACAATTCCAAGCGGTGCACATAGCTGAACATCAGCAGATTTTACTTCTCTTTCATGCTGAAAAAAAAAACCTTATTTTTAATGCTTTAATCACACCAGGGAAGCGGAAAATCTCAACTTCAGCTTTCTCATGACTGAAAACTATCCTATAAGAATGGATTTACATATCGAAAAAGAAAGTCAGTCTACTTTTTCTCATATTATGGGTTTATGACTTCTGATGACTCGTGATAAATGAGGAGACAGACACTAGAAACTAGGACTAGGGGAGAAGGAGATCAAATGAGGTAGTTTGAATACTTTGTAATCTCAGCGGCCTCACCTGTCTTACCTAAGTCCAACTCTTGGCACAGAGACTAATACCTTGTGGGGCACCTCATGTACTTTTACTGAATAACTGAAGAAATAAACAAAGTAAACATTAGTGTTACTAGCCATATAACATTTTACAAATTCATTTTATTTATATATGAAGTGATGATGAGGTAAACCCCAAATTAAGAGATAATGGCAAGAAATGACTTGCTTATTGTTGAATTCCATTCTAAATTCACTATTCCACATCTTCTTTCTCAATATTATAGCATCACAGAATTTAGAGATCAAAAGGGGGTTGAAGACTTTTCTTGTACATTTGTACTATTTTATTCAGCACTCCAATATTATCATCAACTGGGGAGTTGGCCCCCCAGTTTCTAATCAAACAGTTCTAGGGACAAGAAATACAACATCTGCAAAGTATTTTAGATGGGAGAAATACATACAGGTAGAAATAAACAAATACGGGTAGAGAAAGGAGATTCCAGAGTTGTGCTCAATAGGCAGCTACTAAACCATGCATACTCTGAGCACTTGGATGCAGCTATTGAAAGCTGAAATGCCCTGCAATTTCAAAAAATTAATATGAAAACAAGGATGGAAAGTATCTCATTAATTTTCATGATAAAATCATGTCTTGTATCCATTGAGTCAAATAAAATGTATTGTTATTAAAGTTAGCCTGTCTCCCCCAGGACCTAGGTGAAGGCAGAGAGAGCAGGCCCTCCCACCCCATCTCTGCTGGGACCCAGGGGAACAGCACCCAGAGAATGGCCCCTCCCCTGGCTGCTGCCACAACCGAGATGAACCCGTCAAGAAGGTCAAGAGGCCAGAAGGAATGCCAGCAACACAGCAGGGTCCCACCCAGGGCACACACAATGGATGGGCAGCACCAGTGCTGTAAAAAGTCCAAAGCCAGAATACAATACGAGCCAACAGGAGATAAGTTAGGGCAACCAGCGTTATGCCTGGGGACAAAGGCACGTGGAATAGAAGCAGACAGGCAGGGCCACCACGTTCCCTCTTTTTTGGGAGGATTGTTTTGTTTTGTTTTCCTTTTATTTTTCCTCTTTTTAAACAGCTGGAGAGAACTCCAGCCCAGAAAACTAATCTCGTCCTCCAAACCCAGAGATCAAGTTCAGGCAAATCCTCGCTCCTCCCTCATTCTTTCCCTTCTGTTCTCTTCTCTAGTCTCCCAAAGTGTACATTGTCCTTTTTCCTCAAACCTTGCTTCTACTTTCTTTTCAGTTACCTTTGTTTTATTCACTATCTTTCCAAAATCTCCCACCAAAGGGTAAAATCACTCTACCAAGGGAAACTCTTTGAATACCAGCTTCTAATTTACAATCAATTCTGTCATATGATTGTAGATCTTGCTCTGATGGTTTAAGGTACAAAATTAATACCTACCACAGGTTGCCATTTCCTAAACTGTGTTTGATGATATCATTAATGCTAATTATACTGCTTTAGCTAGATGTCGTATCTGCTGTAATCATTCTCCTTTCTGTAACAATACTGGGAAATGCCTGGGTAATAACCTCACCACAGCCAACACCAAAGAACTGGGGACTAAACCAAACATCTCACTCTTAATTAACTGGAAAGGTAGAATTTTGGAAAAGACACAAGCCAAGAATCTCCTACACCTGGAATGTATCCCTGAGGAACAGATAACCTAAGAGAGGACTTTATATAAGTGATATACCCACCTACTACAAAAATTTAAAAGGATTAACATAAAATGAAATAAAAATTTTTGAAATAAAAAGTGACAAGAGGGTTGGGGGTGTAGCTCAGCAGCTCAGTGCTTGCCTGCAAGCATGAGGTCCTGAGTTCAATGTCCAGCACCAAAAAAGAAAATAGATTTTAAAAAATGACAAGATGCAGAAATTAGATACAATCTCAGACCTCCAGCCTACCCAGAATAAATACAGGAGACAAGGAGACAGAGATAAATGGATGACACACTGAAATTTCTAAAATGATAGCAACCAAAATAAACAAATTGATGAAGCTATAAAAGAAATCAGATGAGAAATAATCAGGTAAAGAAACAAATGTCAACATTTATAAAGGAATTGTTCAGCAATTCTAAAATACAGATGGATAAAAAAATAGATACTAATAGAAAGAGGATGGAGACCCAAATGATCAATACAGGAAAGAAATGGCATGCATAAAGTAAATTCCAAAAGATATTCAGGAAATTAAAGATTCCATTGAAAGTTGGAAAAGCCGTGTGTTAAGACAGATGACCATATTACTGAGTTTTTGTTGGATCATTGAACACAACTGTTTGCAGTCTCACTGTTTGAATGTCCATTTTGTACGCTTTATTCCTGTAACTTGAACAACTATTTCTAAGATGACAATATGTAATCTATTAATCAGTGATTTCTTACTGGTTTTTTTAATAATTCTGTATTACTTGTACCCTTACACTGTTTTGTTTTGTTTTGTTTTGTTTTTTCTTTTTTTTCCCCCTTTTAAATAAAAAAAAGTTGGAAAAACCACTTGAATAAAACTGAAGACAGACTTTCAGATCATGAAGACAGGAATGCAGCTAGCAATCACAAAAAGAGAGACTTCTTAAAAATAACAAGGGATAAAGAAATAACAATTCAACAATTCCAGGATGATACAAAGAAAAACAATATAAGACTGATGAGTATCAATGAAAACAGCAGGTGTCAACACAAATGACATTAAAAAAAAAATATTTGCAGAACTAATACCAGGAAATTTCCCAAGGATGGGAACACAATCCAACATTCAGATAGACAAGGCATATGTAACTCCAACTAGCCATGATCAAAATAAATCTACACCAGGACATATAATAATCAAGATCCCAGAAATTCAGCACAAAAACAGAATGTATTAAAGGCTCTTAGAGAAAAGAAACAGATCACCTATAAAGGAAAACCCGTCAGAATCATGGCAGACTTCTCAACACAAAC
Source organism: Cavia porcellus (assembly GCF_034190915.1). NCBI lineage: Eukaryota > Metazoa > Chordata > Mammalia > Rodentia > Caviidae > Cavia > Cavia porcellus. The sequence continues at coordinate 47,903,495 of NW_026947498.1, forward strand.
CCTCAAACCAGGAAGACTTTGCAGTAGAGTATTTCAAGTCCTGAAAGAAAACAACTTCCAACCCAGATTGATGTACCCTGAAAAACTATCTTTTGAAATTAATGGTGAAATAATATACTTCCATGTCAAAGAACAACGGAAGAAATTCATGACCACCAAGCCAACTCTATAAAGGATAGTGAATGATATTCTAGATACAGATAAAAATGACCACAATTCCAAGAACAACAGCAGAAAGAAATCACCAGATAGGGCAAGCACTTTGTTCATACCACTCCTGCATGATATATCTTGCAGGATATATCACTTATGAAAATATCTGGCTTTCAGTGAGCTTCTGAGCTCTTCAAGGCGCAAACTATGCCTTAATTCACTTTTGTCACCTATATACTGTAACCCAGGGCCTAGCATAATACAGACATTCAACAAACACTTGTGAAGGAAGGAAAATACTTGAGCCCTTGGCTACCTCTCACTCTAGGAAGTTTTAGAATTTTTGTGATTATGATGAAACCATTTGGTAGGAGTTTCTTTTCTGGGTAAACAATATATCCTTTCTTCACAATGTTAACTACATTGTGAATTCATGAAGTTTGAGCAAATTTCTGTTTTTCAACATAAAAACTTCTCTCCCTGAGATAGACAATGACTCTTAATTCAACCACAAGTTCTCCAAGCCTTGTTCTCCAACTGATGATGTATTTTAGTTTACACCCATGGAAATCCTTATGCACACCTTTTTTTCTGATCCAGAAGTTTTTAAAAATAGCAAGAAGTATGGTCCAGCCGTGGTATTCAAAACTATCCAGACAGCTGCTCAATTACCAGAAAATTATGTTTGCAAAATGATCAACTTTGACTCTGAACAAAACTGAGACATCTTTAAGATCTACAGATTATTAACTTTTAATATGCTTGTTCAAATACTTACCAAAATTGGTCACTCAATAAACACTTGATGGTTAACTAAAGACTATCCTAATAACATGACAGAGACAAGAAAGGAGCTTCCAGCCCTACTTAAATGATAGCCATGGAGTAGCTTAATTATTTAAGGTGTTTTATCTACAATTTAATGCAGAAAGAAATTTAATAGCTTATACTCTGAGTTAACCTAATCTTAAAAAACACAAATTCTCCAAGCTACCTAAAAAATTATAATAGGATTTGAATAAAAGTTAAGCCCACAACATATCACCATCTGATTCTGAACAAACTGACAGGATGGACCTGTTTCAACCCCACAGACCTCTCTGCTCTAGAATACAGGAAAAGAGAAAGTCTCAGTGGGAAACCAATCCTAGTAAAACTTTTTTGTTCTTCCAGATAATCAAAAAATGTAAGGTTCAAGGAACATTCAAGTTCCCAACACTGAACATGACTAAATATGAGTATTACAAACTTCACAGTTTCCCCTCTCCTTCAAACAGTATGAACTGCACTGGAAATGCAGAATCTTCCCAAGCTGCAAAAACAGGAAAGCACATTTTTTTCCATGAGAACTAATTTCCTCAGTAATAATCTTTTATGTTTTTATGATATTTTTCAATCCCATTCCCCTTGATCATCAGCAAAGCCACAGTATAGCTGCATAGGTCTAGAGAAGCCTGTCCCACACCCTGCTATCTCCCTGTAAATCTGGAATTAGAGGAACCCAGATGCCTGTCTCATCCTCCTACACTGCCTAGGGGCAGCCAACATGGGAAGTGCTTGGGACCCCACAGCTAGCTTTTTGGAAGGAACCCAGGAGAACGATGAAGGAGCAAATGGCAAACTGAGACCTCTAGCCCACATAGAATAAGTGTGGGAGATAGAGTCATGAAAGAAAACGGAAGTCACACACCTGAAATCTCTGAGAGGATAGTAACTGAAGTAAGGAAACAACTTCATGAGATTGTAAAATAATGTCTCATGTAAAAGAAAAAATCACAAACATACTGAAAGAATTATTCAGCAGGTCTAAAGAAGACAGATAATAAAGGGGAGCATAGGAAAATGATGGAAACCTTGAATGAATATAGAAAGGAATTATAATTCATGAAACAGATTCAAAGAGCAATGCAAGAAATTAAAAATTCAATCAAAAGCTGGCAAAACCACTTGAATGAGACTGTATCTTGAAGACAGGCTTACAGCTAGTGATCGTGAAAAGAAAGATCTCTTAAAATTAACATGGAATCAGGAAATAACAATTCAGTGGCTACAAGATGAGGCAAAGAAGCATAAGTTAAGAGTGATAGATGTAGGTGAAGAAGCAGGGGTCAACACAAATGAAATTAAAAAGATATTCACAGAAGTAATAGAAGAAAATTTCCCAAACTTGGGAAATGGATCTGGCATGCAGATATGTGAGGCATATAGGACTCAAACTAACCATAACCAAAGTAAATCTATACTCAGACATATAATAATCAAGATCCCAGAAATTTAGCACAAGAATAGAATATTAAAAGCTGTTAAAGAAAAGAGACAGATCACCTATAAAGGAAAATCAATCAGAATCACATCAGACTTATCAACACAACCATCAAGTCAAGAAGAGTTTGAAGTGTTTCAAACCCTGAAAGAAAACAACTTCCAACCCAGACTGATCTACCCCACAAAACTATCTTTCAAAATTGATGGAAAAGTAAGATACTCCATGATAAAGAAAAACTGAAGGAATTCATGACTACCAAACCAACACTACAGAGAGTACTAAAGGATATTCTAGAGAGAGATAAAGATGACCATGGTTCCAGGAACAGCAGCCAAGGAGGATCACCAAACAAAACAGGCAATTGAATGAAGGGGAAAAGTAGAGGGCCAACAACAGGAGGATAGCAGGGCAGAAACAAACCAATGGATCCAGCTGTAACCATTAATGTACACAGCCTCAGGTCAGCAATAAAAAGAAACACAGGGAGAGTGGATCAAGAAACAAGATCTATTGATACACTGTACACAAGAAACACATTTAACTGGAAAGGAAATTCATAGACTGAAAATCAAAGGAGATAGAACAATTGTTTCATGTGACAGGAGGCCAAAGGGGGGGGGGGGAGCTGCAGTGTCTTGCCCATCAACCACAGAATGTATAAGAAAGATACGATATTTTCATGCAGTAGAAAAATACCCAGTTATAAAGTAGAAGGCTTTTGTAGTTAAATGAACACAACTGGAGATCATGTTCACAGCCAAAACAGTTCAAACTCATACATGTGAGCCCTAGTATAACAAACAAAAGGAGTTAATGGGATCCAAAAGCAAATAGTTAATGTAAGAGCAAAGGGGAGGAAACACCTGGGAGGGGAAGGTGAAAACTACTGTCAGTTTCTTACTGTCTTATCTTGAACTCCTGCATTGTTTACACAATTTTGTTAGGTTTGGGGCTGTTCTGTCTTGTTTTGTTAGATTTTATGCTGTCAGATGGTCGGGGCAGCTATTTTGAATGGGATATTTTATGGTAATCATGGTTTCCTATTATATTGCTCTGAAGTCTTATAATACTTTCATTCATTGATTTGATTGGTTTCATTGTTTTGTTTGATTTTATTATGTGTGATGATATGAACAGGTATTTTGAAGAAAACAAGACATTATGGCAGCTATTGTTGATTTACTATCATCCTGCTTTGAAGTCCTACTATGCTTTTGTTCTTCTGTTTTGATTGGTTCTATCCTGTTGTGGTTCATTTGATTTTATTATGTATGATGATACAGACAAAATTTTTGAGAAAAATGATATATTATGGTAGCCATTTCCTGTTATTTAGTTTTGAAGTCCTGTAATGCTTTCATTCTTTTGAATGGTTTTATACTATATTGTTATGTTTGATATTAATATGTGTGAAGGTTTGCTCAACTATTTTAAAGAAAAGAAACATTATGGTAGCTACTGTTGATGTCTGGTTGTCTGGTTGTGAAATGCTGTGTTGCTTGCATTGCTCTGGTTTGATTTGCTTTGTTTCGTTCTCTTTTGTTTTATTCTCTTTAAAATAAAAAAATTTAAAAAGGAATATAAATTTTAGTCATTTATGGGAAAATAGGAGCAATTTTGAGACCATACACTAAGTGAAATAAACCAGACATGAAAGATTAAATTTTTCAAGACTTGTTTTACATAAGAAGCCTAAAATATAAATAATTTTAAAAGCAAAATAAAATAGAGGTGATAGGAAACAGGGATCCCAAGACTTTGTGAAAATGATAGGAGAATTTAGAAAAATAATTTTAAAAAGACATAATATGTTTATGTACTAATTACCAGAATGACTACAATCACTATGTTTTGCAAATATATGATACTAAAAATAAGGAACACAAAACTCAAAGACTTTATTGGATAGCATTGTTAAGTAATTACCTTACATACAGAGTTCTCAGTCGGTGACCCCTAGTTGAACTAATTTGACATTTGTAATAATCTAAGAAAAGGCCTGAACAATACTTACACATAATGGAAATTAAAAGGAAGGAGCCTAATACAAATATTATACACAAAAGTCTGGTAAAATATTTTTCTTAACAAAATGAGCAAAACTCAGGAAATGTAGGATAACAAGACCAGTTAAGAAACATCAACACTTGTTCAAACTTAAGGTTATGCCAGTGCTCTGCTTACATATCCAATCAAAGTCAACCCAGCAAAGTTAACCTTCATGGGAGTATTGTTTTTACAGTCATAAAATAATGTCAAGAATTTTCATAGCCATTCTCCTAGCAGTGAGTGATCATGTAGCCTGCCCAGAATAAAGCTGAATTTATAACAGCACTCATAAATGTCTATGGGCAGAGTAGAAATCACTGCACCAGTGGTAAAACCACACTAATAAAGACTGTTCACAACACTGTATACATTAAAGATATTAAGATCACTGGTTATTTAACATAATTATAAATCTTACTGTTCACATGTCCAAAATTTGGGGTGTGATTATATTGTATAGCTCCTCCAGATGGAACAGACTCCTTTAAAAAGTATCCAAAACTCTTTGACAAGAGACAATTTCACAATACTGTAGAAAACGACAACAAATTTCTCCAGTTATTCTAGAAGGAACTCCAAACTCATAAAGGAAGGACATAGGGTCAGTCTATTGCAATTAAGCTTTTTCTTTAATTCACTTTCTTTTCTTTGAAAAGGAAAAATAACTAAAAAGGACTGAAACAAAGCCTGGACATCAGTCATGTGTACTCAGAGGATCATGCTGATCAAGAGAGAGGCGGTGGGAATGATGCCCTTAGGTAGAATACATCCCCAGTGCACAAAATCCAAATTGTTCTCCTTGAGACCTTCGCAATGCCCAACCATGCCCAAAAAAACAACAAACAGAGGATACTATGGTGAATGAATACTTTTCACCTTGAAGGGAATTCCAAGAAAAAGAATATGTCATTTAAAAATTTGTTTTGCTCCTTAAATATTGCATTGCTTTATAAGGACCTTATTTTTAGGATTTCTGATCAGTTGATATAATGAGCAGTGATATTATTAATATATACTATTGCAATTTATGATATAATTTTTCACAGGTATTATTTAATTCCTATGAGATTGGATTTATCCTTGTGCCCAACCACGAGATAAGGACTAGGAAGCTCAAGTAAAATATTGTCCCCAATATGATGCAGCCTACAAAGTAACTAGAATTTGAACTCATATTCTTAGAATTATTTTGCCTTTTCTTTACACAATGTTGTTGTTGACCAGTGACCAGATGACAGGAAGTCTTAAAAGGAAAAAGTTGGGAACAGCTATACCATATGTCAAAATACAGGAGATACATAAAACCAGAACCTTGCAACTTGTACTCATTTCTTAAAAAGATAGTTTGTAGGCTGATTTTATTTCTACTATGTGTTCTTTTCACTAAAGACAGCTATTGCAGAGTCACCTAATGAGAAAAGCTGGCCTTGGCAGGTCTCTGCCTAAGGACAGTTTCCAAAATGTCAAGTGATTTTTTTGCTTCGAATTCTACACTAACATTTTAGCATGAAAATAAATGTCTTTTACTTACCACTGACATTTTGCCTAATAATATTGGATCTGAGTTTAGCCACAAAATACCAGCAGTCACAGAGAAAGTTGTGCTTACTACTCATAAATAATGTCTCATAAAAATGAATTGAACTCAAGTTAAGCCTTTTGTGGTTATCATAGTAGGCAAGATTTCCAAAATTATCCTAATGTCAAATCTTCACAGTTTACGCTATCATCAAGCTGAAGACTGTTTTACTAAAAATAAGCCTTTTCTGTCACTATTATTACTCCAAGCTACCCTGCAGCTCTTTACTCAGTGCAATGATTTTGCTTGAATACAAACCTGGAAGGGTAGAATAATATGCTGATGCCACTGATGCGGCCATATTAAGTACAAGTCACTGATTGACTGCCTCATACGTTTAACTGACAATGGATGAAAAATTCCAGTAGGAAAACTAGTAAATAAATTTAGGTTTTCACAAATGCTCAGCAAGTCCATAAAGGGTGTCTCTTACCGGAAATCACGTTGCTTTCCAAAATGCCATTACTCTCAGCCATTCTCAAATTGTTCACACAGATGTGTTCCCTTCAAACTATATCTGGAGACCTGACACTGATTTTGATATAAAGAGACTACAGATCTCTGGAACATGCCAGGTCATTCAGTGTAACTCAGAAATATAGTTTTTCATGTAAACTGACAAAGTACACATGGTCAGGAATGTATTCCTAGTTTTAGAAAAGTCATTCCAAGGGGCAATGTTTTTATTTCATAAAACTCAAAATTCTTGAAACAATCCTTCCTTCATCTTGAAGAACTACAAAATGCATCACATAATTTTGGAATTAAACAGATCATTTTGTTCAACTTTCTAAATTTTAGGTGGATAGAAAAAAGGTGAATTTACTTTATAAGTACATTTCTTTTTTATTTTTATTTTTTTTTACTTTTTATCATGGCTAATTTCAAGTATATTTAAAGGTGGCTAGATAAGTGGAGTAAAACTCCATGTATGAGTAACAGTCATATCAATTGAGTCGCCTTTTTTTTTCAGCTCTAAAGATTGGATTTAGGGTCTTTTTAAAATTTTATTTTAAAGAGGATAAAACAATAAAACCAATCAAAACAAACCAGTGTAAGAGATACAGGACATCAAAACATTAGAAAATCAACAATATGCCTTTTGATGTCTTCAAAATAACTGAAGATAACTTCAGACATAGTAAAAATCAGATAGAACAGAATAGAAACAATAGAAATAAAACAATGGATACGATAAAGAACTTCAAAATAAACCAATAGTAAATCCAAAATTGCTACCATAATATGTCTTGCTATTTTGAAATAGCTGCTCCTGCCAATAGATTTAACAAAATCAAACAAAACAAAAGAGAATAAAACTCATCCCCAATGAAACAATGGAAATAATATAGGACTTCAAAACAAGACAGTAGGGATTCAACAATGGCTGCAACCCTCAGAAGAAGATCCCCACTAGATGCCACATGGTGTACTGATATCCTCTGAACCTATGATAAGACCGCTGGCCCTAGACCTGCAACATTAGTGAAATACCAAAGCACCACAGGCATCCAATTGCATTTCACTTCGATAGCTATTATCACAGCCTGTTTCTCCAGATAAGCTGATAACTTACGGAGGGTGGGGAGCAGAGGAGAGAATTGGTACTTCTTGTTTGCCAGCCTGTATACCAGAAGGGCCTGGGGTCTGGCTGTTTCTAGTCTGGTAGCAGCCCCGGCATGGCACTGGTTCCCAGACTGGGTTTGCTTGCTAGTGTGGCCTTGTTCTCTCTCCCCCAGTCCATGAATGGCCAAACGAAATCACATTTTCTATCATTCTTCACATCAGGACTTTCCGCCCTCCTCTCAACACACCAAAGAAGGTTGTGATTAGACAGCATCATGGACTCATGACTTCTGATTAAAGCAACAGGACACATGAGGGAATCCCCCATCCCCGGGCTGAAGAGTGAGCATCACAGAGGCTCAGCACAATCAGCTGCACCCAGGTAGCTTGTGGTTTGGCCCTGGAGAAATAGGTTATAGTTATAGGCTTATCTGGACACCTTTGTCATACATTTCATAGCCAAATAGAGGAAGAGGACTAGTCTGCCTTCAGGAGCTCCCTATAGTTTACATCTGAATTTAAGGGTTTTATGCATGCTAGGCAAGTGCTGTACCTATAATTTACATCACCGGCCCTTTTTTTAAATTTTATTTTGTGACAAGTTTCACAAAGTTGACCAGGCTGGTGCTGGATTTGCAGTCCTCTTGTGTTGGCCTCCCAGGTAGCTAGAATTATAGACATGTGCTACCTCCTCACATGGCAATTTGCCAGTCTTTTAATCTCCTTGCTTCTCACATAAGGAATTTAAAATCTAAAGAAATAACAAAGACTACTTAATTGTTTTGCGACTGATCCATGACTCCATGACTGAAAGCTAATTTTTAATTGATCATTTTTGCTTACTCAACTTCATAGCTCTTTCAATTTGTAACACAGTGTCACATGCTTTAATTTCTAATAGGGTCTACGTCACCACTCACCTTCTCCATATGAACTTAAGAGATCTATAATTAGGAAATTTATCTGAACTGTCACTGATGAACCTCTCCACCACCTAGAAAAGAGCCACTATGAATAAATGATACAGAAGACTAAGTACATCTTGACCTGGATTGTGAGAACACTAGAGCCAATAAAGTTATTCAAAGTGCCTTTCTATGTTTGGCATCAGGAAGTCATTCTGTCAGTAGATGGAAGTTTCTCAGCAATCTTGTTTCAGATCTGTCTGGGAATGTTTAACATGAGCCAAAATATATCACCCGTTTGGGTTTGGTTTTGGGTTTTTACTGCCTTTTGCTTATTTTTAACACAGATGGGAAACTATGGAATAAAACCGAGATAGAACCATATAACTAACAATTTAGTTTCTTAGTCTACTGTTGTCCTTTCTTTAAATTCTTTAAATCTTTAAATCAAACCAAACTATCCAATGCAGCATCAGATAGCAGCCCATAAAAACAAGTCACTGGCAGTCTTCCTCTGTAAACCTGAAATCCCTTTGTTCTGTCTCTAGTCTTGCTTTTGCTCCATTCTATCCCATTTTGGTCCAGTTTCCAATCTTTCTCTTACTGTTTTATACTACAACAACTTTGTCTTGCACAACTTGATATCTTAGTTGTGCTGGCTACTCCTGTATCTAAGTCCCTGAGTGTACTCTTTCACAAGCCCTTCCTTTGAACTCAAAGCCATCAGAGAGGGATTTAGGAGTATGTCAAATATGATCAAGGCTGCTGACACGTCATTGTGCGGTAAGATATGTTTTTAACCTGTGAAGTCATTGTTCTCTCCCAAGGAAAGTTGGCTACCATTGTTATTTGATGATGTTGTTTCACTTATATCAACCAAAAGTTTGCTTGTCCACAATGGTGAAGAAAGATGTCTTGTTTTCTCCCTCCACAACTGTTGAAGGTAATAGAGATACTTGATGCTTCTTTTATATGCATCCAGTCAGCCTTTTTTAAAAAAGGATCCCAACATGTTCATTAAAAGAAATGTTCTGGCTTATTTTTGGCCAAGGAATTCAAAATTAATAATTTCTCTTAACTGCATGGAAAAATATGATACAGTGATTTAAGAGATGATCCCAAATAATGTAAACAGTAAAAGAAATCTAATCTCACTCTCTTTTTGAACATTAAGACACACTAATCTTTCCACATTCAATCATTTCTTAGCCCTCCTTTGACACATATGACTGAAGAATAAATTAGTCAGTGAAAAAGTGTATAGTAAAGGTCCTTAAAGATGCACTGGCCCACTATGAATATGGGTATTTCAACCTAGTTCTATGCATGTACTAGAGAAGACAGATGTTTACTGTTACTAAGCAAACATGTAAGTTTTCTTGTGTAATTATTAAATTCTGGCTTGTGTTATTCCACAAAATAACTTCATAAGTTAAAATAGTTTTCTAGCAGCTGTGGTATAGGAAGTACAAAAATGTGTTAGTTTCTTGCTCATCGTATTGTTATAATTAAACACACAACATCATTAATACCAGAAATTATACAATAAAAATATCTTTAAATGAATGAAATTTTGTTACTTATATGTACAGACCATCTAATTTTCCTTAGCATTCATCTTAACAAGAGAGTCTAGCTTCCAGTCTAGGAGAAAAGATGTAGTGTTATTTATCTGCCACACACAAAAATGTGGCTACTTCAGTAACTGATTGTGCCTTCAGCTTCTGTTTGCAGCTCTTCCATGCATTTGGCACTGTGTTTCACAACCTCAGACTCAAGACTTCTTCAAAGGTGATGCCTTTGAATCTCAGACGCTGACCTCACATAGTAACCATGAGTACACACAATCTCTGTAGCCACAAGAGAAGAGGGTGCCAAAGTCAGCAACCACCAGCAACTCACAACATTCAGAGCAACAAGAAGTCACATTGAGAGGGCTTAGGTATGTCATCTAAGCATAATCTATGCATACCTGCATAGTCAAGGTACTTCTCTCGCCGATAATGCTAAAACAGGAGATAAGTTCCAGGCCAGGAGGCAGATGGGGGGATGAGGTCAGTACCAGGCATGGGTTAGATTTCAACAAGGGACAAGAAGATGGCAGCTTGATAGGTAGCTGGGTGGAGAGCCTCTCTGGGAAAAACAGCTCAGATGCTGAAATTTGACAACATGAAGAGGGCCAGACGAGGGGAGAGGGATTCTTACGACCTAGGAGGAAACTGAGGGAAAAAAAAGGGGGGGGGAAGAGGAAGAAAAAATGTGGGTGGAGGGCTGGAGCCCAATGCGCTCATTGAGACCTGTCCATGCTGTGCTGGGCACACTGTGGAGTCAGAGGATTCACGGTGGCGCTGAAGCCTCAGCCTCCAATAAAGGGAGTTGGTGAGTCCCGGCCCTTGGTGGAAGGACTCAGCCCAGCGTGGAGTGTAGCCAAGGTGGAGAACTGCATTAATTCGTGGTGAGTGCTACAAATTGGGTCCCGCGGCGGGGTGGGGCAGGCTGGAGGACACATTGGAGTTGGGCAGAATAGGCCTGAGTCTGGTGCTGTCAGTCAGTGGCCCCTGGCCCAAAGAGGACTGGTGAGACCTGCTTGGGCTGAGCCATGCCCCTGGTTGGGACCCAACGGCCAGGGACAAAACTGCCCCAAACCTGTGACGTTTGCAAAGCACAGGCTAACGTGCTGAAGGCATTCACCAGTTGACTGGCTCAGAGAAATGGGGCTAGCCCACAATCCCTGTGTGCATCTCAGATAACAGCAAACTGGAGAAGGCAGCAAGCCCCCAGTCAGCACGCTTCAGAAAAACCATAAGCCGTACTGAAAGGGCCTGAGACTCCACCATACACCTGTCTGAAAGAAACCAGAAACATCACAAGAGAAAGAAATAAGAAAAAACCTCCAGCCGCTGACCCTGGGAAAATAAGTCCAGGAGAGGTAAATACAGAAGAGATCGAGGGCAGCAATCATGCAATATTGGCCACAATATCAGCGGACATAAAGAAATACCTTCATGACCTCATAGACGAACTTAAAACTGAAATTCTAATCCAAGTGAGGCAAGATATAAAAAGATTAGATTTCAACAAGTAGATGAATACTTTAAAAATCAAGTCTTACATGACATGCCTGTTGATTAGAATTACTGTGCTTTCTGGTCTTCCAGATAATAAAAGGATACTTGAAATATACCCCAGATATTCGTTTCCAGTTTCTGCTTCGGAGAAAGTTTTACAACCTGGGAGTTGTATAATATTATCTCTTTCTTAGATCTCTTTCTTTTCTTAAAATAAAAGCTGAGATGCTAAAAATATATTTCAATTCACATAATTCGGGAAAAAAAGATGACCTCAACACTGAATATTATGACTAATAGTTCAATCCAAACTTCTACTTTAAATCAGACAGTATATTTGGCAGATATTTTTCTAAAACAATTATATAGAAACACTCGAACGACTGAATCAGAAGATAACACATTTTATTTTTGCAGGTTGCCATATAACCTTCTCAGAGGATTCTGGAATAGATTGAAAGGGCTTTATTTACTGTGCAACTTGGACAGCCCACATGCGGTCACTGACAGATCCCACTGTAAATGTGTTCACAGTGGCACAGTGTATCACAGGTCAGGAACAAGAAGAAATGACTCAATGCTGTGTCAGTGTGGCATTGTCTGGGCACTGTAAAAATACTGTCTTCCCTCATGCTTTCTAGAAAAGATGTTCATTTAACATTATCAAATTCCCACCCTCTCAGCATGGTTTAATAAAACTGAAAAGAATCACCCAATTTTATAGATCTTTCCAAATTATCAGTTTACATTTTAAGACAAAATTAATTTAAATCTTCCTCTGAAATATAATAATGTCTAAACCTACTTGTTAGTGAAGCTCATAGCTTTGCCATTCCAAGTTAAATTCTGACTTTGAAACATCACTGGCAAGTCTAAAAATTAAAATAAGAAAATATGAAGCAATGGAAAAATCTCCCCTGGCTCACAGTGTTGAACGGAAGGTATTTCCAATCCTCAACATGTGTTTTACAGCTTTCTTTTATGAGAAAGAAAGATCACTTCACAAGGAAAATAAATCTTTCTAGAAGTATGCTACCTTTACTTTTACATTTGTAAAAGGAATGGGTAACATTTAAAAAGAGCATTTCAACTTAATTGCCTTGTCTACATACTTTAAAGAATAGCATCGATTCTGAAAATATTTCACCAAGTCTGATAGAAACTGCAATACCGATTATTGATTGATCATTTATCTAGAACAAAGTTGTCATTTATGGGTAGAATGAGAGGCAGATATTCATTTTACTTGTGGTATTCCAAAGTCAAGTAGTGTATTTATTTCAAAAGGGTAAAAAGTATAACTTTTTAAAAATTTATATCATTAACCTTCCCTCATTTATTGCAAATTAAGTACTAAGGTACCAGAAATTTTTTTAAAAATCTCTTTGAGCAAAAATGTGTTTCTCAAAACGTTTCTATATAATAATGTTAAAAGTGGAAATGGGGTATTCGTGATAAAAGAAAAAGACAAGGGGAGGGACATCTGTATCAATTATCACTAAAAATATTAGAAATTAAACTATGTTCAAGTAACTGCAACTCATTTTTCCTCAAACTGTGAAAAATTTTCTCAACTACTGCATTCTTCCATATCTGCTAAGCAAGAGTTATTTATCAGCTGCAGCAAAATGAGTTTTTCTCATTTGTTATAGAAAATAGTTAACATTTTTTTGACTTGATAGCAAAAGCTGTGTTGTTATCATTGAGCATTTGTCAATTGTTTGACATCAAGCAAAACAAATATATGTATCTCTTAAACTGTAGAACCAAATATATGGTTCCATTATATATCACAGTAGAAGCAGTATGTTCTGGAGGAAGCTGGCATGAAGCCTGGATTTTCCCTTTTAAGTACTACAATGCCAGCTATTATGCAAGCATGGAGTTACATAAATAGGAAGTCAAATGATGTTCTGTTTTTGATAATAAACCTTGGGAAACTGAAAGAAAATACCCAAAACATAGATGCTGCTACATGTAAGATAAATACAATAATTTTTAAGGCATATTATCACTACCTGTCAAAAAATATAAGTATAAAACTTAAACTGGCAGATTTAATCAATATTCATCCCTCCATATGGAAGTACTTTTTTTAATAAAAGAAATAACTGATTCACCTTTTCTCCAATGCCCTTTCTCTAACATCATTATTTAAGTCTGCCCTATATAGTATGAAAATAAACAAGGAATGAAATCACATTTTAGTAAAAATTGATTGTAAGATTATACAAATGCTTTCTATATACATCATACTCTCAACTTTATGCAGAGAGTAAAGTTGAAATTTGTTCCTATAACCCTATCTGTCTCAGAGTCCTTCAGTTTTCAACCCTCTTTGAAACTACAAGGCTATCCAAAATCCTAGCACCACTGCCCTTACTGTCTATCGCTTTATCCCACATTCCTCCTCAAGTCTACCATTAAGAAACTCCAACAAGTTACTGCAGATATATAGGTATTTGTAAAATGCTTATTGCCTAATGGCCCATGAATTATTAAATGAAATAAAATATATAAATATGAGTCTGATCTCTTTAAAAGGTTATTTTTAAATCTTTGTAACCAAGTTTTTTTAAATTAGTTACTAAAAAAAAAGCTAGTCTACAGAAGACACTAAAAAAAGAAAACAAAACCAAGTAAAATGTTGCAAAACATGAATGACCATGAAAAAAACCAGAGTCCATAGAATTGCTCCAAATAGAAATCCAGGACATTAAAAATTCTATCATAAGTAGGAGCAGCAGTCAGTCATGATAGTGCATAGCTCCAATCCCAGTATCTGAGGGCTGAAGCAGAAAGACTGCCACAAGTTTGAGGTCAACCTGGACTGTGTAGTGAGTTCAAGGCCAGCCAAAACTACATAACAAGACTATGTCTCAAAAATCAAGCAAACAAACAGAAGTGTGACCAGTAAAAGTGACCAGGGTGAGGACAGAGTATCAGCAATATAAGATAGATGACCAATTAATTAGAGATACCTTGAAAACAAAACCAAAAACGTGTTTGGATAATGGATCCAACAGCTCTGAGATGATGCAGAGAAGACAAATCTAAGACTAACTGGAATTAATAAAAAATCAAAAGACAGTGCAAATGGCATAAAAAGAATATCCTAGAGACAATAAAGCTAACACTGATAAAGAAGTCATAGAATGAATATACCAGGGAAGGTGAGCAGTTAAATAGAAGGGAAAGGTAGGGAATCAGCAACAAGAAAATAAGGTGATGACAGGAATAATTCCATACATATCAATAATAGCTCTCAGTGTGAATGGTCTCAGTACCTCAACCAAAGACAAAGACTGAACAATTCTCAACAGCATACTGCATATAAGAAACACACTTAACTAAAGGAAACTCATAGACTAAAAATCAAAGAATAGGGAACAATACTCTATGCAGTGTGAAACTGAAAACAAGTAAATATGCATTCAGACAAAATGGGCTTTGGGCCAAAACTACTAAAAGAGTCAAAGAAAGTAATTACATATTGGTTAATGGGGCAATCCAATAGGAGGAGATAACAATAATTAATATAGATGCACCAAACAATAGCACAACCAACTTCATAAAACATTTACTACTGGACATAAAGACCAGATAAAAAAAGCACAATAATACTGGTGGGGGGCATCAATGCCCCACTATCACAAATAAACAGATCATCTAGACAAAAAATCAACAAAGAAATATCAGAGTTGAATAAATCCTTCAAACAAATAGACTTCAAAGGTATCTACAGAGTGTACAACTCAACACAATACATTCTTCTCAGCAACATATGAAACTATCTCCAAAATTGACCACACACTACTTAAGTAAAAGAATTGAAATGATACCAAGCATATTGATTACAGCAGAGTGAAGTTAGAAATCAGTGAAAAAAGCATATAGAAATTATGCAAATTCATGGGTCCTATAAAACAAGAACAATCCAAAGCCAAATCTAGTAAAAGGAAAGAAATTATAAATATCAGTGCGGAACTTAATGAAATTGAGAACAAAATAATATTAAAAAAATCAAAGAATTGGTAGTCAAAAAATAAACAAAATAGACAAGACCATAGCCAATGTAACCATTAAAAGGAAAGAAAAAAAAAAACAAATCAATGCCATTAGGATTCAAAAAAGGCTAAGTCACATTGAACAGTGCTAAAATCAAAAAGATTGTTAAAAACTTATTCCAAAACATGTATACCAACAAATTGGAGGATTCAGAAAAAAATGGACAGATTCCTAGATACATGCAAAGCATGAAAACTGAACCAAGAATATTTAAAACCCTGACTAATTCAATGACAGAAAATGAAATCAAAACAATAATAAAAAAAATACCCACTAAAAAAAAATCCACATCAGAAGACTTTCCTGCTGAGTTCTCCAAAAACTGTAGAAAACTTCAAATATCAATATGCCTCTAACTTTTCAATGAAATTAAAAAAGAAGGAGTATTCTCAAATTCATTCTTGGAAGCTACTACTACCCTGATTTCAAAACCAGACAAATGTCCAACTAAAAAAACAGAACTATAGGCCAAACTTTAATAAAAACAGATGCAAAAATTGTCAACAAAGATACTAGCAAACAGAATGCAGTTTGCTTCAACCCAGGGATGGAAGGATGGTTCAACACATGCATAATTCAGCACATGAGCAGAATTAAGACATAATATGGTACACAAGCAGAATCAGGGGCAAAAATATATACAATCACTTTCAACACATACAGAAAAAGCTTTTAACAAAATCCAATGTCTTTTCATGGTAAAAAAAAAAAAAACGAAGAAAATGGTATAGATGGACCTTATGTCAATCTGATAAAAAGCCATTCATGACAAACCTACTGCCACCATCATATATTAAAAGGTAAAAAATTGACAGCTTTCCCTCTAAAATCAGGAACAAAACAAGGATGTACACTACCACCATGCCTATTCAACATAGTACAGAAACATTAACAAGATCAATTTGCAAGAAAAAGAAATAAAAGGGATATATATAGGAAAGGAAGAAGTCAAATTATTATTTGCATGTGACATGATTCCTCTATATACAAGACTTTAAAATTCATCAAGATTCTCAGATTAATAACCAAATTCAGAAAGGTAGCCAGATACAAAATCAACACACAAAAATCAATACCCTTTAATACACTATGATTCCACTGAAAAAAGTACCATTCATAAAAGCACTAGCAATAATTAAATTCATAGGAATTAACTTTACTAAGGAAGTAAAGATCTCTGCAGTGAAAACTACTAAGAAACTACATGAAAACTACAGTACAGTACTCAGAAAATCAAGGGGAACATCAGAAAATGCAAAGATATCCAGTGTTGCTGGATAGGCAAAACCAATATAGTTAAAATGCTTATAGTTCTAAAACTTATATACAGATTTAATGCAACCTCAATCAAAATACAAGTAACATCCTTTATGGAATGAAGAATGGAGAAAACAATCCTGAAATTCATATGGAACCAGAAGATCCAAGTAACCAAGTCAATCCTGGTTAACAAGAGCAACATAAGAGGTATCACAATCCCAAATCTGAAGTTATATTACAAGTCTACAGTGATTTTTTGGAAAAAGAAAAAGAAAAACATAGTACTGACACAGAAAACAATATCAACAGAACCAAATAGAGGATGCAAGCATATTCAACTATTTGATCTTTCAAAATGGGGCCAGAAATACACAATGGAAGAAAGATAGCTTCTTTAACAAATGTTAGGAAAATCGTCTACCCATATGCAGAAGATTGAATCTAGATCCATATTTCTCACCATATATTAAACTAAAATCAAAATGTATTAAAGAACTAAACATTAAAACAGAAACTAACCAGATGGAAGATAAAAAAAGGTAAAACTCTTGAAGACATAGGTGTAGGCAAGGACCTTCTGAATAGAACTCCAACTGCATAGAAAATAGTACCAAGAAGCAACTGGAATCATACCAAATTAAGAAGTTTTTGCACAGCAAAAGAAAACCAACAGAGTAAAGATATAATCTACAGAATGTAAAAACATTTTTGCCAGTGACTCTCCAGACAAAGCACTAGTAGCTAGAATATATATATGAAGAACTTTTAAAAAATAGATTCCCCCCAAAATTAAAAACAATCAAAAATAGGTAAGTGAAATGAATAGACACTTTTCACAAGCAGTACAAATTGCCAAAAATTACATGAAGAAATGCTTAACATCACTGGCCTTTAGAGAAATACAAATGAAAACAACACTGAGATTCCATTTTAGCCCAGAAAAAAAAATGATCGTCATCAAGAAATCAAATGACAACAAATGCTGGAGAGGCTGCAGGGGAAAAGGAACACTTCTACATTGTTGGTGGGTAAACTAGTACAACCACTATGGAAATGTATAGAATTTCTCAGAAAGTTAAAACTAGGAATTCCATTTGACCTAGCTATTTCTTCTAGGTATCTTCTCAAAAAAGTTAAAAGATATCATATTACAGTGATATTTATATACCCATGTTGATAGCTGCACAATTTATGAGATAAATCTTGATCTTGAAATTAATATAAATATATTATGTACAAAAACGTAGTACACACAAGAAACATAAACATTATGTACTGCAAGTATGTGCTAATGAAAAAAAGAAATGGTTTGTAAACTATTGGTAGATCCACCTGAAATAAAAATTATTTGCAGCTGGGAGTTTAGCTCAGTGGCACAAGCACCTGCCTGGCAAACGCAAGGTCATGAGTTCAATCCCCAGTACCAATAAATAAATAAATAATCATTTGCTTCCTGGTCATAAAATAGATCTATATTATCTCAATACATTTGAATAATTATTGCAGGCCAATTCGTCATCATGCACTCTTTTCAAATAATCAATGAGCAAGATATGGGCCCAATATCAAAGTATTCATTTTAAATGATGTCAATGATATACAAATTATAATACAGAATAACTGATGCAATGAGGTATATGATAGAGAAAAAGACATGGAATTATTTTTAGAGTTTTTGTTTATTTAAGGTTCATAGACATAAAGGTCTGTTTGCTAAAAACGTGCATATTTGTCTTTAAACCTGCCATGATGCCATGCAATATTGACAATGGTTTATTCACTTAGAATAATGAACTATTTCTCAAAAGTCCACAAATTGTATTGGTGTGGTTTGGAAAACATTGCCTACTTAACACTTATGTTGCATTAACATGGAGTCATTTCTTGTCATAGAAAATGGGGAGGACAAAAGATATCTGTGTTTTGGGTAGAAGGTATTTTAAATGTTAATTCTGGGCACAGATCATCAAGGATTAGCTCATTTATGGCACATAAATTCAGAAGGAGCTGAAAGTGGACCATCATCATGAGGACATGAGCTAAAAGTGACTGACTAGGGCTTGTCCAAGCCAAACTTTTTAAAAACAAGTCTATTATTCACTGTCTCACTTTTTCTCCTAAAGTTAGGTCACTAATTAATCAACATATTTTTTACATATATTTCTCCTACATATTTTCACAGTATAGTCTTTAGAATCACATCAAGGCCATCCTGTCTTCTCTTTACTGACTGATTTAAGATTTCTTTGTGTCCCATTGTCAGTAAGAGATCATGCAAATATATAAGGAAAAATACTGAAAGCTCAGGTTTCTGGTTCCAATGTATTAGAAATTGTCCACTTAGATAACTGGTAGTTGCTTTTCTTTGCTCCCCTTCCTTGGAAGTTTACTTTAGATGCTGTTGCCATATTTATGTCTTCTGTGATCTGTTTGGATAAGTCACCAATTTCTCCTCTCATTACAAGCCAGCTGGTTCCTAATCTTTTTTTAGTTAATTTCATCAGTTTTTTTCCCATCCTTCTTTAAGCAGTTGGGGGTGGGGAGAAATGATGATTTTTAAGCATTCAGATGAAAAAATTTCAGAAAAGCCAAATAATAACTGAGTATCATTATTATCAACAAAATTCAAAGGCACAATTTGGCTTGACATCTCTTCATCCTCATTATGCCAAGATCAAAGAATGATTTTTATTTTCACAGTGTTCAGATAATATGTATCTTTGACTGATAACTACAATTCAACTGTTGCTAAGTCCTACCATTTCTCTTCTAATTGACAAAAGAATGTAGACACGTTCTTGAAAGATGTGTTTATTACTAATGAAAATAGCCTAATTATATAATAAAAATCCTTTTATATACATCAAGACTTAAAAATTTTATTTCTCATAATGAGACTAGAAAATTTGAACTATAATACAGTAACATGAATTTGTTTGTTCCTACTTTGGGTAAATATCATTATAAACAAAATGAAAAAGAAAAACCCGTTGTTAAACATACTCCATACTGAACAAATAATAGTAATGTACATTACTCCTTAAGAGTCTTCACATAGCCCTGATATATAATTATACATGTATTCTCTGATATCATGTCTTCTTCCTATAAATGCCTTACAATATCTAAAGATTCAATTCAACTCCCAGTAGAATACAAGAGGAAAAAATTCAATATAAGAATTCAAGAGGAAAAAAATTCAATACAAGAATTAGATACAAAAGGATGCAAAATTATTTAATACAGGCTGTAATTATAACTATGGTTGAGAGGAATTTATTAACCTGTGTCTCACTACCCTAAGAGGAATGGTTTATCTATCTCTTATTAATCCACAGCAATGGTGTATGGTTTTACAAATGCAAGCATAAGGATCCAGGTGAGTGCTTCACATCATCGATTCCCATTCCACTACTCTCCCACCTTCCCATGCCCATCCACGATTTTTGTGGGACACAGTGCAAAAGACTTGAGACTAGTGACCTTCACAACATTTCTCTGTATTTATTACACACCCAGGAGCAGAACAAGCTTGGATCTTGACTCACTGCAGCTGGACTGTAAACGAAGAAGCTGGCCGCACCCATTTCTACTGGGAATTGTGAGAAAGAGTTTGGGGGGAAAATCTGCTGGCCGATGTTTTTCTGGGCTAAACCATCTCAATTTAACAAAGTTATTCTCCAAAATCAGCTGATTCCTGTGGAATAAATGCATTGTTGTCCTTTTACCATTGCAAAATGTAAATCCAATTTACAGACTGATAAATGTCAGGTATCTCATTGTTAAAAATACAAAAATGACACAAAGATACCAGCTGCCTAAAAATTATGAAATGGAACACAAACTTATTTTTAAAAAGTATTTAAATGAGTAACTCATTCAGGTATCATATTTAAGCCAAGATATTTTTAGATTCTACAAAGAATACTTACACAGTTTTCATCCTTGTGTCAGAAGTAGTACTAAGTCAGGGTGGTTCCACTATCTTAATTCACTGTGTGGCCAACAAAAGGAAGTGGGACAGGAGGAGAGAATGGAGCAGGAGCCAACCCATAATGCAGAAGAAATAACACAGGTGGGAGTGAATGGGATACTAAGCCACGTAAATGTGATGTATCTTTAAGCCATTGCAATGGTGAAAACAGAGCCCTTTGTATCAATTCAATTCTCCTTTATCCAGAATCTATGAAAACAGAATTGTGTAGTTCAGTGAAAGGCTAGATCTTCAAGACTTCACAGCACCTTAATATCAGGGGTAGGGAGGTATTTCCCACACATTTTTAGTATTTAACTGCATTTTATTTTCAAATAAGGTGACAGTCTTACTGAATATTATATTGTTAGCTTACTGACAATTTTCTAACATTCACAACACTTCGTTCCTTAATTACACAAACTAAATGAGAGTTTAGATGATCACATATCATTAAATTAGTTGGGGAAAACTCTTTTAGAAAAAAGCTCTTAGGACTAGTTTCTCCATCAGACTGCCCTCTGCTAATAGCAGGGGCTCCTCAATGGGGAAGCTGCATTCCTCAGTCTTTCTTACTGAGGTTTAGATACCACAGAGGTAAAATAAAAGTCTTTATTCCTAAACTGAGAGGCCTTCTGTCCTTTCTCTGATAGTTTAGGGATTCTTTTACTCTTCCTTTTCATTGGTGTGAAGCAGGCATTCATGCAATATGGGTAAAGGTTATGGAAAAGGAAATTAGAGAAATCCTCAGTTCCCATTTGACTGCTTGGCTCCTAGAAACTGATAGCTCAGTTTGGCTCAGTTTGTGCTTCTGCACTGTGTTTTACTTGGTGCTTTTACATCCATCTAGAATTCTTCCAGCACGCACCCAGTCAAAGAGTTTCCATCTGGGGTTAATTTGTGATTTTAAATAATTTTATCTAACATATATGCATTTAGGAAAGAAATAAAATCTTAAGCAGAAATCGGTGGAAATTTTACAAATAAAATCAAGCACATAATAGTAGCTACTACCTTTAGGACTTATAATGCTTTAAAGCTAGTTATCAAATTAATCCAGAGGAAAACATTCCAGCATTAAGCATAATTGTGCCTATGCTGAACTGACTGAGGATCCACTATGTGAGTGGGATAAAAGGCAATACTGAGACAAAGGAACTACACTGAGACACAGAGATAGAATCTCTTCCCCAATATGTACATTGCAAAATATCTTGATACCCTCAAGATGTTCATATGGTTCACAATGCGCATAACCAACCTCAGCATATAGTTTATGCTGATCTCATAAATTAATAGTCATTAAGCTGAGAAAAAAAATGAACTGCGTATTATACTTTATGGTCACTTGACTCCTAGTTAATTATGTCTCATTAGAAATAAACCAAGATGTTAAAAAATAAAATAAAATAAACCAAAATGTTCAAGATTGTTTTTGGAAAACATGGAGTTGTCCAATATGAAATGAACCTATTGCTTGTGCAAAGCAAAATTAATAGTGAAGATTATTTGCCCTTCTTGTCCTCTCTCAAAGAGACCTACTCAAAAAATCCTAGAACGTTTCCATTTTCTATCAAAATGTATGTAAGGTATAGACTTTTCCAACCTTTACAATCTTGAGAATATTTTAATTTCAATAAAAATTTCATCCTATTTTGTGCGTATGAGCAAAAAATTAATTTGGACAGGAAGTGTGATACAAAGGAGAAACAATGAAGATTAACTGGTCAGTACTAAATTCTGTTTTCAAAACTAATATCCCAATAGCTACAGAAAAGCCAGGGTTTTCCGAAGATATTTTTCAAACTCAGAAGGAGAGAAACCTCTCATACTGATTCAGTCCATGAGTCAATGGGCAAAGCTTGGTCTCAGGGCTGTGGCCTTGATCTATATCCCCTCCCTCACTCCTGTCATGGTTAAACTGCCTCTCAGACTGATGGGAACCATCTAACCTTAGACATGCGTATTATTCCTGAAAGTCCAAAAAACAAGATTTTGATATAGTTACCATAACAATGATGTTTTCTTGATTAACAACCCTAGGAAATCCAAAAGTTTAATAGAAGCATCAAACACAAGCCCAACTGTAGCAAAAAGGATTCTTCTTTCTTCATCAGTTTGTTTTTAAAAGTAACATTTTATTTAGATGAATATCTGACCTTAAACTACTAAAATTATTTCAAGACTTCCCCTATCACAGCTAACAATAACAAGTATGGTACAAAATACGGAACACTAAGCCTGATTTCTTTCAATAATCTAACCTTGCTTTTCAACTGGGAAACCGGAGGCACAATTCTTAGGAGACACATTCACAGATTCAGAAACAAAAGCAATTTTAGCCTTAACTGCCAGAGCTGGGGTTTTTTCACAATACTTTCAAGAACTCATGCAGTTCTGAATTTCTTTAAACACAACTCTTGGTCTTTATAGAAGTAACACATCAAATGTCTTACTACATTCTGAAAAATTAAGGTAGGAAAAATGTATTCTACACATCTATTTACTTTTTAATATAAAACTTTTCTTCCAATACTGTTCAAAAATCCAGATTAATTTTATGGCATGGATAGCAAGTGGTCTCCATCTTCTCCAGGCTTCTAATTGGTATCTTGTGTTAAAGTTCTTCCCTGCCACAAAAAAACAGAAAACAATTCATTGGAAAAACAAAAATATCCTGAAATATATTTTTTCTTGTAATATATCACCAAGCTACATTTCTAAAATCACCAATATATTCTATATTTTTTCTTTGAAGGAAGATTTATCTGACTATGCTAAGTCAAAAAGCAAATAAACAAACAAATCCTTAGTAATACTTTTATTGAATACTAAAATCCATGTAATGCTTTTATTAAATACTAAATTAAATCCCTGAATATTTTCTTGGGCTTGGTGAATGAGAGCTCTGAGACTAAATGAAAACTGAAAATGCTATGTGAATTCTGCTTAAATGCTTTCAATATCATCTCCCTCTATGAGCAGCCCCCTTATGTAGTGTCTTGTACTCTTTCGTTCTCTTTTTCTTTGTTTGTTTGTCTGTCACGTGGGATTTTTTTTTTGTTTAAATCTTATTTGTTTCATGAATTGTTTCAATATTTTAATATAAGGTAGCTCATAAAAAAAAAACTAAGGCATGTAATCAATCTGCTTATTCCTAATTAGAATGAATCTTTTCTTTGAATTTTTAGTTTAGGAACACATCCAGCTGGGTGGCTCAGAGGGACTTAATAGGGTCATACAAAAGACAAAAATGTCATTCATATTCTTCCTGCTGAATACTGAACAGAGCCATACACCATTTTCTGGTAGAAGCTACAAAGATAAGTGGATGTTCTGGCAAAGGCAACTACTAGCATTGTTGCTCTGACAGCACTCCACAAAGCTGGCAATACCTCCTGGAAGCCAAATCAAATTTTTAGAGGCATCTCCACCAGGCTTATGGATTTTTAAAGCATCTTGCTCATTTTGTTAGATGGAACTCTGTTACTTCTACCAGAAAGGAAGGGATGATGAGGAAATGGGCTATCAGAGAAAGTGTTTGAAACAAAGGGGAGGAGGCTCTGTTCAGGGAGATAGGAGTTATCTTGACCCTTCATCAATTTCTTTTACAAACAGAAATGAATTGCTCTAGTAGAAGATGCCTGCATGAGGCCCATTCACCAGCAAACACTCTGTGGGAATGGCTGTAGGATCAAATATTAGCACTACATTGTAATTTCATCCACTACACTCGATTAATGTCCACAATCATCTTTTTAGAAGATAGTTTACTTTTGTAACCTAAGAATTGTTGTGGGCATTGGGAAAGAAAAAAAAGTGGTCACAGTGGTCACTTTCTAAAATAGATTATAAAAATAACCTAAAGTTCATTGTGCATCCTGGAGAACAAAGAAAAAAACTACAGATACTTGCTCAAAATGTATGATGATTAAACAAATCGATGAAGCTATAGCAAAGTTGATAGAGATGAGAGATACTCTTGATTAGGCCAATAATTCAAAATTACAGAACAGTATTTATGACTAATCAAATATTTTCATAGAAACCGTCTATGAGAAGTATTTTATATCACTGGATTATAGGTGAAATCCATGGTAACAAGAAAGAAACCATGACATAGTCCAGGAGTCTCATGGCCAAAACAGTGTCACAGTTTAAACTCTTCTCTTGCTCTCATTATCATCTTAAGTAAATCACTTTACTGCTTCAAGATTTTGTTTCCTTGTGTAAGAAACATTCAGTTTACAAAGCCACTATAAGGAATAAATGAGGTTATAGTAATACCTCAATTCATGAATCTTTTGGTTTGCAAACAATCCATTTCACAAACAAAAGCATTCAGCAAAATTCTGCTCCTTGCTCACAAATTCCTCACTGGTTACGAACATGACCATGTCCATCTTTCCCCCACAAGCACAAGTACAGCCATCTTCCTCAAAATTATAAAACAAACTAAGTTAATAAATAGAGGTACCACCATATCTGTGTGGTCAGTCATAAACTTCAAAGAAGTCAATAAATGTTGGGTGTCCCCACAGTCTGGGTATCACATGGACATGAATCACATGCTCATGCTGGTGGCACTACTGTAGGACAGGCTATTAGGACCATGTGTCGAAAACTGTGAAAATGCTTACATTTGATGCTCTCTCACAAAAGCTGCAAACTCAGGATCATTGGCATAGAGTTCCAAAATTCTCATTCTTTCTTGAATTTCCTTTAAAAAAATTTTAAAAAGAAGCCCCATTTTTTATTAGAACAACATCAATAGTCGTTTTAAAGACATTTTAACATCATAAGAAATTGTGAGTTTCTGAGGTATCCAAGGGAATGTCATAAGGAAAAATTGCTTTAACATTCTATATATACTGCTCTAGCTATTACATGCACTGCTCTAATGCCAACAGAGTTCTAAGAAAAAAAAGGAAGAAAAAAGAGCATATTTGTTAATAATGGAAAGAAGAATCACTGAATGGAAAATAAATTACAGCTCAAAATTGAATAACCTCTGCGTAACACACTGAGAGACATCATGAGGTAAAAAGTAATCATGAAATATTTTTCATCTTCTCTTGAGTCACCTGCATACACACACACACACACACACACACACACACACACAAATGCACATGCATACACACATAGTAGCAGCATCAGATGCAGTACAATGTCAAAAATGCAAGGTTTTCTACCTCTTTGGAAAGGCCACTGCTCTCATACATCTGTCTGATTTCCTCTCTGCTCAGGCCACCGATCACTTCTTCGCTAGCAGAGCCACAGAAGGGATGCTGAGGATAGGGCTCCTCATATTGCTCACATCCAGCCATATGGCTGTCAAATGCAGGGTTGTGTTTTACAGCATTCTCCATGGATGAAAGGCTGTCAGGCTGCCTACTAAAGCCACAAAAAGATGTCATTGATTCAGCTTATTCTTTGGATGGTGATTACTTGGAAGATTACCTAGCGCAAGGTTTCTACTGGGAAAGGGAAGGAGAAAAATGGACACAAGCAGGAAGTGGCTGTGAAAAATATCCACATCAACCTCAAAACTTATTTATCAGGTATTATCACTTATTATCTTCTTACCTGTATTAAGGACTCTCTGGAATTTTTCCTTTTTTCATTCATATTAATTTCCCACAATGCCTCAATAAAGGTTAGTTGGGAATATATCTTCCAGTGGATAATTTTTCATTCAAAAAATTCATTTCTATCATTCCCAGAGGTATACATATCAAAAATCAATATGCAATTACATAGAGAAAAAAGGAACTTTTCTACATTATTGGGGGAAATGTAAACTAGTACAAACATTATGGAAATCAGCATAAAGATTTCTCAAAAAGCTAACTATAGAAATTAGTTCAACTCAGCTATTTCTCTGCTCTGGAATCTTTCCAAAAGGTTAATGATATAATGTTACAGTGATGCTTGCACACTCATGTTTAGGTCAGCACAATTCACAATAGCTAAATCTTAGAAGCAGTCTATATGTTCACTAGATCCATGAATAAAAGAAAGCATAGTATTTATATACAATGGAATACTACCCTGACATAAAGAAAGATGCAAGAGCTATTTGTAGAAAAACTGATGTATCTTGAGACTACAATGTTAAGTTAAATAAACCAGATACACAAGTTTAAATATCACATGGTTTCTCTTATATGAGCAATCCAAAATATAAACAAAGAGCAAAATAAAAAATAGCTAATAGAAAAATAGGAAGATAGATTTTTTTGTATATGGGAAGGGGACCAAAAGATGGAGAGGGAAAAGAGAGAAGAAAGAAAATGAAAAAAAAATTAGAGGTATTATGTAATCCTTACATCCTGAAAACATGCACTAATAAAAAATGAAAATGGAGGGGTGGATCCCTTTCTGCAGGTCCATGTAGGCCTCCCATGAGTTAGCTCGTGGTTCACTCAACCGTCTGGCAAGTCTTATCCACTCCAGGCAAATGTCTGTTCTTCTGTTCCACTAGACTGCTCCACAGGCAGAGCTAGTTTATTCCTCATCTACACTTCTTAGCATCCCATTCATTATGATGTTCGTGTCTCTTTCCAGTGTGACACTCCTCTACATATGTGGTCATGCTTTTACTCAACTTTACAACCCCCCCCCTTCCACCCACATCTGTGCCCAATGTTGGGTACACAGAATGTACTGAATGAATAAATAAACAGAGCATTTTATTCCACCCTTCTTTACCTTTCTCTCCTGACATGTGCATCTTGAAGAGTTTTGACAAGGAAGAAGATGATGATAGAACAGACAAAGAGAATTCCAACCACAGAGGCTATAGTGATGCCAATGACCAAAGGCTCAGATACAAACTCCTCACAGTGTTCACCTCGATACCACCAGTTCTCACCGACACGGCATCTGCAATAAGCAATCACCAAATCCAAAATCTGAATCACTGTGCTCAAAATGATAATGAACAGCAGAGCCTTCAGTGGAACTTGGGAAAGTAGAAATATTAATGCTGAACATTTGAAGCTTTATTAAAGACTTGAATATAGGGCTAAGGATGTAGTCAGTGATGGAACATTTGCCTAAGTATGCACAAAGCCCTGGGTCTGATAGCACTGGGGGGAAAAAATCTAGGTCTAGAGGTTAAATGAGCATATGACATGAGGCTGTGCATAATGCCTGACAGACCTGATAGATCCCCAATGGCTGTCTCTAAATTACTAAATAAAATTAAGTAGACTTAAATATTCCACTTAATCTCTTTATTTATAGATAACAGAAAAGAGGCACAAGAAGGCAAGTGAGTGGCATTGTGCTATACAGCTAGTCAATAACAGAGCTGGATCTAGAACACAGTTCTTCAGGCTCTTCACACCCTTTTACTGCGCCAAAGAAATCCTTGAAACCCTGAGGCCATGCACTGGTGTGAAAACCATCACCACAGAAGCAAGGAAGTCTGTGCTTTGCAGAATAATAACAGTTTCTCTGGATGCCAAGAAACTCTTAGTGTTCTAGCTAAATGTTTTACTTTTAACAAAAGGGTCTGGGTTATGTCCACATATGCAAACATTTACCAACTTTGACACACACAAATTGTCCTGCTATGTATATTACTCCAAAGTAGTTTTAGCATCTTCTCCTCTTACAGTCATGTATCTTTGTTTGTGGCTGGTTGGCAAGTTAATTTGTTTGGCTTCATTTAAGGAAGGTAGGCAGTAAACAGTGGTCAGACAAACCAAATCTGTACATCTGAAGTTTTTTCGCTAGCTCTATCCTTTAATAAATGGGTCTCAGGTATACTAAAAGGAAATGTACTTGTTATCAATTTGAGACTTTCAAATACTACTTGTTTTACATTATTTTGATTACTCAGTGGGACAGAAAGAAGCTCAAAGGTATTAAGAATATAATCAAGCAGAACAATGTCTGTTTTTGCCTTCAGATATAGTGTTAATCTTATGTCTAAAACTCATTTAAACACCAATGTCCTTATCATCACTACTGAAAACTATAACACAAAGGTCTCTAGTTGTGACAAATACTCTTAATAGTACATATTTAGATGTATTTTTAGCACAAAATAGCCAAGCGAAAAGGATATTCAGGCCTATTCAAATGACCCAGTTTTCACATCAGAATTAGATGGCCACTACCTATTGCCTATATAATAAATATAATGATTTCCCTAAAATTATAGGTATCAAGCCACTTTATTTAGAAGTATCTAAAAGGCAAAAATCTAAAATACAGCATACCTGCAAATGGCCCCATGCCCAGGCAAAATGTCACACTTCCCATCATTCAAGCAGAAGTCAGGCTGCAGGTCACAGAGACTCTGACAAGGCAATTCATCCACACTCTGGTACCCAGGGTAGCATCTGCACTGTGCTTCTCCACTCCAAGGGTTCACCAGACACTCAGAAAATTCATTGCAAGCCTGAAACTTGCAAGGGTTGGCTTCATCACCTTAAATTCCAAACAAATCAAAAAATGATGCAAGGAAAGGCCAAAAATTTGATTCATCTTAGACTTTATCAAATTTCTCTGAAACTCAAGGTCAAATCATGCAACCCTATGACCCCTGCAAGTCACTGCAGTTGTGTAAAAACATTAAAATCAATGTCATGAAACCATTTATCTAAATTAAAGAGTTTTCATTTACTATAAACTTTATGTTAGTATAGTCCATCCCAGTCGGTATACACCACCACATGCCTGCCCCACAAAGAGAACATAGGATGAGGAGAGAGGGTCTAGAGAACTGGTAAGGAGCCTCCGGGGAGGATATAGCCAAATAAGAGCAGCCTTAGATTAGTATAGATTTGTGGAAGCTTAAAGTTAGAAAAATAATCCATTCTAGTATCTCTTCAGATCGTGCACAATGGGATAAGGAAAAATGACCAAACAAAATTAACTAGGGCAATAGCCAGTCAAAAGTGATATAAGACATTAACCATGGATGAGTTTTCCTCACTGGTATGGTTCCCTCATACCATCTGCTGAATAGGAATCTGTGTATGGCCAATGGCAAACGGTGACATAAATGCTGAAAAAAGAGAAAATAGGTGGAAATGATCCACTGACTTGTTTGTTTTAAAACTGTAAAGTTTAACATGAAAACTAAAGCAAATTTTTAAAAACCCAGCATAGGCCCTTAGTTTCAAGAAAAAAATTAATGCAATAATTTTCCTTGTTGCTCTAGAGACTGAAGACAATTTTGGAAATGTCGGTGGCACATTTTGGAATTTAAAGAATCTCTAATGTTGGTCTCAATTAAGCAAACGTAGGATTAGGGAGATGTATCAGGTTACGTAGTAACCCTTGTAAATTCATGTCCACACAGAACCTCAGGATGTGACTTAATATGAAAATATTCTTTGCAGATGTAATTAGGAAGAAGGTCACACTAGATTGGAATGAGTCCTAATCTGAAGGTTGATAGCCTTATATGGTAGATGAAAGATACAGAGACATAAAAGAAGGGTATACTTAGACAGAGGTAAATGTTAGAATAACATGCAAAACAGTGTCAAAAATTGGCAGAAAATACCCAAACTAGGAAAAGGCGCACTAGGATTCTTCCCTAGACCTTGAGTGGAGCATGGCTGTCAGAGCTTTGATTTTGGATTCTCAGGAACATAACAGGATAAATTTCCAATGTTACAAGCTACCCAATTTATAACACCTTGTTAAAGCAGCCTTAGGAAATGCATACAGAGGATCACTGCAAGGATGCTCATAAAACAAGGAAATATGTACACGAATGTACTAAAGGATAGTTTCTAGAGTGTGCTTTCCTAAATCTTTACATTCTTGTAAAGAATCATTGTGTGGTTCTGTAATCAGAAAATAATCTAATCTTCACCAAGAAGTAAGGAACACAAGTGCACATATAGATATACTTCACTGATAGAAGTAAAATTTTCTTGGACACTGCATGTGAAAGTAAGTTAGGCAACATATAGGTCAGTCTTGCTCTAACTAACCTTGACATAAAACGAATATTTCATTTAAGGACCTTCAACCAAAAGTACATATATAATAGGAAAAATTCTATTTAAAATTTTTAAAACTTGGTGGTCACTCTGTGGGTGTGAGCAGATTTGTGTTAGGTTAACATACAAAGCTAAAAAGGCAGACATATATGTAAGACTGAAAATTCAGCCAATGAATCTGTATTTTCCATGGATAAAAAATACAGATACAGTCTTAGGGAGAAAATGGGCAAATGCTATCCCCTTTTGCTTCCACAGACCAAAGCTAATATTCTCATCACATAAATAAGACCGAGGTTTATAAGTCTGTTACCCATCCTTCGTGCTGGCTAAGAAGTAGACGGTCAGAAGAGCTTGCCTGTGGAAAAGTACCTTCATGAAGGAAAAAAAAGTAGACCTGGAGCTAAGTTTGGGATGAGAGACAGGGATCGAAATTGTAGAATGAATTACACACATTCTGGCTTTCCAAGAGCAGCTTAGGAGAAGAACTGACGGGCCAAGGAAAATGAGAGTGGAGAAAATATGAAAAAAGAGTCTGGAAAAAGGTTTTATGGCCACCGTAACATGGTAACTGAACATGTCCTGGAGAGAAGTGGGCCGGTGAGAGCTGACCTTGACAGAGTGGCTGAGAAATTTTAGGGATGTTTATGCCTAACAGTGATGTGTTTAAAATATGTGCTGTTCTTCTAAAAGGCCTCCCCCATTATCCTCACATCATCAGCAAATATCTGCTAGGATCAACTGCCTTGTATTAAAGGTGCTTTGGAAAAATTAAAAACCAAACTGATATCTATGTTCAGTTAACATTAAAAAAAATGACAAAGATTGAGACATTAGTGAAATTGAAAACTCAGCAGGAAAAAACTCAGTGCTACAGGTGGTCAAGAGATATTCAAATTCTCCTATAATGCCTCAAAGTGAGCACTGGGGTGATACCAATGCAGGGTTTACAGTGTGCAGGGAAGGGACTGGTGCCTGTTCATTTGAGCAGTGGAGGAAAAAGTGATCCTTCAAACCTGGTAACTTTGCACACAGCTGACAAGTGAGTGATGTAAAAAACTGAAACAAATACACTCATTTATTGTAAGATCTTTAAAAAGAAATATATCAGGGGCTGAAGAGGTATTTTAGTGTCTGTTTGCTTAGCTAGCACATGTGAGGCCTTGAATTTGATCCCTAAGACCAACAACAACAAAAAAGAGAGAGAATTGATGTTTTGTTTTGTTTTGTTTTGTTTTGTTTTGTTTTGTTTTGTTTTTTGAGACAGGGTCTTATTCTGGCCATAACTTACTACATAGCCCACGCTGGGCTCATACTTAGGGTGATCCTCCTGCCTCAGCCTTTCAAGTGCCAGGACTGCAGGCGTGTACCACCATGCCGGACTGAGAACTGATTTTTGTAAAAACTATATAAATCAAACTGTTTGCATTTTTAGAGTTAATAAAATGCTTTTCTACATATTATAGGCTTAATCCCTTTACTAGCCTCCCAAAATATAAAGGCCAGGTAATATTATTCCCAAATAATATGTGAGGGCCAAGATTCAGTGATAAAATAATTCATCTAAAGCTACACAAGTGATAAATGACAGAGGAAGACACAAGTAACCTGGCTTCCAAGCTGTAATTAATTTCTTCTTCCACTACATCACATGGTGAAGAATGTACCAACAGCCTCAGCAAACTCAAGTGGCAAGAGAGCAGATTATTGGGGATTAGCTAAATGATTTTCCTCACTTTCAATAAATAATGGTCCTTCAAGGAAATTTCAAAGGAAAGAATGTTTGCCTCTTACCCAGGTTGAAAAAAAAAAACAGAGCTGGTTTCAAACCAGTTTGAAAGTAAAAGGCATTGGAGAAATCTTGACTTAGATTTTCCATCTTACTTCTACTACAAACCACTGTCTTCTGGTATATGAAAGGGAAAACAAAATAGAATTTCAGGTTCCAACAGTATTCTCTGGACTCTTCTTCCAAATAAAAACAATGTTGTATGGTATGTATTCCCTGTATTTCTGAGTACTTTATGTGTTCAAAACATCATACTAAGTCTGGCTAGAAAGTGGTTAATACAATAGACATATTCTTAGTCCTTTTGGAAGGCTTAACTGGGAAAAGCAGACATTAAGCAACTATGCACATAAATTAACACTATAAATGGTTCCAACTCTGCAGGGATAAAGAATATGAGGCCATAAAATAGACTAACAAGCAAGACCCAATCTAAATTATGGGGGACCATTGAAAGTCTTAGGAAAGTGACGTGTGAACTGAGGCATAAAGGTGAGCAGGAATTAGCTAAGAGGGGAGTTTAGACACATAGAACATTGGTTCAAAGATATGTACAAAAGGCTTTAAGGTCACAAAAAGCTTCAGGTATGTAAGGCACTAAAAACAAGCTAGTTTGGATGCAACACAGTGAACAAATAAGTCAGTTTCAGTGGATGCTACTGGAGAAGAAATTGAGGACCAGGCCTCTGACTACTAAACCAATCAACTGCTGAAATACTTTAAGCAGCAAAGCAAAATAACCTGAGTAGTGAGTGGTTTAGGTTATTGCTGGAGGTACCATGGCTGGAGAACAGAGAGGAGAAGAAACAGAAAAGGAAGTAGGAAAATTGGTCTAACTGAGAAATAATAATGGTTTGGTTCAACTCACTCACCATTATCTCTCATTTCTTATCTGTTATGTCTCATCTTTTATTTCTTCCCGAGTATCATCCAGTGAAAGTATCTCTTCACTCACTGACTCCTAGTAAAACTAGCCTGTTTTTAGTTGCTTACACCTCACTTGAGGAGTAGACAATGAGTCTGAATTTGAGATATATTTGAATTAATATAAGCAGTAACTAGAAGTGTAGGGTAATGAAAACTATGGTATCAGAAATGACTGCCCAGGTTTCTAGTTTAACTGAGTAGATAAACCTTTGATTTATGGAAATGGAG
The DNA here is from genome assembly GCF_034190915.1 of Cavia porcellus. Taxonomy (NCBI): domain Eukaryota; kingdom Metazoa; phylum Chordata; class Mammalia; order Rodentia; family Caviidae; genus Cavia; species Cavia porcellus. Next base: position 47,937,300 of record NW_026947498.1, read on the forward strand.
AAGCTGAGAGAAGGAGTATATTTAACTGGAGAATGAAGAGATATAGAAAACAGTAGTTCACTCTTAAATATTTTAGGTTTAACATATATAGGCTACATTAGATACTTCATGAGAAGACCGACTAGTTAGATAAATGATTCAGGGGCTCAGCAGACAAGTTTGACCTACTTCCATGCAAAAATATTTAAGAGTGATGTTTACATAAAACTTGAAATAATGGGAATGAGCACAAAAACTTTAACACATATGCAGAAAAGAAGACAGTAAATTTTTTGGCCTTTTCATCATAGCAGCACATTTATAATAGCTACTAGCAAGTAGCCTATATATCCAACCGATATGCCAGAGCAGCACAATATAGTGATAAGCTTGAATCTTTTGTAGGAAAATAAATGTACCTGAAGATCATAATATTAAATGAAATATATCAGACATACAAGTTTAAATATCACATGATTTTGAAAAACCAAAAATATAAGGACAAGATAAAAGGTAGATAATAAGAAGTAAGAAGAAAATTTTTATTGAATGGGAAGAGGATTAAGAGATGGAGGGAGGGGAAGGGAGGGGAAGGAAATGGAATTAAAAAATAAAAATTGAGATGTTATGTACATGGACCAATCCCCCACAAAGACTGTAATCATTTTGTAATGCAGATAAGCATTAACATAAAAAACAAACTAAAAAAGTAAACAAAAAATAAAGTTACATCAAGAATAGATCCAATGGATGGATAAAATGGAAATCCTAGTAGGATGTGTATAAAAAGGAAGGAGGTGAACCAATAAAGATAATATTTGTGAACAACCCTATGAAAAAATAATGATACTGATGTGTTTGAAAGAAATATTTTACTAATTATCAAGATGTAAAAAATTGATCTGACATTCTACTCTTTTTTCCTAGAAGTATTAAATTTACTTTGAATCAATAAAAAAGAAAACACACAAGAATAGTCACTGGATTTTTCTAAGAAACCACTATTTAAGGTAATATCATTACCTGATTCTACATCAAGAGAGTATTTATCAATAGCCAAGTTCATGGTCTGGTAAGCAGTGGTACAAAAGTTTTCTAAAATCATGTATACGGCATTGTTGACATCAGGAGGAATAGATTTCGCAAACTTCATTCTGCTGTTCACCACAATACTGCCATTTCTGAAGTTCAAAATTTCCAAATTCTGGAATCCTGTGAGATTTGACTGAAGATAGGGAACCAACTGCAATATATGAAAAGTGATGAGAAAGTTTTTCATTTTGTTCAATACATGTCAAAAGACAAAGAAACCAGGATGAACTCCTTGCCCATTTTTTCTATTTACATTCTATCTACATTCACACAGGCTGCAGATCTGGTTTCACATTTTTAAAATCCAATAAACTGAGAATGATATGAGGCCATAAATTAAAAATGTTATAAGATGTTGATCATGTCATGAGAATACTACGACATTTGGGAAGTCTATGGAACTCACACATTGTTTTTAAAATCTAGGAAATTTTCTTTTCTTCATTAACAGATTACAGCAGTAGAGGAACAAATCTTCACAGATTTGTTCTCACAATAAGTTTGAGCTTTTATGTTTTATTTTAGGCACAGAATTCATGAAATTTGATCTTCAGTATCTAAGCTATTCACATTACCCTTATGCCACATTTGTGTTTTCCATTTCTTGAATCCACCAGTTCATTGTTCTCCTCCTAACACCCAAGTCATGATACTATCTCTCTGTATGGCAAGAAACAAATGCACACAATAGATCACACTTTCCTGGACTCAGTCTTGGTGTGCTTGGTTAGGCTAGAGGAGTCATATATGATTATTCATCCTCATGTTTCAATTTTGAGCTTACCAATTCTAAGAATCTTTGCTCCAAGGCTTTATATTCCAAAGAGTTCCTATTAAATAGATCTTCTGAAAACATCATGTTTGTCACTCGGAGGCTGAAGAAAACTACTAAAGCTCCTTCAATCCGGGCGTGACCCAAGTCATCTCCTTTTGTGGGTTGAGCCAAAATAGCCATCTCTGTGGAATGAAAACTTGTAAACATTTCCACATAACTACCAGCCTTGCCATTTTGCTCTTGGATCAGCTCAGGCTGATAGTAATCTGTGCCTATCCGGTCCAGTTCTAATGAAATATCCTGCACGCCCATAATTACTTCATCCTCCAGAAAGGTGGAGCTTGTGGTTGGAGGCAATTTGGTGGACTGTGCCATGGAAGTTTTCAACCAGAGTCCATCACTACTCTGTGGCGTACTTGCCAATGAGTCTCTGGGTGATATCCCTTGGGAAGAAGTCCTTGCTGAAGCTATAGCTGATTCTGGGAATATGGTCCACACAGGCTGCAGATCTGGTTTCACTGATGAACTCTTGCTGTCAGACCATTCATGGCTAGATGATTCTGTAGTTTGGTCTACATCCTTGATCAGAAAGGTATTCGTTTCATCTGTTATAACAGAAGAAGCAGCCGTCAGTAGAAACGGTGCTTTGGTAACTGAATGGTAATCAACATTAGGTATCTCTGAAGTGTGCTTGGGAAAGGTTAGAGATGTGGAATGAATTACAGACACTGCAAAGATGGGCACAGTAGGTTTAACAAGGGACTCTTCCACTACAAAGCTTGTGGATTTCTCATCATGCTTATATTTTGAATGCTCAATAGTTGGGTCTGTGTAATCTATTTTGCTCTCTACAACAACTTTCTCATCTATACCCTCAGTTGGCAAAAGTGAATCCTCATCTTCAAGCCATGACCTAGACAGTGGTTCAGTGCTCTTCTTTAATGAAATCTCACTCCATGGCCAAGAAATCAAATCCACCTTTTGTCCAGACCCAGAACCTAAACCACTCTCAAATATGAACTCCTTTTCTATGGATGTATCTAGAAACAAATGGCTTGCTTCTAACTGGTCTTTGACTTCAGAGGCCAAGGAGTCAGAGCTAAAAGGTGAAGTTACTTCTTTAGCAAGAAGATCTAAGTTAACAGAAGTGATCATATCTGGTGAAGATGTCAGGGACACACCAGAGTTTTCTACGGGTGGTACTGTTTGTTTTGGCACAGGTTGAATGAATGAACTTGAAGGCAATGGATCAACAGAAAAAAAATCTTCTGGCTCTTCAACATTGGATAATCCTAAAAATAAAGTTTTACATTCATTAATCTACAAAGTTGAAAAAATATATTCTTATTATTACAATAAAATCAGTTACTTATTTTTTCTATTAGGTTAGGAATGTTGATGACTTTTATATGAAGCAAACAACAAGATATGATAATGTGTTTGTAATGTGAGATAATCACATGTGAATGTAGATTCCTCCATCTCTGAGGATAAAACTTTGATTTAATCTTCAAACATCTGATATTTGTATCCACAAAATTATCTATCTGCTGATAGCCATGCTGACAACAAAGATTAACTCCAATGGAAACAGAGAAAAATTTTCCTGGAAATTCAGTTTCTCTCTTATGTTTATTGGCTATCACCCTTCAGATTCATTCCATTTTCAAAATTTGTTCATCTTCCTCTTTCATGTTAATGTTTCATCACTATGTCACATATTTTTCCTTTCCTCTACCACATGTAGAAGATCATCTATTTTATTTTCATTTATTTATCTATTTTGAGTCCGATCTAGTTTAGGATCTTCCCTTCTCAATACAGCCCTAACCTGAAATCTTTAATATTAGCCCCCACAGTTAACACTATAGAAGGTAATCTTTGAGGCCATTTGTTTACCACTCAAATATTCGAGCAAATAATATTAGTAGTGGTAATAATTTAATTTAATTATATACTTCAAGACGACTGTCAAAATATCTATTAATTTGCTTCTATTTTGCCACAAGTTCATTTCTTTCTCTCCAGTTTGAACTATCCCATCTTATTAACTAAATCTGATTGTCTCCTCTCTCACATTCTCCCTAATGAATGCCACTGGTTTTCTCTGCACCATAGCCTCTTTCTCTCTTTAAAATCCCTTTCATCTGATATAGTAAAGATGTATGAAAAAATTATTAAAGCTCCTCACCATTTTCTAATAAGTAAGATCCGGAAGTCCTCCCCTCAGAAGCCATAGGCAAGCCGGTCTGAAACACTGCTGGGGTGACAGGATGAAGAGTCAAGCTGCTAACCCCTAAATCCTCTGGGGAAGAACTTAGGACCACCTCTGAGGGAAAAGCTAGTTTAGGTGTAGACACTACATCAGCCAAAGGACTTTCTGGCCAGAGTTCCCTGTCTGTGGTTGATGAAGGACCAGAGCTGAAATCAAGCGGTGAAATATTGCTGGTGGCGGGTTCATCTGCTGAGGGCCACTCGCCTTGAAGGGTACTATCCTAGGGGAAGAAAAAGACTAAATCATATCACAGATAAAAGAAGCACATAAAATAGCACATATCTATCCCTATGCCCAAATTTTCTAGGGACAGGAGACGCACCGAGTGAGGAGGGACAAGGGCTCTAGAATCAGGCAGATCGGTACCCACCTTCCAATTTAGTCACTTACTACAGTAGCCGAGAAATCTAGAGAAAAACTATGTAAACTCTCAGAATTCACCTGTGGAAGGGGCACAGAGAAGCTAACATTTAAAAGACACTAAACAGTGAATTTTCAGAGGAAATAATTGTTTCTTTTGCTTTTGAAGATCCATTTCCCTCCATCTTGGGGTTTAAATGATTTTAAATGAAAGTTACTAATATTTTCATTGCCTAAGACCTAAGCACACTGCCCACAGCAGGAATATCAGCACTTTTATTAATAACTCTGAAAGATATTTAACAAAATAATGTCCTCCACTTTGATCAAAATTATTGCCATATTAAAAGTGATCTAATCTCACGTAAACAGCCTGCCCTGTGAAACGGCATTCAAAATACAATTTTAAAAACAACAACAACACTTGAGAGGCTGAGGCAGGAGGATCGCCATGGGTTTAAGGCCAGCCTGGATTACATAGTGAGTCAAAGTACAATTTTATTTTTCTAGGGTTTTTTTTTTCCTAGTGAAACAATAATTTTAATGATTAGTTTCAGGAACACAGAAGTGTAAACACATTTCTTGAAGATGTTAATTATCTAGTCTTACGAAGACTAGTCTATCTAAAAAAAGTTTAATGAGGATGACAATAGGTAAAGTGACCATGGTAATTGGTAGGAGTTTATATACTTTATTCTATGTGTGGTATTAAACTGGAGTCCAACAACTTGAATCTAATTAAGTAAAATCTACTGTATGAGAGAAAAATGCACTTATGTAAAGAGCAAGCTGAAGGTTATCTTCAAATAAGACACAATTACAAATGAGCTGTGATGAAAGAGACAGATTTCAGGATTAGAAATTAATTCTTTCTTGGGGAATCCACCATCAAAAGTGAACCTGAGAACAGAGAGAATTAGCTCATGAGTCAAGTCAATAAAGGTGATGTAATCAAAGAGATACCACCTGGCACTCATCCAGCAAACTCCAGTGTCTAAAGAGAATGGAGTCACCAGGTGCAGACTTAACCTCACATAATCACATGCAGTGGACCCAGCTGCTAACTGCTGACTTGGGCTTGTGCACTTCTGCACAGTCTCCTAGGAAAGAGACAACAAAACTGCTTTATATTTCTGTCTACAGAGTTTTCATCACTCGAGGTCTTTTAGAATGGGCCAGATGGAGAGCAAGAGTTCAGTTCAGGTAAATGAGAAGACATCAAACTGTAGTCTAGAATATGAAATTGACAATAATGAGTAAAAAATATCATTGGTCTTGCCAAAGGCTTTACGAAGCCACTTTCTGGTCTACAAAAATCTTGTTAGGGAATGAGGCCAAGCCTACACACACGTGTGAGACGTGAACATTAAAAGTTTTAGAACTAGAAAGACTTCTGAGAATCTAGTCCAATCACATCAGTTTGTTGTTGTTGTTGTTATTGTTGTTGTTATTTTGAGATAAGATTTCACTCTGTAGTTGAGGCTGACCTTGACTCACTATGTAATCCAGGCTGGCCTTGCACCCATAGCGATCCTCCTGCCTCAGCCCCTCAAGTGCTGGAATCAGGGCAACCCCCACGACTACACCTAGCTGCAGTCACATATATTAAACGTTAAGAAATGAAGTTCATTGGAGTAAAATGCCCAAGGCCACAAAAAACAGAAAAACTCAGAATTAGAAGCTGAGCCTCTGGATTTCCTTGTCCTAGTGTTTTCCTGCACTATACCAGGCTATGTGGTCAGAGGTCTCTCCAAGTACATATAACCAGGGAGGGAAAGAATTCTTAGAGGGGAAACCAAACAAAGCTTGGCAGTCTATACTCCTCAGGTTAGCATTTCCACAGATCTCTAAGACCCAACTGAACACAGAGGGGAAGGAGAGAAGGAGGATACTTTTTAATATTTAAATGTCTACTATGGAATAGGAAGATTACACAGAAAGTTCCATTCTCTTTTCTTTTTCTAGTATTTAAAATCATATATATATATATACTTTCATATATATCGCACTTTATATATATTATATATAGTATACATATTCACTAGAGAGAGAGAGAGAGAGAGAGAGGAAATTATAAGGCCATTTGTTCAATACCAAATTCTGTTCTTCAAAGAAAATAGGGCAGTGGTACCATATCAGGGAATTAATGTTTTCCATTCTAATTTTCTAAAACTACTTATGTCCTCTGAATCACCTTATTTGTTTAGAAGCCTACCAGACTGGAAACTTGTGGTAAGTGGGGCCCCACCTTATACATCTTTGTTTCCCCAGCACTTGGCGTATGAAAACAAAAATAAAACATAGTCAACCGAAGGAACACCAAATGAGTGAACTCTGCTGTCAACATTCCTTTAACCTCTTTTCTCCAATATAGAACTCAGTGAAAAGATTATCATGAGTGATTCCACATTTCAAAATTGAGTTGCTCTGTAACTAAGCAGAAAAAATGGCTTCAGAAACCACGTTTAAGTGAATTCAGGAAGGCCTTCTAAATTTTCATCACTGGAAAAAAGCCAAGGAACAAAACTTTCAAGCAGCTGATATGAGATGAAAAGAAATCTAAAGAGCCTACAAAGAGTTAGGAGTGGAGAGAGAAGGACGCTCCCCTCCTGTGTCTGTGACAGAGTCCTCCACTCGCTGTAACCACGGAGGTCCCTAGCACTGTGGCTGCAAGTGTCATCTTTGTTGCTTTAACTGCCCTTGAGAAAGTCATTTTCTTTTCTAGTGGATATTTCCCTGTAAGTGAAATGGAAAGTAAAAATGCAATGGCGAAAGACAAATGCTCAGTAGGGTTGAGGGGTAAAAACAAACATGGAAATTCATTCGATGCTGTTTATATGCACGTGGGAATGTTTTCAATCCAGTTTGAAAGGAAGCTTGAAAGTCCCTTTCATTTGATAGCTAGTCAGTACTTGTGCTCTTCTTTCCCTCTCTTCCATGCACACACAATTCTAAACTTTCTTCAGTACATTCTTCAATATAATTATTGTTCTTTCAGTAAAAATATATGTACTGTCTGTACTATACCAGTGTAACTCAAATCATAATCTTGACTTTTTTATTATATTCTAAAAACTGTTTCTTGGTAACATGAAAAACAACTTGCTGGGCACTTGTAACTTAATTTTCATCAAACAAATATGAGTAAGTTTTCTATTATGTGTGGTCTGGCAATGTAGACTTCGTTTAACCACTACGGAAGGTTTAAATTTTCTGAACCAACAGCTGCTACTCATGAGTTGACAACTATGAGTAATGTTCCAGAGGTGATGCAAGGAAATATTTGAAATAGGAACAGCTCGGGAAATTTACGATGCCAAAGTAAGCAGGTGAGGAAACACAGGGCAGAGCACAAGTGACTGATTCTAGGCATAAGACACAGACACATTCAAGAATAAATGGTGGTGCTACCTGAAGACTGGAACTTTGGGTGTTCCAAACCAGATCTTCACTTTGGGGAAGCAAAACTCCTCTCACTGAAAAGAGAACAGCGTTAAAGGAAATTTTTTAGCTAAGACACAGCTGAATTTGAGGTTCAGAGATAACCAAAAACAAGCTATTTCTCTTTGCTAGACTAGATGTTAGCAGAATATCTGAGGTACACTTGCCTGGAAAATGTTAGTGTTGTTCAGTTATTTTACTTATATTAGTACAACCTGATGAAACTTTAAGAATCCAGCATAAAACAAAGATTTTTAAAAGCTTCTTATAGTTACATTTAGGATACTCCTATTTTATTTCTTTTTCTCTCCCAAGTCAATTTTCACACTTTTTCCAGATTCCTATCAAATAGTTTCAAAATGATTCTTTTTCATTTTAAATAAAAAAGTAAAAATCAATAACTTTAAACTTTTGATATGCAAGAATAGTTTTTTAAAAATGCAAAATGATTGTTATTTTAGGAGACAACATCTTTGAAAAATAAGCTAGGCACAAATACCTTCATCACTGCAATAATATTAAATGCCAGTTAAAAAGTATATTAAACAATTTAATTCAGCAAAGATTCACTGAAATTTTGGTTGTTACCACGGACTTTGCCCACATGAAATTATAAATGCTAATAAAACAAAATTTCTCTTAGGAAGCATTGCCTGTGTCAGATAAATAAACACAAATTGGAAAATATATAATAATGTGAGGGGCACATATAATCTATATAACACAGACAAAGGAATAATTACTTTTGCCTGAAGTGGAGGAAGAATCAATAAAAGATACAAAGAAGAGATCGCCAAAAATGTGACCTAGGGAATGCTTCTAACATCGAAGCAGAAGCTATTCACCTTTTCCCTCTAAACTGATATACAGGAATCAAGCAAAATTCAAAAATTTTCTCATATATTTTCTAAAACTCTTTCCAACTGTGTGTTTCAATATTTTCTCTTCTATAGAAATTAAGCTCTGCAAAGACAAAGATGAACATATCTTTTGAGAATAATGATCAGGTTACCTAGAAAGCTCTAGCCCCATTCAGAACTCTGAAGCTGAAATGACGATAGAAATGTACTTTAGGAACAAAATTCTGAATAATTAATACATACATTTAAGGAGAACTCAAGCCACAACTAGCATAATCAGTATTGGATATCTTAAAGTTTTTGTTGAACTTGGTTATAAATTCTAAGAGTTGCTGACCTCTTTTTTGGGAAACCTTTTAGGAAGTACTTCTACCTCTAGGCTCCATGTAAAAGGGAAGATCTTGCAGTGATATTTATGAATGTAGTTTCCTAAACAACCCCACTTTGCTACCATATACATTAATCTTCATGGCATTTTCTGTCACTATGGCTACTGATCCTGGTGCTTGCATACTGTGCTCAGTTTTATTTGCTTTGCTTTTGTTCTCTTTGAGACAAGGTTTTGCAACACAGTTCAGGCTGTAGCTGGGCTGACCTCAAACTCAGCAATCCTCCTGCCTCAGCCTCCCTAGTGCTGGGATTATAGACATGTGCCACCACACCTGGCTCCTCATGCTGTCTCACTTTAAGATCTCTTAGGTTTTCACTACTTAACCATATCTTTTCTGTGCTTGATCCCAATATCAAATTCCTAAAGTCTTCTACCCATAAGCTGCCCATGGTCAGCCCCAAGTTTCAGATGGCAAGCTTCTTCTCTGCTCACCATTTTATCTGGTCCAAATATTCCAGATTCAACAAAGACAAAGGAGTATTATGAGGATGCAAGCCTGAGATAACCACCATGCTCCAAAGTACAAATGATCTCTGTTTTAGAACCGACAGCTTTATATCACTAACATCCACAAACATCTTAAAGTCCAGTGTCCAACATAAAAAGTTAAGACCACTTTGTGGCTCTGTCTCAAAATAGTGTCACATTAAAGAAACATCGGCCCACCAGAAAAAAATAGTTGAAAAGCAATATGAAGTATTACCTAAGCCTAATATTAGCAAATAAGGGATCATTTCACACACAATCAAATTTTTCTTTCTTCTTTGATTGCTTGTCTCTCTAACACACAACATGTATACATGTATGCACACATGCACATGAACATACATACTACACACATCATACTACTGCCTTGAAAAAGATTTTCTTACCTCTCTAAAACCTGTTTCTCCAAACTCTATCCCTCACAAAATCCTGTTTCCCTAAGTAGCTCTCTCTCTCTCTTACCTTATAAATCTATTCTATTCTCTTCCACCAATAACTTTTTGCCTTTCTTAGGTAAATCCAACAAACTTCTCTAGCTTCTCCAGTATCTATTTTTGTTTGCTTACCTATGTATCTATACACACTCACACTCACATACACAGGCTTATGTCATAGCTGCCTGAAAGACATTAAATGAACCTAGGCAAGCTTTGATACTGAACATCTAAGCTTTTACATATTGAGTTACGATCTACTCAATACAGAAACAAAACAAAATACCTAACTTACGTATTTACCTTTGTAATATTATACTTGAGTATTAGCCATTCACAACAGCTGAGCACCCTAAACCAGGTCAAAGAGGGCAAAAGCCAGGCTAACCAATTAATCCATATCCTCCATATCTTTAGCCTCTTTTGCATTTTCTTCCATGACTTTCCATTTTCTATCTGAAATATTGTTCAGCCAGGAGATGCTCCAGAGTCTTACAGGACCTGTTCTTCTAATTCTAGGAACTGCCTAAATATTGAGTTATCCTTTGCTCAACTACACAAATTAATTTGTATACAGATTTTCTTTTAATGAAGGATGGGATCTCTTCTCTCCTAAAAATGTGTGAGAGAAGCTGGCCATGGGGACACATATCTGTAATTCCAGCACTTAGTAGCTGTGGTAGGAGGTAAAAATTGAAACACCATCTCAGAAAACAAGCAATGACAAAATGTATGAGAAATAAAGAGGTTGTAAAATATAGCCTGTCTAGCATGGATTTTTCTCTTTGGCAACTGGTATTTCTCCCATACTGAGAGATAAAATATTCTCTGCTGGACATTTTAAAAGCTAAGCAACCAAAGGGGGATGAAATTGTGGAGAAACAAAAAAAGTAGCAGTAAATTAACAGGCTCCACATCCTTGATGAGTTAAGGTGTCATGTCCTAGCAGCCCAACTCTAAGCAATCTTTAGTCTCAGGTTAATAAGGCCATGTTTCAGCCTCCAAACTCAGGGGTGTCATCCTCTCCTTGATGATATGAGATCTACCGTTCATTATGAATCATAGCTGGATTTCTACAGTTTAATTCAGAATTAGTATTGAATTCTCCCCAGCATCCAGTTCTGTGATCAAAAACTTCCAAAAGCTTTTCTGAGTTGCTCTTTCTCTTCTATGCTTGCCTTCTAAGCCTTGACCGCCTGAATTTGTGCTAGACTTCATATCTTAGTTATCTTACAGCATGACAGACTGTTTCAGTTCACACTTTCAGGTCTGACTTTCCTTTTCCTTATACTTTTTTCTGACTTGTCCAAATAGTTCTAAATGTCATGCTATTCTCCACTTTCCCAATCTGTCTACAAATAAACTAAACTATTCAAAATCACTTCATGGTAAAAGTTCCATATATAACACAATGACTCTTGTCTCATATAGTCTCAAAATACTCTGAAAGACACATAATTAGACAAATTATTTTTCACCAGAACATACTGGAAAAGAATCTAAAATTGTTTTTAAAAAAACTTCTATGACATCAATCAAACTCACCATTGATAAGCTGAAGAGATTCAGGATCTGGATTCAAGGAGGAATTTCCTACCAAGAGATTCTGGTGCAAGGTCTCAGCAATATAATCTCTGAAGTTACCAATGGTATAAACAGCTGTGGGCTTATCATCCAGTTCCACAAGACCATGGTTTTCTACTTTGTTGGAATGAAGGCTAATTAGGTCCCAGGTGGTATTGCTGATTGCTTCTCCATTGAAGGTAACTTCATAATGAACATCTATACCACTGTGGATGAAAAAAAGAACAGGGTAGGCCCAGCTAAGGAAGCACAACTAAAGAAGTTTTAGTCCATAAAGAACAAGCAGACCTAGCGAGAGAGATTCAAAGGGCATGGGTTCCACCAACATTCTCTACAAATTTGGGGGAAATTTTTGCCATCCCTGTCTTGCAAAGAATGGGATATGAAAGTTCCAAGAAGAGGATGAGAATCCTAAGGAAGCCTGAGAAATTAATGAACCTCGTGTCCCTCCCTCAAAGCCAATTCCTTTCTGTTAACTATCATCATTCTTCCCTGTATTCCTATTAGCCTGTCTCCTTGATTCTTCTAAAGGAAAGCCTTTCTCACCCCTCCCAACAATGACAAGTCTTCTCTTATTTGTTTATTGTTGTTGTTGGAAAAAACATGTACTAAACCAGAGTTTATGGTGGAAACCAGACATACAAGCTTAAATATCACATAGTTTCTCTTACTGAGAAACTCAACATACAAATAAAACATAAAGTGTAGATGATAGGACAAAAGAGAGAAAAAAAGGTTTTTGCAATCCATCATGGACAGTGTATCTAAAAGTGCACTTCAATTTGGTATACCTGTCTTGTGTGTTTTATATATCTTTCGGCATATTAGTCTGCTTGTTAATCTAAATATACAATAATTAACTTAATTTTTTATTTGCTTTGGTTTTTTGGCTTTTGAGTATTTTGGGTCTTTTGAGACACATTCTTGCCATGTATCTCAGGCTGGACTTAAACTCACTATGTAGCTGAGGCTGGCTTTGAATTCTACTGTTCTCCTGCCACGGCCTCCCAAGTACTGTGATTACAGGCATGCACCACACACCCAGCAATAATTAATTTTATAATGACTCGTAAGATAAATGAGTCTGGGACTGGCAATAAATAAACAAATAAATAGGGTGGAGGGAAAGAGAAAAGGAATCAAGAAGTTTTATGTACATGTGCCAATTCCACACAATGAATAAAATCATGTACTAATAAGAATTAAATATGAAATAATAAGAATTTTTAAAATAAGAATTTAAAATTATGTGTTAATAAGAATTTTTAAAATAGTAATTTGGAGAAATAACATCAGGGTACAAATTTTAAAGCAAATAGGAACATTCCTCTTAGAATATTCCTGTGATGGAGAACCTTTTAGAGCTTTCAGTAATAACAGCTTGCTGCAGCACTGTCCTAGACTCTCACCTAGATTTTTCTAACTAAAAGGTATAAGGGCTTATGACACAGGCATTCTGAGTGATTTCATGTCCTTTAATTTTTCAAATAACCTGGGTGAAAAGTTTTTATCATCTCCATAATATTGTTGATGAAACTTAGCTTTAATGATGTTAAGATTCTTTAAATTTCATAATAAGGATATAGTAACATCACGATTTAAACACAGATATATCTCACTCTAGCACCTGCATTCTAAACTGTAGTACTATGCCACACTCTCATTAGCTTTAACTAAATATAATCATAAAAAGGTCATTATGGGCTTCTAGCCTATCTCTGCATAAGGCCATCACAGGCAGTAGCCTAGAAGCCATATCAATAACCCTCAAAAAAAAAGGGAGAGCACGACCTTCCAGAGATAAATCATTCAAGACAGATGTGCAATAGAAGCAATCTGGTATATCAGACATCCCGTAGCAGCAAAATGATTTCCAAAACAAAGCATAAAAAGAGATTAAGTGCATCTTTCTCTGACCTTACTTATGTATTCTTATATATTCTTGATTATAGCCTTCACTGTTTGGTTAAAAAGTATTAATAATGGTAATAATAATAATATAACAAGACTGCTTCACTTCCCTTGAGTTTCTATCCCCAAGGCTCAGCTTGATACCTAGCACAGAGAGGTATCCAGTGCCCACTGGGTGAACAGAAACCTATACTTGTCTACAAGTACAGATATATCTAAAGAAAACTACAGATATATCTAAAGAAAAAGTATGGTGCTGCACTCCCATGACCCCAGCTACTCAGGAGGCTAAGGCAAGAAGACTGCAAGTTTGAGGGCATTCTATAACACTCAGCAATACCCTGCCTCAAAGTAAAAAATTAAAAGCTAAGCTAGCGCTCCCTGGGGTCAAGCCCTAATATGCCTACACACACACACACACACACACACACACACACACACACACACACACTTGTATCAACAAAATGAAGTTAGCGTTCAATTTAGGAAATAAAGAGTTGTCAATAACTGATGTCACTGTTTAATGAAAAGCTTCTGATCAGTGTATTGGGGCTTCTTTTTAAGATACATCTCTAGATTGGAAACCAATAAAAGCCATCACGGCTTGATGATACTGGCCATTAAGGTCCTCTGACTTCCTCTTCTTGACTTCAACTTGTAGAGGAAACTTTTTATTATAATTCCATACAGACTTTACTTTCAGAAGACAATGCAAGAGCCAACCAATGTGTAACTGGACAGCTGGAGATGCAGTTGTTCTTTTAAATACTTTAATGGAAATTATAGCAAATTTATTGTTTTTTGTGGTTAGAGAAACATGAACTGATTTTGAGACCTTTCTTCCTGGGAGCATGGGACTGGTTTGGAACAGTTCTAACCTGCATGGCACTGTAGGAAATGCCATGAAATAACACCCCACCTGCTGAATAAATAGCCAGATCTCTCTAACGTTCCTGTCTCCATTACCATAGAAGGATTTTATTTCTTGTGTTTCCTTTTCAGCAGTGAGTAGAAATGCTGAATCATTTCAATGCTAATTTCCTCCCATATATGATAAGCTAGCTGCCTCTGTTAATGGGGTCATTTAAGACTCTTAAAAGTGGTAGCTACGAACTTTGATGTCTATGTAATAAAAAACACCTACTGCCACCTAGAAGTTCCCTCAGTCCTTAAACAACTAAAGCCCTAAATTTCACACATCAAAACATGTTAATCCTTGAATAATTTCCCATCTTTCTTTATAAGGAAAGACATTCAATAAAATGCTAAAATAACAGTGATGTTTCTAAGGTAGAATAAAACAGTAAGAGAGACACCTGCTGGTCAGAATTCGGCACATCATACTCCGTTGCTTTTCAGGAGCCTTCCATCGTCCTGAGGTACTCTGGCTACATGTATTGCCATCACTGGATCTTTGCACATTTGTTTCCTTCTGTTACCTCCCACCCTATGGACGCTACACACACACACGCACACGCACACACACACACACACACACAACCACACACGCCTTTTTTCAACTAATTATTTCTTTTTTGTCTCGGTTCAGATATCACCTCCAGAGGGAAGTTCTTTCAAACACTAAAGTTATGGATTCATGGTCATACTTTCTCTCTCCTTCCAACTGTATAGGCACAATTATTATTAAGCTTGGTGGCTCAAGGATCTAGAATAATGTCTGGCTCATAATACTTCAAAAAATGCTATTGAAAATAATGGGGCAAACAGTTAATTTTGTTCACTAATGCACAGATAAAACAACTGAATTCATTCTACTTAAATGACAGTATTTAATACTCTTAAGTGGAAGCATTTGCAGTCTATAAATATAAAAAGAGCAATTTTCTACCCTAGAGAGTATTTATATTGTCTTCATTCATTTGTATCTTGTTAGTAACTATTTTAGAGACATTGTTTTAGGCACAAAGCCCAGCTCTGTAAGGACGCATATTCTCTCTCCAAGTTCAGTGGGACTGACTATACCTCCATATTAAAAAGTTAGACTTCTCCTTGAGAATTTTGCACAACTTATTCTACCCACTTGTACTGTTAGCATGGCTCCAAAACACAATGCAGTGATTTAAGAAAAGAAAGAAGGAAGAAGACAGGAGAAGAGAGAAGACAGAAGGAAAGTGGATGGGGAGACAGAGAGGGAAGAGGGTTGTGCCAAATAAACCCTGAACTGTGTCCTGGGCTATGAAGAAAATCTGACAAGGAAAGTCAAGCATTAGCTGGAAGGTTACCATCTGCTTTACATGACTTAAAAATTACAGGGAGAAGATAAAAGGAACGTTCCTGAATCAGAATCTATGTGAATCAGGCATTCTGGGCTACATTACTGGCCTTACTCTTTGATGGCAATTATTTGCTTCCTAGTGTTTCCACTAGACATCCAAAAATAACACTTCTATAACACTTCTATTTTCATCTTACTTTTCTGCTGATGATAAATTCATTAAAGAAGATGAACTGGCCCAGAGAGGTGCTGCAACTTATAACTGTTTTTTCCTAGAAAGAACACTCAAACAAAAATGTCTGAGGTACTGAGAAACCATGTATTCTTAGGCCAACTACTTCACTATGACCCAGAACAGGTTCAGTTCTGGCACAGAAATGGAATGCAAAGATGTCCCTGGGTGGCAAATGGAAAGAAATCAAGAGGCCAAAGAACTCTGTAAGAAGTAGAATACACAACAAGCAAACCATCTGATTGAAGAGATCTGTTCTGGCTGACTTTAACTCAATTAACCAACAAATACACTACTATTATGTTTCATCATCTGAGCTGGACTGAACAGAGCTTCTGTATTTGGCAGTGACTTCCAGGGACATCAGGCACATGGAAGTGAACTTCACCCCTTCTTATTCCCTCACTTTAAATGTCCTGATTGGCTTTGAACAAGCAGATTTTTCAAAGGAAAAATTGTGTTATTGAGATAAGATGGATGAAATCAAAACAGGTACAGATGTGGAAAATCATAATTTTAAAAATAAGACTATAGCTTCTGCACACAAACGCAGGTTAAAAACTTTTTTTTTCCTGTCCCAAAATACAATAAACCTGGGCCAGTCCCTTTCACCTGTAAATGGGTTCAGCCCCCACAGAAAGTGCTGCTATCTTTCATCTGTAAAATCAATCTCCTCTTTTCATAGAGTCACAAATTATACAGAGTTCCACATACAAATCTTCCATAAATATATCTAGCCCCAGGCTATGAACCACCTGCCTCTCCTCTCTCTCTCTCTCTCTCTCTCTCTCTCTCTCTCTCTCTCTCTCTCTCTCTCTGACCTGCACTCTATTTCTTTGAGTGTGTACTTTTAAACTTCTGCCTTATAAATCCCTTTATGCCTCTTACTGATGTGTCCTGAAAATTCTTTTTCCTCAATAAGAGTCAGCAAACCTGAAACATGTAAACTGTTCTACGAGTAGAGTGGGTTCAGATTCTTCATCACCACTTTGGAAACCTCCTAGGATCCTGTGCAGTGACAGTGTAACATCTCACCAAGATCAACCAAAATAAAAGATACTCCAGAGAAACTCAAAGATTCCCTCTTCTGTAACACTTCTTACAAAGCCTGAAACTGGGTGACTGGGGATATAGCTCAGCAGTGCAGGGCTTGCCTGATAAGTGTGAGGTCCTGAGTTTGATTCCTAGTGCCCTCCCCAAAAAAGCCTGAAACTGAAGTTAGAAACATATATATTATAAAAAATTAAATAAAGCATCTAAAATATATATATTATATAAGGAAGTTATGAAGTATGTATGTATATTGTTGACATTTCAGATGAGTCTTACTGACTTAAAATCATGCAGCTTGAAAGAGCTACAAAGTGAATAGAAAATTTCATAAGCACATAACTGTTGGGGGATATGTATTCTTTAAACAACATTTCTGTGCCATATAGTCATTCATACACAACTTAGTATAAAAGCACACCAAAAAGATACAGATAAATTTCATCAAGTAATATGTCATAATGCTGGAATTTTTTATAGCATACATAGCTTAATAATTGTATCACAAATGTAATGACTTTGTATGGAACCATCGTCTGTGTCTCTATACAGCAGTGTTAGCACTTAAAGAATAGATAACATTTTTTATCATAGGGTTACCATCAAAGTTTGTTTTTTTTTTTTTTTATTTAAGAGGAAAAAGAGAAAAACACAAAACAAACCAAAGCGGCGTAAGGGTACACGCAATACAGAACTACAAAACAAAACAAAACAAAAAACCATAACAGTAAGAAATTACCTGCTAGTAGATTACACACTATTTTCTTGAAAATAGTTCCTCAAATCACAGTATCAAAGAACACAAGGTGGACATTCAAACAGGGAGACTGCAAACAGCTGTGTTCAATGTTCCAAAAACATTGATAAAGTCAGCTATTTAACACCCCCAAACACACTTGCTGTTATATCCGTTAGAGCTCTTTTTCTTTTTTTTTTTTTTCCCTCTCTTTTTTACAACAAAATTTACACATCTTGGATTTTATTACTCCTTAGTGCTTATTACTTTCTTTTGGGGGGGGGAAGAATACAGTCAAATATGGCAAAACAAAGCTGTCAGTCAATACCAAGGATAGACATAGCACATGGTGTAGAAGAGAGTACAAGTTTATCAACAATGGTTATCAACGTTGTCCCTTGTTTCCTTAAAAAGGATTGTCTATCTTATTAGATATTATAAAGTTGGACAAAACAGTAGAGAACAAGACCAATAAAACTTAGGCATTGTAAACATTACAGGACTTCCAAAGAAGACAATAGTCAAACCAGAATGGGTATCTTAGTGAATCTTATTGTCTTCAAAGTAGTTGCCTATGTCTTCAAACTTGATACTATCATATAGAATGGAACAGAGTCTAATCAGTCAAAACAAGATCGTGGGAGTACTACAGGACTTCAAAACAAGTTAATAGGAAATCGAAAAGAGTTACTATTTATATATCCTAATTTTTTTGAATTTTTTCTTTAATTAAGACAAACATAAGAAATGACTAAATAATTTTTTTGAAACAATAAGGGGGAGATTGAGATAAAACAGGACATAACAATATAACAATAGAGGTCACAGCATGACTGTTTCAATAACCTAGTACTTCACCACCTTATAACCTGACTTAATAGTAGCTACCATAGTGTCTTTTTCCTTGAAATATTTGGGTAAAACTTCATATACTCTAGCTTCAAATATTTTCATATCAAGAAGCCCAGAATAAAGCCTTTCTAATTAATGAGTGAAAACTTTATAAGGCTTCAAGGCCACCTAATGGGGAATCATGATTACCACATATTTTTATATATTTGAATCATTACTTACATTAGGGAAACTATTCGGTATTCACACATGCGAGATTGATTTATTTCACTTATGAGTTACCATCAAAGTTTGGAGTTGTTTTAGCATTCTAAACTCTCCAAGAGAGCAGCAAGTAAACAATCTGGCCTCTGATGGGCATACACCTCAACACGCATACCTGTAATACATATATACACAGGGTAGCTTACAGCAAGAAGTACAAAAAGTCAAAATCTGATCACCTTTGCCAAAATATCTGATATTTCCTAGTCATACAATTTATGCCATCAATTTACCGTCTTGAAGCAGAATTTTCTTGTCCCCAAACTAAAATGAGTATTAATTCTCATTTTTACTATCCAGAGGAATACTAAGATGATAAAAGGAAAATCAAAAAAGAACCAGCACTGATATCTCTGAAAGTAATTTTCATTAGATTATGTGTTCCTAGAGGATAGAGATTAAGAATCATTCATTTTTGTATATATAGGCCTTGCTCAATTATAGGCAATTCATCAATACTTGATAAATAATGTAAAGAAAAATGAGGAAATCAGAAAGCCCTTTCAATATGATGTTATCGTCATCCCTCACTACTTGTAGTATTTATCCTCCAGCTACAAATGCCTTGGATGTCCAAGTCCCTTACCTAAAGTGGTGTAGTATTTGCATGTAACATATACACATTATCATATATATATACATAAATTTTTTCTTTTGCATCAGGGATCAAACTCACAACCTTACACCTGCCAGGTAGGCACTTAAGCCACTGAGCTAAATCCCTGGCCCTATTCATATATTTGAAATCATCTGTAGATTATTTCTAGTAGTTAATTCAGTTACAAACACTATGTAAACCACTGTTATTGTCTAGGGAATAATAACAAGGAAAAAGTCTGTTTACATTCACTGCATATACATGCAGAGATTTCTTCTTATATTTTTGGCTTTTTCAAGTATTTTCCATCCATAGTTGGCTGAATCCATGTATGTGGAACCCACAGAAAATGGAATGCTAACCATTCAATAAGGAATAATACTGTATCTCTAAACATGTTCATATTTAGCTTATGATTTTGCTTTATAATATGTAATAGTCTTCCAAGAGAAAGAAAATTTGGAACCTAAAGACATAAATGGCAAGAAAATTTGAAAAGTGGCTATTTATTAAACTATTACATTATGCTTCTGCAAAATTCTGGAGAGAAACTTTTTGCAAACTATTATAGATCAGCCTTCTCTCTTTCATTTACCATTTGAAGTATACTTGATTATTCTATTGAATGACTCAGCACACTTGAAAGAATTTTCATTAATACAGCTTATTATTTTAGTTTTAAATTAAGCATAATTCAAGATTTAAAGTACTTTTGTCAGTCAAAAGTCTTTACAAGAGATATATAAACTATAGCTTCTAAATACAATTCAGTCTGCTGTTCATGAGTTAATTGATTTTAAGTGATTGAAAAGAAAACCGTAATTTTGGTGACATGTTGAAAATATACAAAATTCAGAACCCAGTGTACATGAATAAAGTTTTATTGGAACATAGCAGTGTGTTTTCATTTACAGTGTACTATCTATATCTACTTTCAGCTAATAAAGCTGAGGAGTCGCAAAAGGATTAAACAATCCCAAAATTTAAAACATTTACCACTGATCATTAACAGAAAACGCTTGCCAACCCCTTGATTTATAACAAAATGGATAGTAACACTGGGAGTGACTAGAAGAATTGAGTAATGTTTGCCTAAACCACAGGCTTCTATAGTTTCTAAACCACCTCCTGATAACTGAACAATGCAGAAGCTACCAAAAGTACTTTACCTGCCATTTTCCTTAGGAGATCTGAAAGTAAAAAGGAAAATTATTAATCAGAGTTTAAGACAGGTATACATGTCACACCATTCATCAAAGTACAAGTTGTTTATATATTTCTTCTCATTTTGTTTGAAACACCTTCTTAAATGAAAATACATCACAGTATCAGTTACTGGCAAAACTCCATACACTGAAGAAAATAAAACTGAAGAAAACACTTTAAAACCAAAGGTTTTTACAGTCACTTAAACTTCTGCTTTAAAATAACTAATGTATGACTTATTTATTTTAAATAGTTTCTTAAAGTACCAGAGGTTGAACGTAGGACCTCTGCCCTGAGCTACCTCTCCAGGCCTTTTTATTTTTTATTTGGAGACAAAGTCTCCCTAAGTCACTAACTTATCCATAAGTTTCCCAGGCGAGTCTCAGACTTGGTAATCTGCCTGCCTCCGCCTCCCAGAGCACTGGCACTACAGGCATGCATCACCTCCCTTAGTTATAAGTAATATTTTTTGGTAGATTAACAGAGGCTTCAGTTATTAATGTTAAAACTGGAAACCTTTTTGGCATTGCATTTCTTATAGTATTAAAATAAATGAAAAGTAGATTTATAAATCCACACTAAAATAGGACATTGAGAAATTTCAGAACCTCACTGAAAAAAAAAATGGTCCTATAACTTTCAAGAGAGATGAAGGAATCTCTTATAAATCAAAATGAACTTCTCCTACAATAACAGAAATTAGAACAATAACTTCAATATTAAACAAAGTTGTTTCTCAATCACAGTTCCATGCCTAACCAAACTACCCAACTGGAGAATTAAATAAGGATATTTTCAAAATGCATAAAAACAATGAAATTATTTCCCGTACAATCTTTTGTGTTGTACCACATGAAAAAATAGATCAGAAAAATGTTTACATAGTCTTCGGCAGAGAAGAAAGGAATTCCAGATTCTTTCCCTGCCATGGAGGAATACTAGTTAAAACACACGGTAAGCCCTGTAACAAATGGGTCTCCCAAGGACAGTGGCTAAAAGGCAAAAGCAGCTTCCTTTCTTACGTAACACCCTCAAGCTGAGTAATACAGGTTGATGGGACATTTGAGCTTCACAAAATCAAGTGAGGGGCTCAAGTTTCTTTTGTCTTGTTGCTCATCCAGAATGTCATATTTCTCCTCATATTCAAAGCCTCAGGACATAGCTATGTTCCAGTTTGTGGGCAAAGTGTAAACAGCAACTCAGACTGACTGAGAAATTAAGTTTATATACCTCCCGTCCTCGTTCATACTATCAACAATAACTTAGGCATATGGCCAAACCCATGAGAAGAGAGGTAATGAAATATAGTTTCTAGCTATGAAATCATGGGTCTAATTTAAATTGTCTGATTATGGAAGAAAGTAAAAATAGAATTTGGATATATTTTAGTTCTGCTATGAAGAACAATCAGTCCAAATTGGTTTATGTTTTAAAAACTAAGAACAAACAGAGTGTTAACTGTATGCATGATACCCTTCCCTCCAGGGTGAATAAATAAACACAGTGGAAGTCAATGGAAATACAACATTTTTTTAAAAATCTAAATTAATTATGATGTTTGGCAGATACTAAATGAAGAAACAACAAAGTATGCACATAGCATAAATGATGACATAATAACTGAAGTATCACGGCGGTACAGATCTGTAATCTCAGCACTTGGGAGACTGAGACAAGAGGATCACACAAATTCAAGGCCAGCATGGACTACATAGTTCAAGACCAGCCTGTGCTGCACAGCAAGATCCTGTCTCAAAAATAAATAAATAAACAAGGCATGTATACCTCTAGTAATTCTGATTCTGGAAATTTATCCTAAAGATATAACAGTATAATATTTTTATAACTAAAAAATAAGAAATCTAAATATTCAGTAATAGAATGAAATTAATTATACACATATACTATGGAATATGATGCAGATTTAAGAAAGAATAGGCTAATTAAAACCAAAACAAAAATTATAACTAGTAACCATATTAAACCATGGTTAAATAAGCATAATCTTTTAGCATGATTCATGATTTCAATAAAGATTAAAATATTTCTTTAAGAAAAAAAACAGACTGTAAAGCTGAAAATGCAATGGTACAGAATTATACTTTAAAAACACAAAGGAATATCAGATGCTACACAGTGAGGTTCAAAGAGAGTAGATAAAGATCAAACTGACTAACCTATAATATCTCACACAGTATTTATCCATGTTATATAACACACACCAAAACAGAACTTTCCATGTGCTGGAAAGTAGGGCAAGCATTTATAAAAATTAATTCACTTAATCCTCATTAAGATTCATTAAAGTCTGTTAGTATCCCCAAGTTCATGTAATGAAATTAAACAACAATAAAACAAAACTAAATCATTTCCCCAGACTATTTTAAAAGCATTTTAACAGCACAGAATTAATAGTTAAATTATTTTATACAAATGCAAAGTGAGGATCTAGTAATATACTCCAAGCTACCCAGGTAGAAGTGCAAAGGCAGAATTCAAAGCTAGGCAGGTTGGCTCCAAAATCTGTGTTGTCTTCTTCAAAGGCCTCACATTCTTGGGCTCTCATTTAAATTTAGTCACAAGTAAAGGCAGCATTCTATAAAAACTCCTAAGATTTAGCAGGAGAACCTGATGATGATGTGAGAGGAGATAAGTCATGTAGGACCTTTCTTTGTGAAGCCTGTACTATTTGCTAAGTGCCCTTTGGTAAATTATTTAATTTTCTGTGCTCTGACATCCTTATCAGAAAAAACATCAATATATATAGCTTATTGTACAGTAAATGCTACATTGATATTTATTATTATTTATGGTAAACTGAGAAGTTCTGATTAAGAAAAGGTCAAAGTGGAGATGATAAATAACACTGCTAATTTATGTTGTATGCACGGTGGCCCAGTCTAGGATTCCTGGAAGCCAATACTTGGGCTACAGCTATCACCCACGTGCTTCAAACGCTCACATGACTGGGTTGAGCAGGGAGATTAAAAGCAGAGCTATAATACCAGCTGCTTAGTCTCAAAATCCCTCCTCCATATCCAACTGACAAGCTCTATATGCTCTTTCATCTATTTAAATCTGTTCCTCCTCTATGGAATTATTAAAAACATGCATAGAGGGTTGAAGATTAAATGAGTTCAAGTGTGAAGTTCAACATACAAAGTATTTGCTTAATAAATGTTCTCAGGAATTACAATATGAATCTTAAACAGGAAAGAAATGCCTTTAAAAGAAGCCTCTGCAAAAAAAAAAAAAAAAGAAAGAAAGAAAGAAAAAAGAAAAGAAAAGAAAGAAAGAAAAAAAAAAAAAAAAGATTGAGCCGAGTATTTAGCTTAGCAGCATAAGCGCCTGCCTGCAAGCGTGAGGTCATGAGTTCGATCCCCAGTACCAAAAAAAGAAAAAAAAAGCCTTTGAGATACTCAGAACTACTACGTTTGAAATGAGGACAAATACATCCCTTCAACAGTGGCCTCATCCAAGAAAGCAAAGGGACCTCAGTGGAACATTTGTAATCTTTGAGAGAATGCTGAGGCCTCATCTATCTGACCGATAATCACCTCAGTGCCAAATAAGAGCTGTGTAACTTGTCAGCAGTAAACTGGGGACCCAAACTCTTAAATTCTTACTCTGGCCCAACTACAAAGGTAATATAGCTCCTTGAATATATTATTTTGCCTTTTTCTAACTCTATTTCCTCATTTGAGAAACTAACACTAAGAATACTAATTTACCAGAAATAGCATCAAAGTACAGCATTCGGATTATTTTTTTGTTAGAGTGCTTATGATAAATACAAAGGATATTGAATTAACAAAGAGTACTACTATTGAACACAGGTATTTTTAAAGGAAATTTGTTTACCTAAATTCAAGAACATGAATGTCCTTGTAGCCTGGTAACCCAGTAAATGCATTTTCAACCTGTTAAAAATAAAAATAAAAATTATAACTATATAGAAATATGAAAAAGTAATGTATATGTAAAACTTTTAAGATTAGAAGATGAAGTATTCTATTTATAATTATTTGAAGATATATGAGTCAGCAATGAAAAAATTGTTATTTGTTATAATATTGACATATTTTTGTTTGTTTTGTTTTGTTTTGTTTTGTTGTTTTGAGACAGGGTCTCTCTATGAAGTTCAGGTTGGCTTTGAGTTCACTTTGTACCCCAGTCTAGTCTTAAACTTGCAACAATCCTTTTATCTCAGCCTCCTTATTTCTGGGATTATAGGAGTGGGCCACTACGCCCAACTTTTCAAACTAACTTTTCTAAAGTATAAAAAGCATATTCTTATTGGCAAGACACTGCTTTATCTTTTGTGTGATAAAATATGAAAAAGTATTAATTTCAATAAAGTTACAACAGCACTTTTAAATGTTGCTGTTTGGATTAGAAATCTGGCCCCAGTCAAAACACTAACAATAAGTGTCTATTTTCTGTAAGTGTGAAAGTGTGTGGTGATACCTGTTTCTTGTTCATACAACACAAGAGTACTATGACCACACTAAGGATTTGAGGGCAGTGCACAAGCCCTTGTTACTCTATTACAGAGAGGCTGAAATAACCCTGGACAAGTCATTTGGCCTTCTGAAGCACATCTGTAAAATGAAGATGCTTATTCCCATGATTCATGTGAGCAAGTAGACAGAAAGCCTGTAGAAGCACTAGGCACTTGCATAAAAGCACTATGCAAAGACACTGCGCTGGTGCTGTGACTGTCTTCCATACAGACCTTCCCAAGCTTATCACACTATCCTTCCCTCTGACATCGTACTTGGCATTGTTGCAAGTTTGTCATTTTCTCTCTTCCTCTTACCTTTATCCTCATTTTTAAAAAAGAGAAAAAAAAGTAAAACTTGAACCTCTTCCTGTCCAAATTGAGGCTTTCTTTTTCCCAGTGTTTCCTTCACTACTACCTAGGATGCAATATTGAGGGCACAAGCTGTGAAAGGAAAGAGCTAGAAACAAGGTCCCTTTCAAGTTTCAGGAAGCACAGTGACAAGATCCTCAGGAGACAGAGCTATCTCTGCTGTTCCACACAAAGAAGTAGCTATTGAGAGGCATTTTACAGAATGTAAAAAGGGGACATATGATACAAATACAGGACAGAGAAGGAGGTATTTTGATGACAAGTCCAGGCTCTTCATCATCATCAAATTGCTTTAACCTCTCTTACTAAGTCTCAACTAAAGATGTTTTTCAGAGTGTTTGCTACATTTTTTCTCTAAATCTGCAGTCATTCCATTTAGTGTTTGTTTATCCAAACACTAAAACTTATTAAGTGTTCCTTAATCCAATGGCAAAAAAGAACCAGACGGCCAACCTAAGACACTATCTGATGCCAGGTGACCACTGGTCTGGCTGGCATTTCTTCCACATACCAAACCTTGCAACTTGGCCACCTGGCTAGGAAAATGAATAGTCTGGCTGACACTCCCATGTCTGATGACTGCAAAAATGCTCTTTGGCTAAGTGATGCATATTTTTATTTCCCATCTGGACACAGTGTCTGGGGAAGGAAATTAACCCAAGTTAATGGAATTGAAAGCTTTGGTCAACCAGAACCCAATCAAGAGGGAATGAAAAAGAAATAGGAAAGATGGGCTATGGATACAGCTCAGTGACACAAGTGCCTGCCTGGCAAGCATGCAGTCACAGGTTTGATCTCTAGTCCTAAAAAACAAACAAGAAAGATAATGTGCCCTGTCACAGGTAGAGAGGGGTAGATAATCAAATGCCCACCACACAAAGACAAAGACAACTAGAAGTGCCTCAGGAAGGGGTCATTCTTAACTGGAAGAAACTTGAGTTTCAGTCCTGTGCAGAATTTTTCAGAAAATAAAATTATGGTATGGTCTAATTCAGTTATTTAAAGGAATTCTTTTTTAAAAATACCTCTTGCCAAAGAACAAATACTGGAGGGAAATCTATTTTTACTGGATGCATTTTTTGATTCCAAACTCTGTTACCTACTCAAAATTTTCAGTGTAACAAAAAAGAATACCAAAGATGAATTTTTAAAATTAAATGTAATGTTCCCTTTAAAAAAACAATACATTATCCATAACTTCCCAGAGATGCTCATTTTCCCAACTACTGTCAAGTCAAAACCATTCAATGGAACTCAGTCTTTATCTGTGCAGCAGAAGTTGGAAAGAGCATTTGTTAGTACAGAGCAATATTTTATCTCTAATAAAGAATTTATCTGTCAGGTAGCCATTGTCAGTTTCCTATTATCTTGTTTTGAAGTCCTATATTGCTTTTATTTTTTTGTCTTGATTGGTTTTATTATTTTGTTTTGGTTGGTTTTATTATGTCAGATGGGCAGCTATTGTGAAGAAACAAGAAGCATGATAGCCATTGTTGATGTCCTACTATGTCGTTTTGAAGTTCTATATCACTTTCATTGTTTTATTTTGTTTGGTTTTATTCTCTTTAAAATAAACACATTTTTATCCATTTATTTATACTTTACTACTTATTTATATTTTTTAAAATATGTATTTATTTATATTTATTATTTATTTATAATTTTAAAAATTTTTTATTTTAAAGAGAATAAAACAAAAGAGAACAGAACAAGGCAAAACAGAACAAAACAACGCAAGAACACAGCACTTCATGACAAGACAACCAGATATCGACAGTAGCTACTATAATATATTTTTTCTTTGAAATAGTTGAGCATACCTTCACACACAATAGTATCAAACATAACAAAATAGTATAAAACTATTCAAGAGAATGAAAGTATTACAGGATATTCAAAACCAAATAGTAGATAATGAACAATAGCTACTATAATATCTCATTTTCATTAAAAAAATTTGTTTATACTATCACACATATTAAAATCCAGTAAGTCACAAGATGGTAGAACCAACGGAAAACAGAAGAACAAAAGCATGGTAGGAATTCAAAGCAAGATGACACTAACTCAGCAATGGCTGCCATAATGTCTTGTTTTCTTCAAACTAGCTGTTCTTATACCTTCACACATAATAAAATCAAACAAAGCAATAAAACCATTCCAACCAATGAATGAAAATATTATAAGACTTCAAAGCAATATACTGGGGAACCATGACTACATAAAATCTTATGTACTCTTACCATTTCTTAAACTAGGGAGACTATACAGTATTTATACATGTGAATTTGATTTATTTCATTTATGAGTATGGTCTCAAGTTGCATCCATTTATTTATAAATATCTCAATGTGATCATTCTTTATAGCTGAGTAGGACTGCATTGTATAAAAATACCACATCTTTTTTAGCCATTCCTCAGTTGATGGACACTCAGCTTGTTTCCAAGGTCTGGCTATTATAAATTGTGCTGCTATAAACATGGGTGCACATATATCACTGTGGTATGATGTTTTCAATTCGTCTGGGAATATACCCAGAAGTGTAATAGCTGGGTCAAATGGGAGTTCCAACCCCGGATTTTCGAGGAATCTCCAGACTGACCTCCATATTGGTTGCACCAGTCTGCACTTCCACTAGCAGTGCAGAAGAGTTCTTTATTCCCCGCAGCCTCTCTAGCATTTGTGGTTGGTAGTTTTCTTGATCCTGGCCATTCTTTCTGGAGATGAAATCTCCTCAGTGTGGTTTTAATTTGCATTTCTCTAATGAATAATGATGCTGAACATTTTTTCATGTATTTATTTGCCATTTGTATTTCTTCATCTGAGAACTGTGTCTTCATTTTAGATGCCCATTTTTGGATTGGGTCTTTGAATTTTGAAAGTCTGATTTTTTTTAACTCTTTATATATTCTAGACAAAAGTCTTGTGAGTGAGGAACAGTTCACTCAGATTTTTTCCCAATTTGTGGGTTTTCTTTTCACTAGGCTGGAGATTTCTTTTGACATGTAGAAACTCTTTAATAAGACATGATCGCAGTTACTGATTCTTGGAAGTATTTCCCATATGGTTTGATTCTTGTTCATGAATTCTCTATCTACCCCTATATTTTCAAGATTTTTACCTACTTTGTCTTCCAACAGATTTAGTGTTTCTGTTTTAATAGTTAGATCTTTGATCCATTTAGACTTTAGTTTAGTACATTTATAGGCATGGATCTAGTTTTAGTTTTCGGCATATGGAGAGCCAATTTTTCCAGCACCATTTATTAAAGAGACTATCTTTCCTCTAGTGGACATGTTTGGCCCCTTTATCAAAGATAAAGTGGCTGAGTGTGTTTGTAGTTGTATTTTCTGATCTATTCCATTGATCTTCAGGTGTGTTTTTATTCCAGTACCGTGTTGATTTTATTACCTAGCTTTGTAGTATAACTTCAAGTCAGGGATTGTGATGCCTCTTGCCTTGTCTTTGTTGCTTAGAATTGCCTTTGCTATTCTAGAACTCTTCTGATTCCAGATGAATTTTAGGAATATTTCTCTTGATCTATGAGGTATATTAGTGCTACTTTGATTGGGATTGCATAAAATCTGTATAACAATTTAGGAAGAATGGCCATTTTCAGAATATTTATTCTTCCTATCCATGAACAAGGGATGTCTTTCCATTTTCTGAGGTCCTCTTCAATTTCTTTTTTCAGGATATTATAATTTTTTCCTGAATAGATATTTTGCTTCTTTCATTAGATTAATTCCTAAGTATTTCAGTTTTTTTGGATGCTACTGTGAAGGGTGTGGCTTCTCTTATTTCTCTCTCAGTGGTTTTGTTGTTGTAGTGTATAGGAATGCTATTGATTTTTGAGTGTTGACTTTGTATCCAGCTACATTACTGAATTTATTATACCTAAGAGTCTTTCAATGGAGTTTTGGGGGTTTTCTATGTAGAGTATCATGTTATCTGCAAATAATGTGATTTAACTTCTTCTTTTCCTATCATTATTCATTTATTTCTCTGCCTTGTTTAACTGCTCTGGCTAGTATTTCCATCACTATTTTGAATAGGAGTGGTGATAATGGACATCCTTGTCTTGTGCCTGATTTTAGGGTAAAGGCTTTTAGTTTTTGGCCATTTAATATGATGCTGGCTGTTGGTTTGTCATGGATGGCCTTTATCATATTGAGGTAAAGACCATCTATTCCAATTCTCTGTAAGGTTCTTATCATGAATAAGTGTTGGACCTTATCAAAAGCTTTTTCTGCATCTATAGAAATGATCGTGTGATTCTTATTTTTGGCTCTATTGATATAATGGATTACATTTATTGATCTGCATGTGCTGAACAACCCCTGTATCCCCAGGATGAATCCCACTTGGTCATGATGCAAAATCTTCTTGATGATTTGCTGAATTCTGTTTGCCAATATTTTATTGAGAATTTTTGCATCTATGCTCATTAGGGACATTGGCCTGTAGTTCTCTTTTATAGTTGGGTTTTTCTCAGGTTTTGGTACTAGAGTAATATTTGCTTCCAGGAATGACTTAGGAAGAATTGCTTCCCTTTCAATTTCATTGAAGAGTTTGAGGAGTTTCGGCATTATGTTTTCTTTGTATTTCTTGTAGAATTCCTCAATGAATCCATCTGGGCCTGGGCTCTTCTTTGTAGGTAGGGACTTAATTACATTTTCAATTTCATTAATAGAAATTGGATTATTCAGTAGTTTTACATCTTCTTGACCCAGCTTTAGTATTACATATGTTTCTAGGAATCTCTCCATTTCTTCTGTGTTATGAAGCCTAGGAGATTAGAGGTTTTCAAAATAGATGTTGATGATCCTCTGTATTTCCATACACCGTAATGATTTCACCCTTTTCATTCCTTATTGCATGAATTTGAGTTTTTCTTCCCCTTTTTAAATAAGGTTGGCTAGGGGCTTATCAATTTTATTTATTCTTTCAAAGAACCAACTATTTGATTCATTGATTGTTTGGATTGTTTTCTTAGTCTTTATTGTATTGATTTCTGCTCTGACCTTTATAATTTCCTCCCCTCTTTTGGATTTGAACTTGACTTCCTCTTCTTTTTCTAGATATTTCAGGTATACCATCAGGTTCTTTTTTTGTTTGTTCTGTTTTCCTGATGTGGGAATTCACTGCAATAAGTTTTCCTCGGAGGACTGCTTTCACTGCATCCCACAGATTTCGGTAAGTTGTATTTGTATTTTCATTTGCTTGTGGATATTGTTTAATTTGTTCTTTAATTTCCTCTGTGACCCACTAGTTGCTCAGGAGTATATTATTCAGTTTCCATAGGGGAGGTATTTGCAGTTTCTTTTATCATTAATTTCTAGTTTCATGGTGCTATGATCAGATAACATGCATGGAATAGTTTCAACTCTTTTGTATTTACTTACGTATGTTCTGTGGGCTGTTATATGGTCTAGAGAATTTTCTATGTACTGCTGAGAAGAATGTATATTCTGATGTTGGGTGTGACACTCTGTATATATCTATCAAGTTCATGTGTTCACAGATGTGATTCAGTTCTGTTATTTCTTTGCTGATTTTCTGTATGGTTCATCTGTCCCTTTGTGTCAATGGTATGTTATAACTGTTATAATTGTGTTACTGCTTCTATGATTTTTCATTTCTGTCAATATTTGTTTTGTATAGCTGGATGCTCCCAAATTTGGTGCATATATATTTAAGATTGTTATCTCTTCCTCTTGAAGTTTTCCCCTAACTTGTATGTAGTGACCTTCTTTATCTCTTTGGATCATTCTTGGTTTGAATTTCACATTGTTTGCAAACAGAATAGCTACCTGTGATTTGGGGGGGGGTTCTGTTGCATGAAATATTGTTTTCCATCCTTTGACTTTCAGTCTATGAGTTTCCCTTTGGATTAGATGGGATTTTGTATACAACATATGGTTGATTGTTGTTTCTTGATCCATTCTGCCAATCTGTTTCTTTTAATTGGTGAATTGAGGCCATTTACATTACTGGTTGTAACTGATATATATTGATTTATTTTTGACATGTTATCTTTCTGCTGTTGCTTCTTTGTCTTTCTACTCTGTTTAACTGTCTGCCGTGTTGGTGGGTTTTTCTTACATATATCTAGAATGTGTTTCAGTATTCTTTACAAGGTTGGTTTGGTGATCATGAAATTCTTCAGCTGTTCTTCAACATGGAAGTATTTTATTTGTCCATACATTTTGAAAGACAGTTTTTCAGGACACATCAGTCTGGGTTGGAAGTCATTTTCCTTTAGGATCTGAAATACTTCACTCCATGTTCTTCTTGATTTCATTGTTTGTGTTGAGAAGTCTGCTGTGATTCTGATAGGTTTTCCTTTATAGTGATCTGTTTCTTCTCTCCAACAGCTTTTAATATTGTGTTCTTATGTTGGATTTCTGGGATGTTGATTATTAAATGTCTGGATGTAGTTTTAGTTTGGTTATTGCTATTCGGAGTTTTATATGCTTCACTAATCCTCATGTCAGTTTCCATTCTCATGTTTGGGAAATTTTCAGCTATTATTTCTGTAAATAGCCTCTTGATATCATTTGTGTTGTCACCTTCTTTTTCCTTTATCCCAATCTTATGTTGTTTTTCTTTGCATCATCTTGCAGCTGTTGAATTGTTATTTCCTGATTCCTTGTTATTTTTAAAAGATTTTTCCTTTCCTGTTCACTAGCTACAATCTTGTCTTCAAGGTCTGAAATTTTATTTTCACTTTCGTTGAGGCAGTTTTGCCAACTTTCAATGGAATTTTTGATTTCCTGTATACCTCTCTGAATCTGCTTCATACATCGTTTCTTATACTGTTGATTCAAAGTTTCCATCTTTTTGCATTGTTCCTCTAATTTCTTTAACCATGTCTTCATTAGATGTGTTTAGCGCTTCTTTAATTACATTTATCATTTCTTTTTTTACCTGGGAGATTATTTCTGATTTGAGTTCTTTTATAGCTTCCCAAAGTTGTTTCTTTACTTCAGTTGATATCATTTCAGGCATTTCAGGTGTATGGCTTATATTTTTTTCTATTTACATGGACCCTAGGCTTGCTTGGGATGGGCTGGAGGTTTGAGATTGCACTTTGGTCTTTTGTTTTGTCGTTTTCCTTTATTTCCAGGTTTCCAGTGATTTTTCAGAGTTTTCTGCTGGCATGCTGGAATGACTTCATGTGCTCACAGATCCCCAGCACTGATTGGAGGTTGCTGGGCATGGCCCAGTCAGGTCCGCAGTGACCTTCTGTGGGTCCTCCTCCGGTGGTCTAGGATGCTGGGCAGGGTCCTAACCACTGGGGAGCCAAGGTCCAGAGCTTTCCCTGAGTGAGCACAAGCATGCTGGAATTCACCTCGCCTGCTCTCAGCATCCAGTGCTCAATGGAGGTGGCTAGGCATGGCCTAGCCAGGCCAGTGGGATCTCCGTGCCTCCTATGGTTGTTCTGAAAGCTGGGCAGGGTCCAAACCACTGGAGTGATTGTCCAGAGCTCTCCTGGAGGGACCTTGGGTGCCCTCAGCTCAAAGGGCTCTCAACAGAGGTGGCTAGACATGGCCTAGTCAGGCCTGCGGGATCTCCTGTGCCTCCTACCATTGTTCAGAAAGCTAGGCGCAGTCCTAACCACTGGGGGTGATGGTCTAGAGCACTCCTGAGCCAGTGAAAGTACTCTGGAATTCACCTTTTTCACCCTCAGCCTCCAGGGCTCAATAGAGCTGGCTAGCTCCAATGTGTCAGGCCCACAGGGAAAATAAAAAATTTTTTTAAAAAGGAAAAAAAGAACTTAGCTGTCTTTTGGTGAACTTTTCACAGATTTTCTGAAGAAATAGCTAAGTCACTACTCTAGGAACCAGATAGAAGGACAGACTGAGTCAAAAATATAACCATTAAACAGTGTTGTTAATACAGAAAACTTACATCCCTAGAAAATTGTCTTGTTTATTGAACAAATAAACAAAACCACCCACCTCTGAAATAAATTCTTCTATAAGATTCTTGTGGTAGGAGCTGGAGGGGTCCTGTAGGTCTTGCCTATATTGCTTCCCCAAAAGGTGGATACTGAATTCTGCAATCTGTTCAGCCGCTGGTTTTGTGGGCTCTTCAATAACATTCACAATTTCATTGCTAATCTGGAATTTTAGAAAAAACAGTGTCAGTGATATTTATTCACAACAAATACTTATCAACTGGCTACAAAATTCCAGATACTATGTCACACATAATTTTTGACAATGAACTTTCATGCAGTATTTGACTTTGAAACAAATTCACAAAAATATTAAAATTACTGTGCATTTGTACATTCCTTTGAACACACACTGACCAATTCAAGGGAAGATGAAAATTTTTCCATAGGAAATCATCAAAGTGAGTTTTAAAAGAGTGGATTATTATGTAATTATCATTTAAAAATAGT
This sequence comes from Cavia porcellus, assembly GCF_034190915.1. Classification (NCBI taxonomy): domain Eukaryota; kingdom Metazoa; phylum Chordata; class Mammalia; order Rodentia; family Caviidae; genus Cavia; species Cavia porcellus. The sequence continues at coordinate 47,971,350 of NW_026947498.1, forward strand.
CTAGGAAGATGATTCTCAAATTTTGATACCAGAGCCCCCTTAAACTCTTAAATATAATTGAGCAAATCAAAGAAGTATGGCTTATGTAGATTATAGCTTTAAGTATTTACCAAACCAAATTAAAATGTGTCACGTACATGTGCCAATTTCCCACAAGGAATGTAAACATTAGATACTATACACATGTATTAATAAACCAAAATTTTAAAACTGAAAAACGTTACAAGAGAGATTTGAAAATATGTATTAGGTCACTTTAAAATAGCAATAACCCATTTCATGTAAAAATAAAAATTTTATGCAAAATAAAAGAGTAAAAAACATGATGTTTACATTTTTGCAACTTCTTTACTAACATATGGATTAATACAAAACACAGCTGGGTTCTCAGATTTACTTCTACATTCAATTCATTGCAATATTGTATTTTAGTTAAAATGCATGAAGAAAATCTGGCCACCCAGATACATATTGGAGAAAACAAAGAAATGTTAATAATCTTTTCAAATAACTGTGAATATTCTTTTTTGATACTATACCAGCTCAAAAAGTGATAATTTCTTATAGGTTGGTTGCTATATGGAATCAAAAATCATATTCAGTGAACTTTCTGTTGTATTATTTTGTAACAAAATTCAGGTTTTTCAGTGACAAAAAACAATTTGAGCAGGAAAAATAAATACTGTATTATAGTCCAAGGAATAAAATAAATATCAGTGTCTATAGTGATATAAATAAATGACTAAATGAATGAGAGTGAAGTAACAACAGCTTCTTACAATAGAATTATTCTTAATAAATTTAGAAGGAATGAGGGAATTCTATCATTTCTAGAACACTACAGCATTCTACCTGGGCAATAGGTAATTTTTTACTTAGTATCTAATTTTTTTACAATAAAGACTCAGATATAGGATTTAATGTTTAGTAGACAAGTTCCTATTATAATGATGCATTTAAAAATTTTTTTAAATTTTAAGTTACATAAAATCTGTATTCTTTTTCTCTAAAGAAAAGACACCTAAGACATGATTTACGAAGGATTAGAACATCAGTTTATGACAATTAGAGTTCTGTAAGCTGCATGTCATTTCATGTAAAATTTGAATGCAAAAACCTCTTCCAAAAGATATTTATATAGTTCTCCAAGGAATATCAGATTTTTAATGCACTGGTTTAGAATTCATGACTTTTTTACAGTAAGATACCACACAAAGTCCTAGGTAGTCCACTAATGAAAAATAAACTTGCTCTTAATTCCTGCCCTCTATGTTTTAGAAGGTAAGTAGCAAAACATCGTGACTCACACTCTCCTCTGGACTTTGCAAGCTACTCTCTGAGGCACCTTCATGAGAAGACATTCCTGGATATGGAACACTGAGAACAGCACCTAAGCAGAAAACAAAAACACATGTTTGAATTCAGTTCCTGATTATTCAGAATTCATACCAAGAAACTAAGAATCGACTTCAAAAACTTCTCGTAAAAGTCTTTTACATTTTCATACTGTAAATTCAGTCCATTTTAACCTCAAGACACATTTGCAATGGGTCTTCTTAGAGCAAGAAATAGTTACAACTTTGTTTCTAATCTCATGTAACTATACTGTAGAGAAAAAGTGCGTGAAGGTTAGAGATTGGTTGTGCTTTGATAATTGTTAAAGCTGGGCTACATCATGCTATTCTATTTTTATATGTGTTTGAAATTTTTAATACAAAGAAGTTTGCATTCTATAATGAAAAATAAAAACCTCCAATTCACAAGGCATACAGAGATCAAAGATACACATTAAACTTTACCACAAAACACAATCAGAAAAATCCTTACCTCTGCAAAACTTTATAGGACAAATGACCATTAGCACTAAAATGTTCTAGCTTTTGACATAACCCTTAAAATAATTCATTAAATCACCCATTAATTTTTAAGGCTGTGTTCTGATTTGTAATATAACTAACATATGTTTGAGAATTAACAACACAGTGCCATGAAATTAGTGAAAAATAATAAATTTTTCTTGATATTCTTGAACAAAAATCAAAGAGAATTTTTTAAACATGCATAGAAAAATTACACTTGCTTGAAGATTTTTTTTAAACCACAAATAACTATTTTTAAAAAGTGAGTAAAACAAAAGCATACCTCCCAATGTTGAGGGTTCACCAGTAGGAATGGGGGATGACAATTCAGGTCTAAAAAAAAGTGTTTGCAGTTAATAAAAAGAAATATAGGGGCTCACAACGAAGTTTGAGACTTGTTTTCCAAAAGGAAATCACTGGATTATCAAATAAGTGTTCCCAATGCATTAAATAACAAAGTTTTCTTAAATTATAGCTTTATGTATCATTCAGTTTACACTTAATGATGCCTATTTAACTAAACCCATCTCTCTCTTATACTTCCCTAGGTATAGTTCATCACCTGTTTTCTTCCTTTTCAGTTTAAATTACTATATGATGCTATTTCATTTATTTACTAACTTCTTCTCCTACTCCTTAATCCTCTAGAATTATCCAACATGGTAACCAATGAACATAGGTAGCAACTTAACTAAAAGTTAGAAATTTAGTTTCTTATTCACACCAACCATCTTGCAAGTGTTCAGTGATCACATGTGGCTAATGCCATGCTGGACAAGACAAAAAAGAATTTCTATCATCACAGAAAGTTCTATTCAACATGATTGCATTACAAATCTAATCCTAAGCTGGACATGGTGGTTGCAGTGGGGCATGGATATATATGTCTATAATCCTAATACTCAAGAGGCTACAGCAGGAGGATTTTGAATTTTATGCCAGCTTGAACTATTTAGCAAGACCTTGTCTCAAAAAACTGAAGTGCCTGCATACATACATATACATACATATATCCATACAAATAATAAATAAATGTGACAGCTCTAGGATGAGTCTAGGGGTATAGATCAGTGGTAGATTGCTTGCCTAGTTTATCTGTACTCAATCCCAAGTACCCCCAACGAAAAGTTTTTAAAAAGCTAAAAAAAAAAAAAGCTAAAGTCTGAGATTAGAGACCTTGCTTGTCATTTTCCTATTGTATCTCCAGTGCTAAAGGGAGAAAAAAGTACCTTCTATTAGAAGGCATTTTACAATACCCATGGTCTGTGAAGATTATAGTTTCATACAAAATATAGATAATAGGGCTGTACATGGTGGTGCACATCTGTAATCCCATTCATCACCTGCGAAGCTAAAACATGAGGATTGCTATGAATTCGAGGCCAACCTGAGCTAACTCTTGAGCTCAAGTCCAGTCTAAACTACATAACAAGACCCCATCTAAAAAAATACAGATATCAAATAAATGGTTATAATGCAACAAGTAATACAGACAATAAAGCTCTGACTGGCAGATCGGAACATACAGCTGAAAATCTTATCTCATTTGAGAGATCATCATAATCATAAAACATTTCATGTAAATCATAAAAGATTGTGTGCAAAGTGCTAGAGGCCACATTTACCAGGTTATCCTCCCACTGTAAGCAAAGCTCAGAAGATAATCCAAGAAAGTTCCTGCTCAAAAAGGAAAATGAGGTTACCATAAACCCAAGTTTCCTCATACACAAAGATGTAAAAGTTGGACTATACCAATGTACGCACATTTCAGAACTTTAAAATTGACATCATGTCCTAAGTGGAAAGAGATGCTTTATTAACCTTTTTCAAAGATGTTTATCAGTGGTGACCATCAGTTTGCAATTTAGAACAATTGAAAACTCTTTTTAGTGGTTTACAAGTCAACTCCCTAAAGTGATTTGATCACAGTCAAAAATATCTCATTTAAAGTATGCTATGTGCCCCTCCCAAAAATTTTCCTCACAGACATGTGCAGGTATAAAAAGTAAGGTAAAAGATAATTTGATACTGAGTTTTATAATACATTTTTTAGTAGTGCTGGAGATTGGATCCAGGGAGAACTGAGCTACATTCCCAGCTCTTTTCTTTTTTTCTTTTTTTCTTTTTTTTTCTCTTTAGTGAAGACAGGGTCTCCCAAAGTTGCTCAGAATATCCTCCAATTTAGAGATCCTCCTACTTCAGACTCCAGAATAGCTTTAATTACACACATGCACCACAATGTTCCGTACTTGTTAAAAATAAATATTATCCCATAGCAGCAAAACTCATTTTTCCAAACCTATAGATCAAGCTGACAATGACTTTTATTTATTATTCCAGTAGAGTCAATCTGTCCTACAAGATGATTGCATTATAGCTTTTACTATTTTTATTTTACTCTAAAATTGCAAAAAGATTTTAAAAATGAAAGACAGTCTAAACCCTGGATTAAAGTTGCTGCTGGGCATGGTGGCACATGCCTGTAGTCCCAGGAGAAGCAGGAAAATTGCCACAAGTTTGAGGCCAGCCTCAGCTACATATTAAGTCCAAGGTCATCTTGAACCACATAGTGAGATCCTTTCTCAAAACAAAAACAAACAAACAAAAAAAGTTGTTGCAAATTTGGACTCAGCGGACCTGAGATCAAAACTTAATGCCACCATTCACTAGTTGTGCTATAATCATTCATTCATTTGATATTTATTTAGCATTTATTTTGAGCCAGGCAGGATCTCAAATTTTAGGAATGTAAACATGAGCAAAAGTTAGCCCAAATTTTCTGAGAGGAGATGATCATGGATTCATGGATCATGAGTTATTCACAGAGCACTTCCTAAAGTAAATAATAGCTAAACTAAGGGGAAAAAAACACAATGTGAGTTAGTTACCAAGGCAACAAATATAGAAACATAATGGTACAAGAGTGGTCTAAAAGAGTGTCTGAATAGACAAATGAGGCTGGAGGCTAACACAGGCCTGATTGTAAAGAGCCTCATTAGTCATATTAGTCTTAATTTAAAGAGAAATGGAGAACTACTAAATTATCTTTCATAAAGGAGGGACATGAGCAGATTTGTTATTTTTGAAAAACTCTAATCATAGTGTTGAAGTGGCTCAGAAGAAGGTAGAGAGTTGATTATCAAGACTTTGTACTAAGAAACAGTTCAACATAATTAGAGTAAGTAGTAAGGTCAAAAAGAAACTAGAATCAAGATTATTAAGAAATAGAAGAAAATGGAAAGGAATTCAGTTAACTAGATATTTGATGGTGCTAATTACTGATAAGAGGAACTCAAAAAGAAACAAATTTTGAAAAAAAGATTAACTTAGCTTTGGGCACACTAAATTTATGGAGGACTTGTACAAAACACCCAGGACCCAGCAGATTAAAGTTGGATGAGATAACTTCTACAATTCTATTAGGTGGATTGACAGGTGGTACTCAACTTGTAGCACTCAGATGAACTGAATTATCATGGTGCTGGGTGTGGATGGCCCACCTGAGGATTGTTTCCAACAGCATATACAAGAAAATTGAAGGGGAAGGTAGTGTGCAGTTGATTCTCCTGGAGAAGCATGTCACGCAGTTTTTCTGATACAAACTTGGCTGTTCTCATCATCAGAGGAGCTTGGAACCTCACTGTTGCTGAGGATGTTTGTGGTTCTCTTTAGGGGAACTCTAGCACTTACTCTGAGTATCACTTCCTGGCTCCAGTGCAGATCCCTCAGCCTGCTGGTAGAGATCCTTCATCCTGCTAGTATAAACTTTCTAGCTTACACCATTGACCTTTGGGCCTTCCCAGTGCAGATCTTTGATACAGACTTGCATGAAAGATTGTTGTGGGCTCCAGGCCTCCACTGAACTCATGGAGGACACTGCCATAGGCTCTAGATCTTCAACTGAACTCTTGCAGGACATTGCTGTGGCATCCAAACCCTCAGCTGTATTCTTGGGTCTCTAGTGTATGAACAGATCTCTCACACTCATGTGCATTTGACTCTTTGGATGAATATTACAAAATAATCCTATAAATTATGTGTCTGATATTAAATCTTTTCCCTTGTAAACCCTGACTACAACACATTAGAATAACAGATTTACAGATGGCTAGAAAATATTGTTTAGGAGTGATTACCTTCAGGGGAAAAAAAGCAAAAATATATTTTATTATATAAGGTTTATTAAAAAGATATGCTTTCTAAGCAATGCATTTCCTACAAGAATATTAGAAAAGTTTCCTAAAAACAATATTTTGCATGTATATAGAAAATATGAAAATAGGATAAACACTTTCACTCTCCATAAGAATATTAGACAGTTAATAACATTCCATTTTAATATGTATATACTGATGATTTTTCATTTAAAATAAACATGTTGATCTATGACAGTCCTTTTGGTAGCATTTTTAAACACATTCAGAAAAACTCTTCTAGCAGATGAACCACATGCTCTGTGGTTGTATTTATCTTTTTCTGGTAAAGCTATTAGTTCATCATTAAATCTCTAATAGTTTAAAACAGTGATTCTCAGCACCTGCTGCACATTAGCATCACCTTGAGATCTCTTTAAAAATCTCAAGCCATATTGCAACCTATTAAGTCAATCTGTGAGGTGGGACACAGTTCAGTCAATACTGAAATCACTACCCTAAAACGTCCTAAATGAGTAAAGCCTTATGTTTATAAAAAAAATTAGACTAAGAGAGAGTCAATATCAACCAGCCCAGAACATTCAGATAATGAATAAACATCGGTCCAGAAAATTTAGATAATGAATAAACATCACCCAAAGGCTTCCCTTGCTTACCACAGATCTGTGATATAGAACCACAGCTCACAACACTCCATCATTATAAGCCTGTATTCAGCATGATAAGCCTTCTATTCCTGCCCTCACTGTCCACCTGTCTTGCAATGCTCATAGCATCACATGAAAAGGGGAAATCTCATAGAACCCTAAAGTAACTAGTATGGGGATTCTAAGACAGTACAAGTCCTTTAAGGTCCTTATCATTTCAAGTCCCTATTTGAATCTCAGAACCCTATTTCCTGACCAACAGAGCTCTTACCGTACAGTTCACATTAGCATAAAAAAATCACTGGGACTGATAGGACTCACAAGAGTATTTAATTCATTATTTGTCACAGTGACAATCATAAGGAACCTTTGAGCTATGTTTCCCTGTAGCCAAGAGATCACATCCAAAGAGGCACATGACCCCACATCTAAGTGGATGTCTAATCCCAAAATCCAGCATAATCCAGTCCAGTGGTATCATCAGCTGTATGAAAAAAAAAAAAAACAGTGACATTTCCACCTATTCATTCTTATTGAACTGAAACCTAGATACACCCTATGGCAGTTAATCTCAACAACTTGATTGGATTTAGAAATGCCTAGGAGATTATTAAAGCACACTTCTGAGAGTGTTTGTGTGGTTAACGGTGGTGTGAGCATGGAGACTATATTTGGTCTGTGGCTCTTTTCTGTTTTGGGGGGTGTGCACACTATGGGAGAATGAACTCAGGGCTTTCACTTAGCTACAACCTCAGAACCTTTTTTACTTTTAGTTTTTATATATAGTTTCTAAGTCATCCAGGGTGGATTTGAACTTGCATTTCCCCTGCCTCAACTTCCTAGGAAGGCTGGGATTATATGCATGTACCACCATGTTCAGGTTTTCCTTCCCTATCTGGCTTTTTTGTTCTCTATTTCCTGGATGCCATGAGTTAAGCAATTTTCTTCCATGCTGTCCTCTGCCATGATGTTTCTGCTTCGTAGCCAGCTGACCATAAACTGAGACCTTTGCAACCATGAGCCAAAGTAAACTTCTGTTTCTCTAATTTGTGGCTGTTAAGTATTTTGCACCAGCACCAGGAAAGCTGACCAATACATATCCCACTGCTATTCATATGTATAGTCCACTGTGTTTTGTCTCAACTCTGCTGTTCAGGCTGGATCTCTGGACACTGCTTGTTTACTTGAAATACTTAGTCCACTCAGTAATGCTTTCCTATGTAATTACATGCTGGCATAATCTAGATATTCTGGGGATGGACAGAAAGTTTCAGTTGCTACTGGCTCTAAATATCTCATCTTCTGCAATCTACTTTGTGCTGTTACTGTCTAAGAAGTAGAAATTATCTTGGTCCTATGCCCAAGGGACAATATAATCAAGAATCACAGCACAAATAGGTTCATCAAGGTTGTGCTACTTTTATGTTTCAAGATCATAAGAATAAAGTCAGAAAAGTAATCCACACACCAGCCATTATTTATTAAACTAGCCTCTACTAAGGTAACAGGTTTTTTTTTGTTTGTTTTTTGTTTTGTCTTTTTCGGTACCAGGGAGCAAACTCACGACTCCCTGCTTGCAAGGCAGGCACTTACGTCGCTGAGCTAAATCCCCAGCCCCAAGGTAACAGTTTTAACATTACCCTTTAAATCTTAACAACAGTGGACCATCCCAGAGATCAAGCCATAAATCTGTTTTCTTAACTGAGAAACAATTCTGCCTCCTGATAAGATTAAACAGTAGTAAGTAAACATAGTGGCTGTGGTAGTTTTCTAGAAAAAGAGGTGGCCTCAAGATAGGAAAACAAATTAGAGACTTACCCACATGCTTGGTCTTGGCAGGAACTGGCAAGAAAACAGAATAGGAATCAATAAATTAGGGATGATTAAACGAATTGAGATGTGTTACATACATGCATCAATTCTTCACAATGAATATAATCATGATGTACTGCAACATATACTAATAAAAATAACAAACAAAAAATTGAGGGTGATTCTTAGAGTAAATGTGATATATCTATTTTGCTAAACATAAATTTAGGGAAAAAAGAGACACTCACCTGCTTACCATTTCCTTTGTGTGAACCAGTTTCTAAGGAAAACAAAGATACAACAATAATACAGTCAAGGACATACATGGAACAGTAAAACTTATTTCATAGAGAACAGTAATGCACTAACAAGGCAAAATATATGTTAATATTGTTTATGTTTAGGCAAATGATAAAAATACATACTGATGTTGCTGTTTGTTTTGTGATGTAGGAATATCCCAATATTTAATCTGTGCTTACATAACCCCCAAGCCCATACTCTTTATAATGGGTAGAAATTAACAGATTTTACTTATTAACCATTCTCAAAAGAAGCCTACAAATAAGAGAGTTTTACGTTAACCTGTCATGAACTTTGAATCTTGTGATGTAAAAATGTGTAATTTTGTCCTACACCTACCTGAACATATAGATAATATAACTGATGAACCCATTTCTTCAGAATTCAAACAAAAAAGTTATTATCAGCAATTAGATTTTCCTCAAGGACATTCCGAATTTCCTCTAAATGTTCCCAAATTTCCTCTAAATTAGTAGTTTTATTTTAAGATCAATCTGATGAGAAGAACATTAACTTAGAACTAAAAATCTGGTTCTAAATTCTAGTTTCCCTTCCCTAGATATGCAATCAAATCCCAGAATCATTCAGGTGCCATGTATCAATTCATACATCAAGCTGAGAGACTATTACCCTAAACATCTCAAATGATATAAATAAATAACTCCACTGTTCTTTTTACTTGTTATGGTTTGGATCTTAAATGTCCTCAAAAAGCTTGGTTCTCAGTGCAGCACTGTTCAGAGATGGGGCCTTTGGGAGGTGTTTAGATCATAAGGGCCCTGACCCTATCAGTGGACTAAACCATTTATGGACTCATAGCTTAGTAGATTTTGGGAGAATGGTTTTGTCATAAAAGTAAACTCTGTCTCTTGCCTTACTGATCATCTTGTACTGAACAGCTTTTCTCTTCCACAATGCCTTGCTCCAAACCTAAAAGCATAAGGTCAATTACCATAGACTGAAACCTCTAAAAACATGAGCCAAGATAAATCTTTAGTCCTTTAAGTTGATTTTTCCCAATTATTTTGTCATGCAGAAGCTCACTAATGCATTATTCTACAATCTCTCCCAGCACAATCTCAGCCATTTTTATGCTTCCAACTAGTACCAGAGGATGGATGAGTCCTGTAGCTATATTTACAACCCACACCATTCTCCTTCTAAATATCAGGCAATTCAAATTTCACAGACAGTTCAAATGAATCCACTAAAATGTAAACCTATTTTCCCTATCACTTCTACAAAACTGCTTCTCTGTCTTAGTTCTTCATCTTTGTTAACAAACAAAGTTAAAAAGTGAGAGGTTTCATTGCTTTGAAGCCTTATAATGATCGCAGTTGTAATGTGTTTGTCCTGGTTTTTTGATTTTATTACCTGTGATGGTATGAACAGCTAATCTGAGGGAAACAAGTCATTATAATAGCCAGTGCTGATATAATATCATGTTACTCTGAAGTCCTACCATGCTCTTGCTCTTCTGTTTCCAATGGCTCTATCATGTTGTACCTTACTGGATTATAATATGTGTGAAAGTATAAACAAATTTCCTATGAAAAATGAGATAATATAGTAGCCATGGTTGGTTTTCTATTATTTGGTTCTGAAAGCCCTGTAATACTCTCATTCTCTTGAATATTTTTTATACTATTTTGTTATGTTTGATACTATTGTATATGAAGTTATACTCAACTATTTCAAAGAAAGAGACATTGTGGTATTTACTGTTAATTATGGATTGTCTTCTGGTGAAATACTGTGTTGCTTACATTGTTCTGTTCTGATCTGCTCTGTTTTGTCCTTTTTTGTCTTAATCTCTTTAAAATAAAAAATAAAGGAAGTGGGAGGTTTCTTGGGCCATTCTATTCCCATCCAATCTATCACAGTTCCTACTAATCTTATTTCTTATTTATGTCTTTCACACTGCTCCTCTCCGTCTCATGGTCTGGCTAGGAACCTCATTATCCCAGGCCTGGAGTACTGAGGCAGAATCCCCCCACCCAGTTTCTTTGTCCAGTCTTTTCTTGTGTACACCTTTCTGTGGTGTGCAAAACCATAATGATGTCTAACGTTTAATGTCCTCATCTAAATGGGGACAATGCTACCTCTATTAAGGATATTTATTTGATATAATACCCCCATAAACCTAATACATAAAGGGAGTAAATGATAGCTAGTATCATAATTATAGACATTAAGCAATTAAAAATGTGACAGAGAAAAAAAGAGCTTGAAATGTGAGATATCATGAGTAAAAATTATGTCCATTTTAAGACAGACAAAAAACTGCACACTTTCAAAATGTTTATAACCCCACAAAATGTGTCTTTGAGTCTACCCATTTTTATCACATCATTTTCTGTCTATAACCTGCCTTCATAAAATGAGATCTTCTCTCTGTAAAACCAAAATGAAAATAGTAGTGTCTTCACTAGAAATAAAAACTTAAAATACAAAGAGTTTGATAATATGTTATATCTTTAAGGTGTGTAATTTAAGATGTACTCTGATTGGACACAAATAAAAATAGCTCAAAGTTATTTATTCAGAAACAGTGTTCGGTCTTTGCAAGGTATATATTACCAACAATATTTGAAATAATATTCATAAAGCTTATAAATTGAAGCTTACTTCAATTTCGGTTATTGCTTAAATATTTTTGTTTCCAAAATAACTACTGCACATTTATTGTATTATAAGAATGAAAAAATTGCATATAATAACACAATCTTTGCCTTTTTTTTTTTTGAGACAGGGTCTCGCTATGTTTAGTCTGGCCTTGAACTCACTATGTAGCTCAGGGTAGCCTCAAACTCACATGATCCTCCTCCCTCATCCTCCTGAATGCTACGATTATAAGGGTGACCCACCATGCTGAGCAGTCCTTGCCTTTTTTTTTTTTTTTTTTTTTTTTTGTCTTTTTCCTTTTTATCAGTACCGGGGATCGAACTCACGACTGCCTGCTTGCAAGGCAGGTGCTTATGCCGCTGAGCTAAATCCCCAGCCCCAGTCCTTGCCTTTTGCCTCACAGTATAGTAGAGGAATACAACTGGTAGTAATAAAATATAAGAAATAAATGTTAAATAATAAAGAAAGAACAGTGGAATCTCAAGGAATTTGAAGCTAAATCTGCTAACCTGAAGTCTGGTTCTTTCAAGAAATGTTACATCTGAGCTAAAGACAAATAAGACTTGAATAAATGGATGGAGATACATGGCGTATCAGACAGCATAAATAATTTGCCACGTTTGTCTGAACAATTTACTTTTCACGTTATAAATACTGGCATGCTATGTGAAAAAGATAAAATGAGTAGGTAACTTGTCTATATGCTTATTTACCCTTTGCTAAAAATAAACTAATATCTAAAACAAGAAAACTGGGCCGGAGATTTAGCTCAGTGGTGTAAGCACTTGCCTGGCAAGCGCAAGGTCATGAGTTTGATGCCCGGTACCAAAAAAAAAAGAAGAAGAAAAGAAAAGAAAATTAATCAAATCATTAATTGCAACCATATTTATGCTTCACTAAATATTTATTGAATGGAACTATATCCTCTATCTTAATTAAAATCATTGCTACCCAGTCTGAATTAATATATAAATTAATTTGCCAAAAATATCTGACTCATAGATCTATATTTATAGCCTAAAAACATTTGCTGACTACTATTTCCAAATATCTACATTTATGAACAAAGCTGAGGCTGTTACCTAGATTAACAATATCTAATATGAAAGCCAAAACTAGACTAAGATACCCCCTCGCACAGCTCAATTTAGCTGTGTATATGTGCTCCTTCAACAATGCAATGATTCTTTCTTTCCTTGTGACACTTACCTTCATGATTAAGCTTCTGTGTTCCACAGACTGACTAAAATTTGTGCCCATTTCAAAAATACTTGTGATTCCATCTTCACACAAATTCATCCAGTAATGATATTCTTTGCTCCCAGGTAGTCGATCCCAAAAAGTCTTGAAGGCTTCCCAGACAGCTTCCTGGCACACTGGAAAAGTGACCAAGATGCTTTTGTAAAATGCTGACATGCTCTAGGATTCACACAATAGTTATGGAAAGAGTCATGCAGATTTCCATAAGATACTCCTAGAGATTGATGCCCTTTTTTGAAAGGGCACACAAGTCTAATTAAAAGATTTCTGTTAAAAGCTTTTCTCTTTGTCCAGTTTAAATATTGCAGTTCTGAAGAAAATGTGTTTTCCCCTGCTCTTTTACTTTACAAAAGAAATTGACTCATCTTTTAGTAAGTTGGAGTTTTGTTTCCAATCTTTCTTATAAATCCATGTTTATGTATTATAAAAGTGGACTTGATAATGAACATGCAGTATTTTATCAACCCTGTGATTAGTGTTGGACACTGTGATTTTAAGTTTCTTTAATGTTTACAGATACTCCTGGTCACAACTTCAAAAACCAGTTTCTCAGGATGGCTTGGGAAAGAGATAATGACATTTTTTAATGGCCTAAAATCATTTGGAAAAAATGCAGAGACATAAATGCTTTGTTTCCACTCCTTTGAGAACATGTCACATATCTCTAATTTAAACAGAAATAGTTAATAGGAGTTGGGAATGCAGCTCAGTGGCAAAGTGCTTGTCTGTTATATGTGAGGTAGTGGATTCAACTCCAAGAACTGGAGAAAAGGTACTAGAAACTCCTTAAAGCTTATGGAAAGTTAAAAATGGTTTATAAAAATCAAGAAGAGGATGTCCACTTGGAGTTATTACTCTCAAGCTACTGCATTTCATATCTGAAAACAGAAGATGGTGAGTTGTTTTTATACATAAAAAGAAAATGAAATTCAGCAGTTGTGCTTTTTGATACTCACCTAATGAACTAAAAATTTATGCTCACACTAAAACCTGCACACAAATGTTTGAAGTAGCTTTATCTATAATTAGCAAAACTTGAAGATGATAAAAATACACTTTAATAAGCTAATGGATAAATAAATTCTGAATAGCCATATAATAGAATATTATTCAGAGATACAAGAAAGGACCAGGAATATAGTTCAGTGGTATAAGCGCCTGCCTGCTAAAGACAAGGTCGTAAGGCCCCCTGACCAAAAAAAGAATTCAGAGATACAAAGAAATGAGTTTTCAAGACATGGAGAGAATTTAAATACATGTTATCAAGTGAAAGAAGCTGAGCTGAATTGGGTACATACTGTATGATTCCAATGAGATTCTGGAAAAAGCAAAGACAATAAAAAGATCAGCCTCTCCCGGGATCAGGAGAGGGCAAAATGACTAGGCAGAGCACATGGGATTTTCAAGTTAATGAAAGTAGCCTGAATGACATTTTACTGGTATATACATTGTCATCATACATTTGTTATTGAATGTATACCACAAAGAGTAAACCTTATTGTAAATTATGAACTTTAGTTTAAAAAACTTGTCAATATCTCGTCAAATAACTTGTCAAAAACATGTTGACTTACCTAAATATTCAAAGCTTTAAAGCACTAATCTTTTTTAATGCAATGAATAATTACTGTCAGTGATGTTATTTTGTAAATTGCACAGTAAATATTCATATTTTTACAATTTGACCATCTTTACCTAAAATGTTTGTAAGAGCCCAGAATATAGCTCAGCACCACAGCACCTGTCTGGAGAGCACAAGGTCATGAGTTCGATCCTCAGTACCAAAAAATAATAAAACAAAATGCTTGAGACCAGAAGATTTTCTATTTCTCATTTTTTGTTTTTGAATATATATAGATATTTCTATATCTATATCTAATGAAATATCAAGGATAGGGTCAAAGTCTAAACAAAATAATTCACTTATGTTTTCCCTATACCTTATACAAATAGTCCAAAGGCACTTTTATGTAATACTCTTATGGTGCCTGTATTTTGACAGTAAACGGTCATATGACATGAGACAGAATTTTCTGCTTGTGACAAAATGTTGGTGATTAACATGTCTCAAACTTAAAGCATTTCTGATTTCAGATTAGGGATGCTCAACTGTATCATGTTGCATTCTGATTGTCTAATGTTGATTGATGGAAGAAAATAGTATCAAAAACAATTCTTAAACTTTAGGTGAGTGAAATACATGAATGTTAAATTGTCTTCTCTCAATTGATTTTTCATGGTTAACTCAAGCTTTTGGTTACATATTTAATTCCCCTTTCAGTACACTAATGGCATACTTTTTCTATACTTATTATTGCTATTTAAAATGTTTGACTAATCCAATATACAGAAGAATCAGCAGGTACTGAGGCAGAGCTGACCCACTTATAGATCACAGTGCTTCCTTTTTTCTTAATATTTCCACACAAAGTTAAGTAAATAGTGAAAGAAAATGCAAAGATAAAAGATAAAAATTCAAGATGAAGATAAAAGATAAAAATTCAAGATGAAAAAGTGAATGCTTATCCTGTAGGGAAATGAAATAATTCAGAAAAAGTACAAAAATATTGTTAGATAAAATAATTGCATATCCAAAGAGAAAAGAAAATAAATCTAAACTCTTTCTTCAAAAACATACATAATTTAGCTATTGTGATTTATATAAAGAAAAAATATCATATATATATGTATGTATATAGATAGATCATTTATGGTCAACTGATTTTCAGCAAGGATGCTAAAACCATTAGGTGGAAAAAGAGAAGTCTTTTCAACACATTGTGCTGGGACTACTAGATATCCACATGAAAATCATGAAATCTGGACCCTTACTTCACATCATATACCAAAAACTAACTCAAAATTGATCAAAGACTTAAATGAATAAGCCAAAACTATAAAACCCTTAAAAGAAAAGACAGGAGTAAATCTTTATGACCTCAAATTTGGCAGTGGATTCTCACTTTAAAAATGAAAAACACACACATACAAAAATTATACAATTGGGTTTCATCAAAATAAAAAGGTTTTGCATGATAAAATCATAAAGAAAGTGAAAAGCCAGAGCCCAGGACCGCAGCTAATGGTAAAGTGGTTGACTAGCTCATGGCCCTAAGTTCAGTTCCCAGCCCCACCAAATAAACAACAAAGAAACCCAAATGAAAACTCAATCTACAGGAAGATCAAAAAATAAATGGTGGTCCCTGCCTATAAGCCCAGCACTCAAGAAACTAAGACAGAAGGACCAAAACAGGTTTGAGTGCAGCATGGGCTATTCAGTCACAGCTAACCTGATCTGCAGAGCAAGACTTTATTCCCCCAACAAAAAAATGTTTCAGGGAGATCCTTTCAAGCCGTTTATCTGGTAAGAAATGTATGTCCAAAATGTATGAAGAACTCATGCAAATCAAAACTAAAAAAGACAACCCAATTTTAAAATGGGAAAAAAATCCAAACCGACATTTTTTCAAAATAAGATAGAAAAATAACCAATAAGCATAAGAAATTATGTTCAATGTTACTAGTCAGTAAGGAAATGGAAATCAAAATCACAATGACATTCCACTTTACACCCACAAGAATATTTATAAATTACAGTCCCGGCAAAGATACAAAGTAGTCAAAACATTTACACACTGTTGATGGAAATGTAAAATGCACTGGCACTTTGTAAACCAGGCTTGCAGCTCCTCATTTGGAAAAATATGGTTACAGTATGATACAGAAGTTCTGCTCCTCACTAAAATTAAAAGGACCCTAGTACCTGTTAATTAGTGAATGAGTACACTAAATGTAGTATATCCATACCATAACATATTACTGGGTCACAAAAAGGAGTAATGATAGATCTACCTCATGAATGAACTTGAAAACAATATTAAGGAAAGAAGGCAGTTATACAAGACCACATATTATATGATCTTACTTGTATGACATATCCAGAACAGATAATTCTGTTGAACCAGAAAACAGACATGTGATTACTTAAACTTAGAAAACAAGGGAAGGAACAGAGGATAAGAACTAAAATGTTTTGAATTTCATTTTAAAAGTTTTTCAATTGATTGTGGTGGTGGTTTTACATTTCATGAATACACCAGAGAACCATTGTATTGTGCACTTTAAAGCAGTGGATTATATGATCTATGAATTATACCTCAATGAATCCATTTTTAAAATGCAAATCTCCCTGAAAAAATAACACATCTTTATCTAATGGCTTTTCAGTTGGGAGCTTTCTTACAAGAAGACACAAGTAATTAACTTGGGATAATATTTAAAATAGACTTTCAGGAAGATGGCACAGCAGTAAGCAGCTGAAAAAGAGCCATTTGGTAATAGGAAAATGGCGGCTTGCTAGGGGGCTGAGTGCAGAATTTCTGTGGAGAAATCAGGTCAGATGCTAGAATATGACAACATGGAGAGGGCCAGATGAATGGATAATGATGCTTATTAACCAAGGTGGTAACCAAAGGGAAAAATAAAACTAGAAAGAGGGAGGAAAAGCACAGGTGGAGAGTTGAAGCCCAGTGTGCTCACTGAGCCCCATTCCACACTGTACTAGCCACGCTGAGAGGATATAAGGTCATGGCTCTTGGCGACTGCTGGAAATTGAGACCTGGGACCCCACAAAGCAGCCAAAGCCACCTGGCTGCCCTGAAGAAGACTGCAAGAAGCTCTGGAGCTTGAAGCTGGACACCGTGCAGTTTTCTGACCCATCTGCACTGTGCTGGGGGAAAGAAGTGAAGACAAACAGCACAGTGTGCAGTGGACCCAAGAGGAAGATGTGCATTGAGTCCCAGTGAGTACTGGGGAGTCCCCAGTACTGAGTCCCCAGTACTGGGTGCCATGGCTGATGTTGCTGGCTGGAGGACATCTTGTAATTGGGCAGAGCCCAGTGCCGCAGTGACATCAGATAGTCGCCCCTCATGCAGAGAGGTCTGGTAGAGGACAGCTAGGATTTGGGCAGAGCCCTGCGCTGCAGTGACATCAGTCAGCCACTTCTGGCACACAGAGAACTGGCTGGGGGTCTGCTGGGGCTGAACCACGCCTCTGGTTGGGACCCAATAAGCAGATACAAAATAGTCACAACTCTGTGACGTCCACAAGGTGCAGCCTAACTTGTGGATTGACTGGCACAGAGGCTGGAGGTTAGCCTGCACTATCCGTGCAACCCTGTCTACCTCAAATAACAGCAAATTGGGGAGGGCAGCAAAAACTCCAGTCAGCATGCTTCTGAAAGACCCTAAGCAATACAGAGAGAGCCAGAGACCCCCAGGACATACCAGTCTGAAAGAAACCAGAAACATGACAAGAGATAGAAATAAAAAAAAAAATCTCCAGCTGTCCAACATGAGAAAATAAGCCAAGAAGTAAATGCAGAAGAGAACCAGCACAGTAACCATCCAATACTAGACACAGCATCAGCCAAAATACAGAAATACCTTCATGACCTCATAGATGAATTTAAAACTGTACTTCTGATCCAAGTGAGGCAAGATATAAAGAGATTAATTAAAGAAATGATAAGCCCCTCCCAAGAGAACACAGATGAAAGAACAGAGGAAATCAGAAAAGAAAGAGAAACCTCTGATGAAGAAGTTAAACATAACCTAGAATACATGAAACAGATCCTGGAAAACTGGCAAAATGCCTTGACAGAAACTAAAGTTAGCCTTTTGAAACTTGAAGAGAGATTTATGACATATGATCATGAAAGAAAAGACCTCTTAAAAATAAGGAGGAATCAGAAAGAAAAAATTCAAAGGTTAGAAGACAACAAAAGGATACATAACTTAAGAATAAAGCATGTGAGCAAGGAAGCAGGAGTAACCAAAAATGAACTACAAAGAATATTCACAGATATATTAAAGGAAAACTTCCCAAGGAAAAGAAATGATATCCAGATAAATGAGGCATACAGAACTCCAGCCACCTGCAACCAAAACAGATCTAACCCAGACATATAATAATCAAGATTCCAGAAATCCACCACATGGACAGAATACTAAAAGCAGCCAGGTAAAAGAAGCAGATTACCTACAATGGGAAAATTATCAAACTAACGACAGACTTATCAACACAAACTCTCAAATCAAGAAGGGAATAGTCCAAGCCCTGAAAGAAAATAATTTGCAACCAAGACTGATAATACAGAGCAAAATTCTCTCTCAAAATTAATGGAGATATAAAATGTTTCCAAGACAAGGAGGAACTGTGGGAGTTCATGGCCACCAACCCAACCCTACAGAGAGTGCTGAAGGACATTCTAGAGAGAGAGAGGAAAGGATACTAGGATGCCAGCAACAGTGACAGAGAGGCCTCAATGAATGGGGCAGGCAGTGGAATGAGGGAATAAGGTGGACAAATTATAGCAGAAAAGTGGAGTAGCAGACATGAGGCAGAGACAGTAAGCTATAGTCTTTAGTATAGATAGCTTTGATACACTATAAAAAAGGCAGAGGTCATTATTAATAGTGTATCAGGATTTAAAAGTCACAGTAGTCTTATCACTCTGTTTAGTTTGAATTTATTTTGTTCCGGTCTGTCCACTCATATCAGATTTGAGGGCACAGACATCTGACCCAAAAATAGTAGGTTATACCATGGTAACTATCCTTAATTTCCTATTAACTTAAACTGAAACCCTTTATTACTTACATTGTCTTATTATGACTGATCTTATTTGAATCTGATTTGTTAGATCGTGATTTTGCCTTGGCTGATTTTATTTGAATTTGGTATGCTTCATAGTATCAAGTCTAAAAGTAGAGGCAACTACTCTGAAGATCACAAGATGTAAAAGACCAGTTTTGATTATTAACAGCTCTCAAGTCCTACAATGTTTAGAACCTTTAGGAAATCTTACTTCTCAAAGGTGTCTTTCAGATGCAGCTGGATTTTGGGTTTGAATCTGTTGTAAGATTCTACCTCTTCCATTTACTGAGGGTGAGAAAGTGCTGCCTATTTGCCCCAGGCCATTGTTCTTTGGTACTGGCCTGTAGGTTTTTTATGACTTTGGGCAATCTCACTCTTGGTATAGCTTTGAAGAATAACTGGTTAAACAATTACATCACTTTGGCTAAAAATGCAAAATGAGAAGACACTTAAAGCAATATCAACAGCATCAAATACTTCCCTCCTTCCTTTCTTGCTCACATTGTTATAGTCAAGTGTCTGGACACCAAATCTCAGAGTGGCTCTTTCTCTCTTTTTTTTTTAAATTTATTTAAAGAGAAAGAAACAAAAAAAAATGGAGAAAAAAATGGTAGAAATAATACAGAATTACAGAAAAATAAACAGAAATTGCCAGTTGATAAGTTACATATTGTCATCTTACAAATAGTTGTTCAGGTTACAAAATTAAAGCATATAAAGTGGACATTCAAACAGTGAGACTGCAAACAGTTCTATTCAATGATCCAACAAAAATTTAGTAATATGGTTATCAGTCCTACACACTTGTTTTTTATCTTAAAGAGGGTAAGATTAAATATATCAAAACAGAACAAAACAGTTCAAAAAGAAACAATTTAAAGAAATACAGATTTCAAAGCAAGTCCACTGGAGATCTTCAAAGTTTATCTTATTGTCTCTAGTTTTCTTCCAAATAGTGGTCCCCATCTTCACACACATTAAATACATATTGCATATTATAGAACTAATCAAATCATTACAGGATGATAAAGGCTTTTTAGATCTTCAAGATCTGACATTGGAGAAGACAATAATGACTACCATAGTTTCTCTCATTCTCTAGTAGCTGTCTTTATCTTTATGTATGCTGAAATGGAACTTAAGAGACTAGACTAATATCACTCTGAACAGTGAGTAATAGTTTTGCTAGATTTCATATAATAATGCTAAATAATAACAATAAAGCCACTCACCATAGACAATTTACAAGTATCAAACCAAGAATTATACTTTTTAAAAATGCAAAATAAGAAGACAGTTAAACAAGATGCATCAAAGACAATCCCAGGGGTCAACTGGGAACAACCTGAAAGACACTCACCTGGACTCTCTGAAGTTGTCACAACAAAGCAAATGAATGAGCCTCTAAAAAAATCAAATCAGAAATAATTTTTCAGATAACTACAAAAATGGTGGTCATAATGAAAGTCATGCTTAGAGGCTCTAGAACAGATACAGATTTTAAAAAGATGAGTTTAGTAAAATTATGGAAATAATGAGTGCCCAACATAGGAAAATAAAATCTATAGCACAGATTCAAACAGATATCCAGGAAATTAAAAAATTCAATTGAAAAGAAATACATCAGAGTGAGCCAATGGGAGGATGGAATCTCAGATATTGAAAACAGGATTATGCTTAGCAATCATGAAAAGAAAAATTTCTTGAAAATAGCAAGGGATGGCAAGGGATTCAGCTCAGTGGCATAAATGCCTGCTTGGCAAGTTCTAGGTTGTGAGTTTGATCCCTGGTACACACACACAAAAAAAAGAAAATAGCAAGGAATCATGAGAAACAATCAAAGCAGCTGCTAGATGATGCAAAGACAAATAACATAAGATTGATTGGAGTCAATAAAAAAGCAAGAGAGAGTGCAAATGACATTTTTAAAAAGCATGTTCACAGACATCATGGCAAAAAACTTCCCTGGCAGGGAAAAAGAATTTTACATGCAGATAAGTGAAGCCTATAGAGCACACATTAGCCATGATCAAAACCAATTTACAGCGAGGCATACAGTAGTCAAGATTTCAAAAATTCAACAGAAGAATAGAATATTATAAGCTATCAGAGAAAAGAAACAAATCACCTATAAAGGAAAGCCCATCAGAATCATGGTAGGCTGCTCAATAGAAACTCTAAAACAAAACAATCTCCAACCCAGATTGACGTACTCCACAAAACTATCTTTCAAAACTGAAAGAGAAATAACATACTTCCATGACAAGGAACACCTGAAGAAATTCATGACCACCAAGTCAGCATTCCAAAATGTTCTGTAGGACACTCTAGAAAGAGGATTACAACTCTATATACCCCAACAGAATTAATCCACCAGGCAAAACAAGCAAACAGAAGAAGAAAAAGGGATCTAACACAGGAAAGTGACATGACAATGTAGTCATCTGGGTTGGAGGTTGTTTTGTTTTAGAGTTTGAAATATTTCACTCTAAGCTCTCCTTGACTTGAGAGTTTTCTTTCAGATCCAGATATATGCTTAGAGATGTTTAGCAACTAAAATTAAGAGGTACTTATAAATTCCTTTTGCTGTAAACCACTAATCATAAATTCCTTTTGCTGGGAACCACTAGCTCTTTTCCAAGACAAGGGTTATATGACACATGCAACACAACAAGACCAACCCTAGGGCAGAAGCCAAACTTAAACCTTTCCCCGCCTACCTGTCCTGGCTCAGCCCTCCACCGAGCCATAATTAACTATATTCAACTGATATTAAATAACACTGCAGCTGATTTCTCTCCTAAATAAAAAGGTAAAAATTAATTAAACAGGCCATCTTCCAAAAATCAGATGACATTAGACATTTTAACAACATAAAGAGATACTTATATATGACATAAATGACATGTCAGTTCCTAAAATTCTCTGGACCTTGTCCTCCTTATGAGAAGCTATTACTAAAAGTCATAAATACCCTGTTGATTATATTTGACTCTTGAATACTTACTTAATTCTACAGATACCTTCTACTGTAGTACAAATCCCAAACAAAAAGGCAAAACTTGACCTTCAAACTCCACAGAGACCTTCTTAATATTGCTTTTCATGTTTTCAACAACAGAGATAACAGTGACACTGGGAGTTCTAAGACAGGTAAACCAACACAAGGTGGAGCTGCCCCCCCACCATGGACCATGCCTCAAATGCAGCAGAAGGACATTGGGCAAGAGAGTGCCCCATCCTGGTGTTCCTTTGGGATCTTACCCCAGGGCTACTGGACTGTCCTAGCCACCAGAAAGTGGGTAAGCCATCCTAACTTCTAGCCCTGACAGGAAATGCCAACACTGCCAGATTCATTGCTAACAGATCTGCTTAAACTTGCTGCTGAAGACTGACAGGGCTCAGGGCCAAAACAACCCCCTTTAAGGTGTCCATCTCAGAGTCCAAGTCCAAGTACCACTAAAAGTCTCAGGTAAGACATTCCCTATATTTGTGGACATAGAGGCCACATATACAGAGTTCTTCCTGAGTTTTCAGGCTGCGATAGTAAGTTCTCAATCTCTAGGGGGAATTAAAGGTCAACCTATGCCATTTACAAACAGGGCCTATTTCGTGCAAGTCCCAAACTGCTTCTTCCCAATCCACTCAGTGGTGCCAAAACTTCCCTCCACCACTCACTCTATAGTCCTAAATCTTAAAAATGCTTTTTATTCCCTTTTGTTTATACAGACTGACCCAGACACTGAGGCCTCAATAGCTTACACCTGCTATCGCTACTAAACCTCTCCTCAGTGATATAAACCACTCCCTTCCTTTCTTATTCACCAATTTCTCAGACATAACCCTGGTCAAGATTGACAGATAAATTTTGCCTTCTCACCTTTGTTTATACTTTTTCAGGATACATAAAAGCCTTTCCCACAACCAGGGAGACTGCTGATATACTTAATAAAGTTCTGTTATAGCAAATCATTCCAAGGACTACAACCAGGTTACAGCGACCCATACCTGATATTCTTGGCAACCTTAACAGTGATCAAAGTTGTTAGACTGCCTTCCTGGTTTCACATCACTCAGGCTAAGTGGTACCCTGCCAGCCTTAGATATAACCATCCTTTTGCCTACTCATCTCCATTTCACCAAAGCCTCACAACCACAACTCTCAGGCTGTCATGTTTTGTTATCCAATTTGGTTTCTAATTTCTTATTCTTTTTACAGCAGGACTCTTAACAGTATTTCCTAAACACTCCAACGCCATGCATACCAGAGAAAAGCCTTACCCTCTTAACTTTTACTCTTTCAGATGGGGGAGTAATCACCTCTCGTAACTTCACTCCTCCTAATCCCACATTTATTTTTCAGAATTCTATCTTATTGTGGCAATGATTCTACCTCAACATGGTCCTGATATAATAACATATCAAAATCAAAAGCACTTTTCCTTTTACCTCACCTGGGTCCTTAAATATGACAGTGCCATGCCTCCTCATAACATCTTGTCTCTTTGTTTTTCCAGTCTAACATACATGCATTCCACAATGATAAAGTTGTCCTGGCTAAAACACCTTGCACCAGCTTCTACCTAGGCATCAACCGTCATCCCATCAACTCCCCTAGATCCCAGTACAGTGCTCCCTTCCAGCAGGAAGCTGTAAAAAAAGAAATCTTCACCCCTTTTCATAATAATAATCATAAGACAGGATATGAAAGGATTTTGGCCCAGACAGGACACTGTAGCCGGTAGAGCCTCAGGCAGAACCAATGGGCTACTTGTGCATCCCTAAAAGTAATTAAATACTCTCCAGCTCCCAGCTCTCAGTTTACGGGGGAGTAAACACTGGCTATACAGAAGAAGGGTGAGTGAAAAGTAGGAGAAATGGCAGCAATGTGGGCTCTGGGGGAGCACATGATTCTAGTGATCTACAGGAAGAGTGCTCTGATGATTACTGCTTTCACATGGCAGCAACAATGAAAGGAATCTAAGCATGGTACCCACTATTAGCTGGGGAATGCCTGGGTGTGAGCCATTCCAGAACAAAAGGATTGTGGTTTGTGTTATACACTAACAAAAAGAGCTTCATTATGTTTGTGTTATGCCCACGTTATATGACCAAAGTACCTGTAACACTCATACTGTTCTATATGTGCCATTTTTCTGGGTGATCTAATTGATATGTTAACCATTGCTGCCCTATGCAAAAGACAGATGTTATCTAAAATTGAGTGCTACAATAAGTTGACAAAGGATTGTAAATTCCTGAGAGACTTCTCTGTTCTCTGCAAAGGGAAACAAAGATCTTCCTCATTCCTTAGCAGATCAAGGATTTTCTCATATCCTGATCCACCGCCCATAACCCCTTACTTTGTAAATCGTGCTTTCTAAAAAAGGTCTGGAAAAGTTTTGAGCAACACACAGTTTTTGCAAACTCCAACTGCACTGTGTTGCTGGGCCCAGGATATAATAAATCAGCACTGCTTTTTTTTTTTTTTTTTTTTTGTCTTTTTTGTCTTTTTCATTACCAGGGATCGAACTCAACACTGCACACTTTCAAGGCAGGCGCTTATGCCGCTGAGCTAAATCCCCAGCCCTCAGCGCTGCTTTTTTAAAAATATGTCTTGGGGTTAGGGATTTAGCACAGCAGCATAAGTACCTGCCTTGCAAGCAGGCGGTCATGAGTTTGATACCCAGTACCGATAAAAATGAAAAAGACAAAAAAAAAAATGTCTTGCTCCATTTTTGGACACCAAATTGGGGGCTCTAGGGGGCTTGTTTTTGGGCTACAAGAGTTTGAATCTGGGACTTAGAACTACAGGGGGATGGCTTCACTTCAGCGATCCCAGTGTTACCTTTCCACAGAACAGGGTCAAGAGTCACAATAGACAGCAACAGACAGGGAGCAGGCCACCAAAAGAAACTCTCTGAGAGTTCTGAGCTCAGGTCAGAATGACTGGGCCCCCTAAACCCCCACCCCAGGCCTATTGTGAGTTGCATTGGTTCTGAACATTCCAGCAATGAGTACTTAAGCTCTCATCCTGATGGCTCCATCTGTCATGAATCTGGGAGTCTGATTGCCTTCCTTATCTACCAGTATGAACATGAACATATCTCAGTGTGGACCTTGCTACAGCCTGAGATTAACAGACAAGACTTTGGAATGTGGGGGACACCTCACAAAACCACAGGCCACAAGGCTAGATGGAACAAACTGTAAATTACTGGACTCCAAAACTGCAGGTACTGGAAAGTAATTGTGATAGCTCGGACCCCAGAATAAATCCAAAGAAGCAAGAAATTAAGAAATTTGGAGCAAAGGCTTTATTTCCAGGCCTGGCAATGCAGCCTCCAGTAGCCAATATGGAAGACTGTGCACAAAACAGACTAAGGACAGTTTTTTAGCTTTTTAAAGCTAAAAAACCGCAAAGCTGTTGACCTATTAACATCTGGGATTCTTGATACATTCCATTGCTCTTTGCGGTTAAACATTTTCCCAGAACAGCACACCTTGCAGAAACATGAAGAAGGGGGTTTAGGGGGACGGGATTTACAAGAAGCTGAAACTTAAGTCTTTACTGGAAATGGAACTTTAATCCTATCAAAAATGGCGCATACAGAACAGGAGGAGGCGCATTGGTTAGAGCTAGGCCATAACAGTAATCACTTATTCAAAAATACGAAGAAATTTTGTTTTCTGTTTGTGAACTCATTTTCTTTCCCACCCACTTTTTTCTTTCTCACTGCCTTATTGGGGTTTGGGGGATTTTCCTTTGTCCTTTTTCTTTGCTTTTTTCTTTTTCCTCCTTCTTTTTCTTTTCTTTTTTCCTTGTAATTTTTTATTTTCATTTTATACATTATAATTTTTCTTTTTCTCTCATTTGTTCTTTTGTCTTCTATTTATTGTTTGTTTTTCTCTGTTCATTTAATTTTACAATTATTCTTTTAGTCCTTAACAGACTCTTTTGTATTACTTCTTTCTTCTCATCTCCCATTTTTTAAATTATCAAATTTTCCTTCTAGAATTCTCACATTCCCAACCCCTATATCTTTATTAATATAAACATTAAGCTTTATTAATGTTTAGTTTGCTAGTTAACTCTATGTTATTACTACTGAATTCTTTTCTATCATTAGTGGAAGTAGAATTGACACATTTAGTACGTATTTTCTGTATGCCAATGTCGGGGTTTATCCTACAGACATTGTTTAGTGTTTATCCTACAAATGTGGCTTTGTTTTTTTTGGTTAAGAGTGATATATTATTGTTCTCCATGGCATGTCAATATCCATTTTGGCTTGGGTGACATTACTTTTGCTGATTTGCTTAATATTTCTAGGGATACATAATTAGTACTATTAATAGGTTTTCTCTGTATGCCAATATCTGGATTATCTGTGTAACATTAACAGTACTGTGGTCCATTCCTGAGGAACTGGGTGTTGAGCCAGCTGCACTGCATCCTACCTTCCCACTTAGCAGTGCCTGGATCTTGGTTACAAAGGCTAGGGACTATAGTTAGCCATACCCAGAATGCATTGCTAAAAAGCAGACTAAAAAAAACAGCTTCATACTAATAACAAAGTCTTTCTACTTTGTGCAAAATTAAACACAAAACAAAATAAAAAAATATTTAAAATGGAAACGTGAAAAGACAAAGCAACAAAATTCCTCCCAAAACTCTCAACTCTCCTAAGCAGAAGCAGGTTTCATTGAGGGGGGAGGAAAGCATAAGCCACACAGCCAAATTATTCAGAAGGATAACGAAGGAGATTAACAAACAGATCAGTGAGGTGCTTGGTTGGATCACAGAGAATATAACTAAAATACAATGAATTTAATAAACAAAATGATCAGAAAACTTACAAAAGATACTAATAAAAAGCTACTAAAAGCTACTACACTAGACAAAATTGTACAAAACATGAAAGACCAGTTGAGCAAACGATTAGAATCCATGAAAAAGTTCCAACTAGAAATTGAGGAAGATAAAAATTGTATTAAAATATGGACAGCAAAAGCAATCAATGTCAGGACATAATATTAAAATTATGGGGTAGGGCTCTCAACGACCAATTACTCAGATACCTTAAAAGCAAGATACATGAAAAAGGGATTTCTTTGTGCTACACAACACAAAGAAAAATAAGACTAATTGGAATAAGTGAAAAATCAAAAGACAGCACAAAGGACAACAAAAAACCTGTTTACAAAAATAATAGCAAGAAGGGCAACTAGGAAAAACCTCAGCAAAAAGACAAAGCATGCCTCCTCATGAGCCAGGTTCACCATGGCAACTGAGAGAAGACTCAGCAAGAAAACAAAGCACATCTTCTGTGAGCCAGCCAGTGCACAGGCTGCTAAAACAGAAGAGCATCCTCCCCCCACTCCCACCACCATAAGTAACTGGCTGATTTAGAGGACTCAGGGTGAGATAATAGAAACTGAGGTGAAAGAAATCACTTTATGCTTGAGTTGTTTGATTGATGTTGCAGGCCTGGGGCTAACAGTCTGGGCATCTATTTGAAGGATGGCAGGCTACATTGTGGCAACTGTGAGGGATTTCCTTCTGTCTTGTTTTTGAAACCCAATGTTCTGTTCCATTTTACTGTTTTATTTTATTCCTCTTTCTGGTAACTTGAGTAACTATTTTGAAGCTAACAATATGCAGCATAACAACCCGTGTTAAATTCCTACCATGTTGTTTTGAAAACCTAGTTATTGTTTTTGTTGTTGTTGCTGTTATTTTGCTTTTGTTATTCTTTTTTAGGCTTGTTTGCATCTCAATTTTTCTGTTTTTTCTTTTGCCTCTTTAAAAAAATTAAAATGCACAAAAATAATGTTAGGAAACTTTCCAAATATAGAGAAATAGGTACAGGAATCATATAAAATACTAAATATCCATGATCTAATAAACATATCCAAAGTCACATTATAATCAACATACCTGAACTTCATCACAAGGATAGAATCTTAAAAAAAATAATCATCAAGTTATTTATAAAGGTAACCTTATCAAAATTAGATCAGATTTTGAACACAAACCTTAAAGGTAAAGACAACATGGAATTTCAAGCCCTAAAACAGCAGTTTCCAGCCCAAACTTACATACCTGCAAACCCTTCCTGCAAAATCAAAGAAATGAGATATTTCCATGACAAAGAACATGCCAGAAAATTCATGATCACCAAACCAAAAGCCACAAAAAATTCTGAAGAATATAGTAGAAAAAGGAAGTAAATCTAACAATGAAGCCCTCCTCAATCTAACAGAATGAATATACCAAGAGTGAACAGTTAAGCAGAAGGTGGGGTGAGCTTCAGCAACAGGAAAATAATGCAATTTCAGAAATAAATCAATAATTTTCCACAGTAACTCTCATCTCCCATTCCCCAAGGAAAGATGATTGCCACAATGGAGCAAGAAACAAACCCAGTGATATGCAGTATACAAGAAACACATTTAACTAAAAAATAAATTCACAGGTATAAAATCAAATAATTAAAAATAATATTAAAGCAACAAGAACCTGCAAAAAACAGAAGTAGCTATCCAAATTTCAGGAAAGTGAATTTCAAGCCAAAAGTGATCACAACAGGCAAAGAAGTTCACTATATATTCATGAAGGGAAAAATTCAACTGGGAGACATAACAATTATGAATATATATGTAACAAACATCAGGGTATGACAAGCCTCATTTGAAAATAAACTCTAATAAATGTAAAAACAAAATCAGATAAACACCAATACAACTATAATAAGAGACCTCGATAACTTACTGTTACAAATAGATCAACTAGACCATAAAAGAAAATCAAGAGTTGAACCAAACATTAATGGACTTTATAGATATCTACAGAGTATTCTACCCAACAACCACAGAATACACATTCATCTCAGCAGCACATAGGACATTCTCCAAAACAGACAACGTATTGGCCTCAGAAATGCAAAAGAATCAAAATTGTCCCCTGCATCTTATCAGATCATACTGCAATAAAACTGGAAATGAATGGAAAAAGAGCCACAGAAATTATGCAAATAAATAGATGCTAAATAATATTCTCTTGAATAATCAATGGGTCACAAACAAAAGAAAGGAAGAAATTAGTTCATAAAATCAAACAATAGTACCAACACAACATACCAGCATGTAGGGTACACATGATCTAATAAAAGCAGTCCTAAAATGGAAATTCGTAGATATGTATGTACACATCAGAAAAACAGAGTGAGTACAAATAAATAACTTCATGATTTACCTAAGCACCCTAAAAAAAAAAAAAAAACCAACAATCGAAATCCAAAGCAAGTGTGAGGAAGGAATAGGAGCACAAATTAAGGAAACTGAGTCTAAACAGAAAAATACAAAGAATCAATGAATTCAAAGAGTTTATCTTCAGAAGAATAAATCAAGCAGACAAACCCCTAGACAGTCTTACCAAAAACAGACTCAACTGTATATAATTAGAAACAAAAAAAAATGAAATCACAGCAGATACCATAGAAATCCAGAAGAACACAGTAGATACTTTAAAAACATATACTGTCATAAAATGAAGAATTCAGGAGAAATGGATAGATTTCTAAATACATAACAAAGATGAATTAACAAGGTATAAAAAATCTGAATAAACCAATATTGGTCAGTGAAACTGAAGAAGTAATTTTTTTCCTTTTTTTATTTAAAAAAATATATATAAAAGGGGAAGATTAAGATGAAAGAGGACATAACAACACAGGGCAGAACACAACAATTTAAGCAACATAGTGTTTCACCACAAGATAACCCAACCTAACAGTAGTTACCATAGTGTCTCTTTCCTTGAAATATTTGAATATGCCTTCATATACTATCAAGCATAACAAGACAGTGTAAAACAATTCAAAACGGTAAAAGTATTACAGTGTATTTAGAAATAACTAACAGAAAATGAACAATGGTTTCTATAGTATCTCCTTGACTATAAAATATTTTGTTTCTACTATCACATATAATAAAATCCAATAAGATACAACATGATAAAACCAATGGAGACAGAAAAACAAAAGCTTGATGGGGCTTCAAAACAAGCTGATATTAAATCATCACTAGCTATCATAACATCTTGTTTTATTCAAAATAACTGTTCTTCCAGTGAACATGTTTGGGCTCTTTATCAAAGTTAAGGTGGTTGAGTGTGTTTGTAGTTGTGATTGTCTCTTTAATCTATTCTACTGATCTTCAGATCTGTGTTTATTACAGTACCATGTTGATTTTATTTCAGTAGCTTTGTAGTATAATTTAAAGTCAGGTATTATGATGTTTCCTGCCTTGCCTTTGCTGCTTAGAATTGCATTTCCTATTCTAGGCCTTCTGGTTTCAGATGAATTTGAGGAGTGATTTCTCAAGATCTATGAGGTATGTTAGTGATATTTTCTTTGGGATTGCATTGAATCTGTATAACAGTTTTGGGAGAATGGCCATTTTCACAATGTTTGTTCTTCCTATTCATGAACAAGGGATGTCTTTCCATTTTCTGAGAAATTCAATTCTTTTTCAGGGTATTATAATTTTCCCAGTATAGAAATTTTACTCCTTTTGTGAGATTAATTCTTAAGTATTTCATGTTTTTGGATACTAGTGTGAAGGGTGTGGGTTCTCTTATTTCTCTCTCAGTGATTTTGTTGTTAGTGTACAGAAATGCTATTGATTTTTGAGTATTGATTTTGTATCCAGCTACATTGCTGAATCTATTTATTATATTTAGGAGTCTTTCAATGAGGCCTTCTGTGTAGAGTATCATGTCATCTGCAAACAATGATAATTTAACTTCTTCTTTTCCTATCTTTACCCCTTTTATTTCTCTTTCTTGTCTAATTGCTCTGGCTAGTATTTCCAGTACTATATTAAATAGGAGTGGTGATAAGGAACATCCTTGTCTTGTGCCTAATTTTAAGGTAAAGGCCTTCAGTTTTTGGCCATATAGTATGATACTGGCTGTTGATTTGTCATAGATGGCCTTTATTATATTGAGGTAAAGACCATCTATTTCAATTTTCTGTAAGGTTCTTATCATAAATGAATGTTGGACCTTATTAAAAGCTTTTTCTTTTTTTAATTTTATTTACGGAAAAAAGTTTTTAAAAAAAAAACAGAAAAAGGGTAGAAGTAATACAGAACTTCAAAAAATAAACAGTAAAAAATCACTAGTTAATAGATTACATATTGTCATCTTAGAAATAGTTATTCAAGTTACAAAATTAAAGTGTACAAAGTGGGCATTCAAACAGTGAGACTGAAAACAGTTCTGTTTAATGATCCAACAAAAATTCAGTAATATAGTTATCTATCTTATACACTTAAATATACATGCAGTTATATCCTTTAGAGCACTTTATTTTCCTCTCTTTTATCAAGAGATTTTTCTGCACCTATAGAGATGATCATGTGATTCTTACTTTTGGCTTTATTGATATGGTGGATTACATTTATTGATTTACGTATGTTGAACCATCCCTGCATGCCTGGGATGAATCCTACTTGTCATGGTGTATAATCTTCTTGATGATTTGCTGCATTCTATTTGCCAATATTTTATTGAAGATTTTTGCATCTGTGTTCATTAGGGAGATTGACCTGTATTTCTCTTTTTTAGTTAGGTCTTTCTCGGGTTTTGGTAGTAGAGTAATATTTGCTTCCAGGAATGACTAATGAAGGATTGCTTGCCTTTCAATTTCATTGAAGAGTTTGAGTCAGCATTAAGTCTTCTTTGTACTTCTTGTAGAATTCTGCAGTGAATCTGTCTGGGCCTGGGCTCTTCTTTGTAGGAAAGGATTTAATTACATTTTCAATTTTATTAATAGAAATGGGTTATTCAGCAGTTTTCAATCTTCTTGACCTAGCTTTCTAGGAACCTGTCTATTTCTGTGTTATCAAACCTGTGAGAATAGAGTTTTTCGAAATAGGTGTTGATGATCTATATTTCTAGATAGTCTGCAGTGATTTAACCTTTTTCATTCCTTATTGCATGAATTTGAGCTTTTTCTTCCCTTTTTTTATAAGGTTGTATAGGGGCTTATCAATGTTATTTATTCTTTAAAAGAACCAACTCTTTGATTCATTGATTCTTTGGATTGTTTTCTTAGTCTCTATTGCATTAATTTCTGCTATAATTTTTATAATTTCCTCTCTTCTTTTGGCTTTGGCCTTGACTTGCTCTTCTTTTTCTAGTTGTTTGAGGTGTAACATCAGGTTATTGATTTGTATTCATTCTGTTTTCCTGATGTGAAATTCAGTGCAATAAATTTTCCTCTGAGGTCAGCTTTCATTGCATTCCACAGATTCCGGTAAGTTGTATTTGTATTTCCATTTGCTTGTAGGTATTGCTTAATTTATCCTTTAAATTTCTCTGTGACCCACTGATTACTCAAGAGTGTGGTATTCAGTTTCCATGTGTTTGTGGGATTTTTGCAGTATCTTTTATCATTAATTTTTAATTTCATGGCACTATGATCCGATAACATGCAAGGGATAATTTCAACTCTTTTGCATTTATTTAAGTATGTTCTGTGGGCTAATATATGGTCTGTTTTAGAGAATTCCCATGTACTATGCTGAGAAGAATGTGTTTTCTGATGTTGTTGGATGGAACACTCTGTATATATCTATCAAGTCTATTTGTTCACATGTGTGATTGAGTTCCATTATTTCTTTGCTGATTTTCTGTCTGATTGATCTGTCCCTTGGTGTCAATGGTGTGTTAAGATCTCCTTTATAATTGTATTACTGCTAATTTGGTTTTTCACTTCTATGAAATATAATTGGGTTCTCTGGAATTTGGTGCATATATATTTAAGACTGTTATCTCTTCCTCTTGAAGTTTTCTCCTAACTAGTATGTAGTGACCTTCTTTATCTCTTCTGATCGTTATTGGTTTAAAGTTCACATTGTCTGAAAACAGAATTTCTACTCCTGCTTTTTGGGGGGGTTCATGTTACATGTAGTTTTGTTTTCCATCTTTTGACTTTCAGTCTGTGAGTATCCTTTTGGGTTAGATGGGTTTCTTGTAGACATCATATGGTTGGATGTTGTTTCTTGATCCATTCTGCCAGTCTGTTTCTTTTAATTGGTGCATTGAGACCATTTACATTAAGAGTTATAACTGATATATCTGGTTTATTGTTGACATATTATCTTGCTGCTGTTGCATCTTTATCTTTCCATTTTGTTTGTCTGCCTTGCTTAGTGGTTTTTTCCTAAGTGTATCTAATCTGTCTTTCAGTATTCTTTTCAGGGTTGGCTTGATGATCATGAAGTTCTTCAGCTGTTCTATGTCATGGAAGTATCTTATTTCTCCATCAATTTTGAAGGACAGTTTTTCAGGGTACATCAGTCTAGGTTGGAAATCATTTTCCTTTAGGATCTGAAATACTTCACTCCATTCTCTTCTTGATTTTATTGTTTGTGCTAACAAGTCTGCTGTGATTCTGATAGGTTTTCCTTTATGGGTGATCTGTCTTTTCTCTCCGACAGCTTTTAATATTCTATTCTTTTGTTGGATTTCTGGGATTGTGATTATTATATGTCTGGGTGTAGTTTTATTTTGGTTATGGCTATTTGGAGTTCTATATGCTTCACTGATCCTGATGCAGTTTCCATTCTTGTATTTGGGAAACTTTCAGCTATTACTTCTCTCAATATCCTCCTGACATCCTTTATGTTGTCCCTTCTTTTTCATTTATCCCTATCAATCTTAGGTTGTTTTTCTTTGCATTATCTTGCAGCTGTTGAATTGTTATTTCCTGATTCTTTGTTTTTTTAAAAGCTCTTTCCTTTCCTGTTCACTAATGCAATCTTGTCTTCAAGGTCTGAAATTCTATCTTCACTTTTGTTGAGGTGGTTTTTACAACTTTCAATGGAATTTTTGATTTCCTGTATATCTCTTTGCATCTGCTTTATGTATTCTGTTTGTTTCTTATATTGTTCATCCAGGGATTCTACCGTTTTGTTTAATTCCTCCAATTTTTTAACTGTGTCTTCTTTAGATATGTTCAGCATTTCTTTCATTTGTTTTATCATTTCTTCTTTCACTTGGGAGATTATTTCTAGTTTGAATTCCTTTAAAGCTTCCCTGAGTTGCTTCTTTATTTTAGTTGCTATTATGTCAGGTGTTTCAGGTGTATGGCATATAGTTTCTTCTGTGTACATAGCTTCTAGGGTTTCTTGAGATGAGCTGGAGGTTTGAGATGGTATTTTAGTCTTTCATTTTGCCATTTTTCCTATATTTCTGTGTTTCAAGTGTTATTCCAAGGCTTCCCCAAGGCCTGTTGGAAATCATTTTCTATGCCCTCAGCTCCTGGGACTCTGGCCGCCTAGTTCCCAGATTGAGAGAGGATCACTGGGGGTAGTGCAGTTAGGCCTAAGCCCTATGTTGCAGGCTGAGTGTGGCAGGAAGCTGTGAAGTTCCTTGACTGATGGGAGCAATGATCCCAAACTCCTTAGTTCAGCGGATGGTGCAGGGACACTCATGGCAGGCTGCTCAGCCTCCGGAACTGAGGGCGCTGGCAGGCCAGGGTCTCCAGAGTCCACCAAGAATGGCAGGGAGCAGGGCAGTTGTTGCAGGTGGGCTCAAGACCTGCTGAGCTGGTCCAGTGCAGCAGGAAGCCACAAAGTTCCTGGGCCGGGCCCCAGAGAAGATCTCAAATTCTCTTGGTTCGGGGTACAGTGCGGGGACACTCACTGCAGGCCCCTCAGCCTCCAGAACTGGGGTGCCGGCAGGCCAGGGACCCCGGAGTCCACCAAGCCAAGAAGTAATATTTTAAAAACTAGCAACTGAAAAAAATCCCAGGTGCCAGTGGATTTACTATTGAATTCTAAAAATAAAAAAAAAAAAATTTAGAGATAATGCCAGTACTCCTCAAACTCTTTAATGAAAGTGAAAGGGAAGCAGTACTCCCAAAGTCCTTCCTAGGAAGCAACCATTATCCTAATTCCAAAGTATGAAAACAACTCAAGCAAGAAAGAAAACTACAGGCCAAAACTTTTAATGAACATAGATGCAAAAGTCCTCAACAAGGGACTGGCAAACAGAATGAAAAAAATCATACATCCTGACTACATACACTTCATGCCAGATATGCAGGGATGGTCCAAAATATGCAAATCAATAAATGTAATATATTACATAAACTGAAACAACACCCATTCATAATAAAAACCCTGAAGAACATAGGTATAGAAGACCTTAACTAAGTCTGTTTAGAACTATTCGTAACAAACCAAAAGCCAACAGCATATTAAATGGACAGAGGGGGAAAACTTTCCTTCTAAAATCAGAAAAAAGAGAGGGATGCCCACTGTCAACCACCACTATTATTTACTATAGTTCTCAAAACATTAAGCAGAGAATCAGGAAAGAAAAGGAAATACAAAGGAAAGGAAGAAGTCAAATTATCGTTATGTGCATACGACATAATCCTCTACATAGAAGACCCAAAAAATTCCACCAAAATTCTCCTAGTATTGATAACCAAATTCAATAGCACAGCAAGATACAAAATCAATGTATGAAAATTAATAATAAACTCATCAAGAAAGAAGTTAGAGAAATAATATCTTTTATAAGCATCAAGAAAAATTACTTAGGAACTAACCAAACCAAGGAAGTGAAGGACTTCTATAGTAAAAACTACATTACTCTGAAAAGAGATCAAAAAACATATCAGAAAATGGATTGATCAGCTGGGGCATGGTGGTACATGCCTGTAATCCCAGTACTCTGGAGGCTCCAAGTTCGAGACCAGCCTGGGCTACAAAGTGAGCTCAAGACCAGCTTGAACTGAGTAGTGACACCCTGTCTCAAAAAAAAAAAAAAAAAAAAGAAAGAAAGAAAGAAAGAAACAAAAAGAAAATACATTGATAGTCAAAACAGGCATACTTCCAAGCTGATATATAGATTTAATTAATACCAGTTGAAATAACTGTAGAATTTCTCACAGAACTAGAGAAAAAAATTCTAGAATTCTTATGGAAACAGAAGAAATGTAGAAGAGCAAAAGCAGTCCCGGACAAGACAAAGGCAGGAGGCATCACTATTTGAGACTTCATGTTATAACACAAAGCTATAAGAATTGAAAAACAGCATGATATTAGGAGGTAAACAGATTGTTAGATCAGTGGAACAGAATAAATGACATATAAACAACTTCAGGCATATTCAGCTACCTGGTTTTTGATAAGGGGGAGAAAACAAACACTGGAGTAAAGATATACTCTTTAACAGATGGTGCTGTTAAAACTAGCTATCCATGTGAACTTAAATGTAGACCCATATCCTCTCACCAAATGGATGAAAGACCTAAATATTAAATCAGAAACAATCAGATGAAAGGTAAAATATGCAAAACTCTTGAAGACGTGTAGGCAAAAACTTTATTAACAGAACCATAATTACACAAGAAATAATATCAAGAATCAACAAGGGGAATCATTCAAATTAAAATCTTCTGCACAGCAAAAGATACAACTAACAGAGTAAAGAGACAACCTACAAGATAGGAAAAATGTTTTGCCAGCTAATCCTCAGTGCAATGGTTTATATTTAGATGTCCCCCCAAAGCTTCATGCACTCCTAGGTAGGGCTTTAGGAGGTGACAGGACCATGAGTGTGTGATACTAGATCAGGGTTGTGTAATAAGGCACTAGTCACTGATTGATTCAGCATACTCTGGGTATGTATAATAGACTTACTAAATAGGAAAGACCCACACTGAGTCTGAATGGCACCAATCATTAGGCTTGTAGCCTGGATGGAAAAAAAAAGGGAAAGCTTCATGCTTCCTGCCTGCCACGTTGTGAACTTTTTCTCTGCCATGTCCCACCACCATGCTCCCCTGCCTTGAGGCCAGCTAAATATGAACTGAGACTTCTAGACATGTAGCTAAAATAAACCTTCCCTACTTTAACTTGAGGGTATCAGGTATTTTGCCCAGCAAGGTAAAGATAACTAAGACATTCAGATAGAGTACTAAATAGAAGACATGAAGAAATAAAAAACAAAATAGATCCCCCCTCCCAAACAAAAGACTCAGTCAAAAACTCGGCAACCAAAGAGGAACTTCTTGGTGTCTCATGCCAATAAATTTATGAAAAAAAGTTCAATATTTCTAGGCACTATAGAAAGGCAAAGTCAAACAACTATGAGATTCCATATTACTCCAGAAAGAACAGCTATCATCAAGAACTCAAATAATAACATGTATTAGGCTGTAGAGGAAAAGGAACCCTTCTGCACTGCTGTTGGGAATTTACTAGTTGTAACTAGCACCATGGAAGCCAGTATAGAGATTATTCAAAAAACTAAAAGTAGAAATTCCATTTGATCCCACTATTACTCTGCTAACTATCTTCCCCCAAAGACCTAAAGACATCATATTACATAGATGCAATAACAAACCTGTGCTTATAGAACAATTCCCAATATATTGTTAGCAGCCCAGATGTCCATCAGAGATGAGTGGGTAAACAAAATGTGGTGTGTATTCCCAGTGGAGTGCTACTCTGCCATAAATAGAATGCACTTGTGTCATTTATAGGAAAATGGATGCACTTTGAGACCAAAATCAGACACAAAAGCTTAAATATCATGGTCTTTCTTACATAAGAAACTCAAATATAAATAAAGAACAAAATAAAAGATACATAACAGGAAACATAAGATAGCTGTTTTTATGTACGGGAAAGGGACCAAGTGCTGGTGGGCTGGAGAGCAACAGGATGAAAAAAGGGAATCGGAATGTGTTTCATACGTACACCAACTCCCCACAAGGATTTGTCATTATACAATGACACATTTGTAGTATATACTGCAAACATGTACAAAATAAAAAAGGAAAGGGGCCCAAGAGATGGAGGGAGAGAGAGAAGAAATGAGGGCAAAGGGACTTAAAAAAGAATTAAGGTATGTTATGCACATACATGCGTCAACTCTTCATGATGAATGTAATCATTTTATAATGCAATCATTTGCTAATCCAAATAATAAAGCCATTGTGATAAAAATAGCATAATTTTGGCTGGGCATGGTGGCATATACCTGTATTCCCATCTCCTGGGAAGCTGAGGCAGGAGGATCATTTTAAAAAGCCAGCATGTGAATTCAAGGCCATCCTGAACTACATAGAGAGACTCTGTCTCAAAACAATAGCATAGGGGATTTAGCTCAGTGGCACAAGCACCTGCCTGGCAAGTGCAAGGTTGTGAGTTCAATCTCTGGTACCAAAAACAACAACAACAACAAAAAAAACAATAGCATAATTCTGTCACAAAAACAAACACGTAGATCAATGGAACAGAATAGAGTATGCAGAAACAAGCATAGGCACATTCAGCTATCTGATCACCAACAAAGGGGCCAAAAACATACACTGAAAGAAAGACAGCCTCTTAAAGAGTGGTGCTATGAAAACTGGCAATCTTCATGCAGAAGATTGAATGTAGACCCATACATCTCACCATGTACCAAAATGAAAGCAAAATCAATCAAAAATCTAAATATTAAAACAGAAACAATCTAACTAAAGACAAAATAAGTAAAGCTCTTGGAGATATAGAAATAAATTTAGGAATAAATAAATAAGAACTTTTTTAATAGAACTTCAATTGCACAAGAAATAATACCAACAAACAAATGAGATTTTATCAAATTTAAAAGTTTTGGCACAGCAAAGGAAACAACTAGGTTTTGGGGAAAATTTTTGCTGCTATTACTCAGAGAATTAATATGCAAAGCATAATTTTAAAAAAACTTTAAAAAATCAGCCTCTCCAAAATAAGAATCAATTTAAAAATATGCAACTCAAGTGAACAGATCTTTCTCAAGAGAAGTATAAATGGCTGATAAATACATTAAAAAATGTTCAACATCTCTGGACATAAGAGAAACACAAATTAAAAATACTCATTCCTGTAATCCCAGCACCTGCAAAACTGACGCAGAAGAACAGTCATGAGTTTGAGTCCAGTCCAGGCTATATAGTGTGTTCAAGGCCAGCCTGAACTACATAGTAAGATTCTGTCTTAAAAAAAACAAAGAGCAAGCCAGCCGTCTGCCAAGAATCCACCAGGCCAGGTCTTTGGAGACCCACCAAGAAATCAAGGATCCAGCCTTCCTGGTAAGCAGTGCAGGCCTATCTGCCATGGTCTAAAAACCAACCAACCAAATAACCCCTAGCCCCCCCCCCACCTCCCACCCCTTAGCAACCAGATGGTTCCAAGAACAGCCTGAGTTGATAGCAACTAAAGTACATAAAGTGACTAAATGCTTGAATTGTTTGGCTGATTATGCAGACCTGGGGCCAGAGGTCTGAGCCTCTCTCTGAAGGATGGCCGTATGCAATATAGCAAATTGTGGGGGTTTTCATTCTGTCTTGTCTTTGAAGTCCAATTTTGTTTTCACTGTTTTGCTTTATTCCGATTGTTTTTGCTTTATTCAATATTCTGTTTTGATTGATTTTATTGTGTTTTGTTTTTGTTGCCACACCTGATGAAATGGACAACTATTGTGAAGATAACAAGATATACTATAATGCTAAGGTAGAACTATAATGTTCTCCTAGTATCCTACTCTGAAGTTCTGTACCAATTTTGCTGCATTGTCTTGACTGGCTTTGTTCTGCCTTGATTTGTTGTATTTTACTATCTTCAAAATACATTTTTAAAAAGCAAAGAAAAAATAAAACAACACTGAGATTCCATCTTACTCCAAAAGAATGGGTGCCATCAAGAAATCAAATAGCAAATGCTGGTTCGGCTACAGTGGAAAAGGAACCCTTCTATGGTGTTGCTAGGAATGTAAACTGGTGCAACCACTATGGAAATCAATATGGAAATTCTTCAAAAAATTAAAAATAGAAATTATGTTTGACCCAACTTGTAGGCACCTTTTCCAGAGAGTTAAAGACATCATACTACAGTGAGGTAGGGACAGCTCTCACACTAGGTAGAGAAAAATCAGGACAATGGCTTCATTGAGCTTTTTAGAAGTTAATAGAGAGTTGGGGCAGCTACAGGCAGCTTTTGCCTCTGCAGATCAGGCTCAAGCATTTAGAAAGACAAAGACTAAGCTCAGGAAGTTTCCAGATACCTATCATTTCCGTTACTTCCTTCTTTTCTCTACCTTCAAATAAACTGTCTTCTCCTAGTTTATACTTGGCTTCTTTAATTATTTACTCTCATGGGGTTTACAATATCTGAGAATGGTGTGTTCCAGCAGAATAGTGGCATGGTGTGGCATGACATGACATTCACCCCTCCCCGGACACTGCAGTGATACAGCCGTACTCATCATTATAGCAGTACAACTCAATAGCTAAATCTTGGAGGTGGCCTATATGCCTATCAACAGATAAATGAGCAAAGAAAACATATTGTTTATATACAATGGAATACTACTTTGCCATAAAGAATGATAAATTTGAGTCACTTTTAGGAAAATAGATACACCTTGGGATCATAATGCTAAGTGAAACACATCAGACACACAAGCTTAAATATTGCATGAATTCTCTTGTATGAAAGCCCAAATAAATAATGTAAAAGACAATACAAAATAGGAAGGTAGAACTTTTACAAATGGAAATGTGATCTAAAGATTAAGGGAAGGGATAAGAAAGGAAGGGAGGGGCTGGGGATTTAGCTCAGCGGCATAAGCGCCTGCCTTGCAAGCAGGTAGTCGTGAGTTCGATCCCTGGTACCGATAAAAAGGAAAAAGACAAAAAAAAAAAGAAAGGAAGGGAAAGTGAGGTGAAGGGAGAGGGGAAGTAAAAAGACCAATAAAATGTCTTTAAAATGTATCATAGAGTCTACAGCGACCAAGACAGAATGGTATAAAAGCAGACAAATATACTCAGGAGGCTGAGGCAGAAGGATCACTGGAAGTTTGAGGCCAGCCTGGGTTCCATAGTGAGTTTAAAACTGCCTGAACTACACAGCCAGACCTTGTATCAAAAAAAAATAAAGAAGTAGACACATATAGTAGAATACAATAAAGAGTACAGAAATAGGCCCAACACATACAACAAACTAATATTCAACAGAGATGCAAAGGCAAAAAAGGAATAAGCATTTTAATAAATGATATTGGAACTGATTATGTATATGCAAACAATTAATTTTTTATTAAGTGGACCTAAACATAAAACCTAAAAAAATTCTATAGGAAAATACAGGAGGATCTTATGTTAAGCAAACTATTATCCAATACCAAAAGTGTGACTTTTTCAAATAAATGACAAAAAGTACTTCTTCAAATTTAACATTTGTTACTTGCTGGGTGTGGTGGTACACACATGTAATACCAGCATTTGGGAGGCTGAGGCAGGAGGATTTTGGCAAATTCAAGGCCAGTTTGGACTACAAAATGAGTTTAACCCCAGCCTGAACTGCAGAGCAAGATCTTGTCTCAATAAATAAATAAATAAAAATAAAATAAAATGTGTTTTTCAATTATTCAGAAAATTAGCAGACAAGACACAAACTTGAAGAAAATATCCAAAAAACATGTATCAGTCAAAAACATGTATCTAGGATACATTAAGAACTAAGATTACTTAGTAAGAGACAACTCAATTGTTTTAAAGAGAAAAAAAACAATAAAAACAAAGATACAGAATTTCAAAAACAATAAGAAATTAGCACTGGTTAATAATTTGTGTATTGTTATCATCAAAGTAGTTGTTCAGATTACAAAATGTACACATGCACAATTGACCAAACAATATAAGCACAAACTGTGTTCTCTAATGAACTAAATTATTTTAATGGGCAAAATAATCACATGGATTCATATATAGGGTAACCAAAATAGTAGTCATTAAGACAATAATGAAATATGCATCCAATAGGATGGTAAATGTTTAAAACAACTATATCAAGGGTTGAAAAATATGAAAAAGGCTGGGCCTGGTGGTGCTTGCTTATAATCCCAGCACCTGAGATCCTGAGGCAGGATCTCCACAAGTTTGAGGCCAGCCTGGGCCACATAGTGAGTCCAGATCAGCCTGATCTGGTGAGACCTTTTCTGAAAAAAACAACTATTAAAATGACTATACCACTGTGAGTGGTATAGTCACACGGGAAAATAATTTAACGATTTCTTTAAAAGTTAAACAAATATCTATTATGTAACCCAGCCAATTAGTCAATAGAATTAAAAACCTATTCGCACAAAAATTTGTACCAAAATGGTGACAGTATTTTCTGGATACTAATTGCTGAAAACAATCTAAATATTCTAAATTGGGGTATATTTACAAACTGGAAAATTGTCAAAGAATAAAAGATTAACTAATGATACACAAAAATTATTATAAAATAATTACACTAAATAAAAAAAGCCAAACTAAAAAATACATCCTATGATTTTATTTATAGAGTAAAGTTGATAGGATATATAGATAGACAGATGGATAGATAGATAGATAGATAGATAGATAGATAGATATAGATCCACTGGATAGATAGATAGATCAATCGATCACTGGGTCCTTCAACACTGGAAGGAAGAATAATAAGAAAGAGATTATAAAGAGCCAGGAGGAAACATTTAAGACTGATTGACAAGGTCTTTATCTGAACTGCAATGATGATTTCAAGGTTAAATATATCTCTGAAAACTAATCAAATTGTATACTTTAAAAATGAAGCCTATAATCCATCAAAGTACACCGTAATAAACCTGTACTTTTAAAGCTCCAACTATACAAATATATATTTTTAAGACAGGAAAGAGAACATTAATTATAGTTTATCCCAAATACTCTATCATTTTAACTTTACAGATCTTTAGGATAAATGGTAGCTTAAATGGGGAACAGTCTTCAAATTTGTTACCAACTATTGGCTGTGCCAAGTTCTCTATTAAAGGCAAACTATTCTGCTGTATTAGCTTGGTAGAAAAACCTAAAACCCTTGCCTGGACACTGAATAGATTCCTTGCTCCAAATTTCAAACACCTGATTTTGAGAATATAATCCAAATTATCTCTTCAAAATCAAGACTTACAATGAAATATTCAATTTTCTCAACATTCAAAAATAA
Source organism: Cavia porcellus (assembly GCF_034190915.1). Classification (NCBI taxonomy): domain Eukaryota; kingdom Metazoa; phylum Chordata; class Mammalia; order Rodentia; family Caviidae; genus Cavia; species Cavia porcellus. Next base: position 48,014,742 of record NW_026947498.1, read on the forward strand.
ATCAAGTGAAACATTTATTCTTTATTATGCAGTAACAACTGTATCAACATTGTTATAATCTTGACATGCTGTTCAGCCTTATTTTTTTGAGAGCTCCCTTTTCTACTGTCCCACTTGCAGCATCTGTATCTTTTTTACTAAGACTGCAATTTAAATGTATTATCTTTGTGTTTTACAGTATCCATAGCAATAAATTCTGTTCCTAAGAGAATCATTACAATCTCCAACTACTTAAGGAATTATTTTTACGTATTTTTTTATTTAAAGAAAAATAAAACAGAAAAAAAGGTAGAAATAATACAGAATTTCAAAAAAAATTAACACTAAGAAATCACTAGTTGATAAATTACATGTTGTCAGTGCAAACCATTCTGCTCATGATTCAACCAAAGCTTAATAATACGGTTATCTATCTTGCACATTTAAACATACATACAGTTATATCCTTTAGAGTACAGCAATAAAATTTAACACCCACTATAATAGTACAACTTTGTATGTCTTTAAAACTTGGCATAAATGATAGTTGTGAGAAGAATTGTCGGTCAATCTATAAATGTTTTTCCAGGAGAAAGCAATATCTTTATGGTTGTTTCATAATAAGGCTCAGGTTTTTAATAGTGTATTGAGAGATACATTGCTTTCTAATTAGTCTTCATCAGTCATATCTCTTAGACATTTCTCAAGTTGCTCCATTTCTCTGCCCACAAGGTCCTTGAGTTTACACACTGTTGCTATAGCCCAAGTGCCTCAGTCTGGAGCCTGGGTAACTGACATGCTTTCTCCCTGCCCAGTCTCACCCTATGGTCTGTTCTCTCCATACATCTTACTGGTTTCCAAAAAAAAAAATGTAGAGGATAGAAAACAAGTTATTTAGTACAAGGAAGTAATTAGTCATGTCCAAAATGTGGACAGCATGTAAGACAAATAGCCTAGAGCATCTGTATTTCAAAGTCAACTATTCCACAAGCGGTTTATTGTTTTAGTTGGCTTCTAGTTTGATAAAACTTGAATTTATAAAAACAAAACCAAAGCAAATCACAAAGTATAGTTACGCCCCTTAGATGATTGTTTTTTTCCCTCTTCACTATGTAACCAAAGGCAGAAATCACTTCATAACTCTATTAAAATTTTTTTAAGGGGCTGGGGGTTTAGCTCAGTGGCATAAGTGCCTGCCTGGCAAGTGCAAGGTCATGGTTCAATCCCCAACACAAATAAATAAATTAAAATATGGCTAAAAAATTTTTTTAAAACTAGGTAGTGGAAATTATATCTTGATAAATCATTTTAATCATCATTTTAATTCACCTTTTTTGTGTTCTTTATGCTCTCTTCAGTTTTTATGTTCTTTCTGCCCTTTTCAGAATTTCTCATTTCTGTATATCATCTAATGCAAAATGCCAGGTCTATGGATCTCCACTTTAATAGTAAAATGAAAATTTCTTTTTTAGAAATGTTTGCTAGCTCAATGCAATCAAGAAATATAAATACCCATAAGAGCTGCTAATCCATTATACTATTTTAACAAAAACATCAAATTTATAAATACATGTAATATCTTGTATTCAATTTTCATTTTTTTATAAGTTTGGTGTGGAAGAAGAAAAGGCTAAGAAAGAAGAAAATAAAGAATATGACAAAATAGCAACTCAAGACAGAACATTCACAAACTGGTCTGGAAAAGCAAGCACTCAATGTATATTCGATGAACTAGTGAACGAATAAACAAGCTTGATTTCACAGTCATTTAATGTATCTCTTCTTCAGCTGATTAACATGATATGGCTTCTTACTGGCTACTGAGCAGCAAAAAGAAAGACTGGAAATCCTCCAAATGTCCAGTAAATGTACCATGGTCAGTCAAGCAAATATTAGTAAATGTAAAAAACCAAGTGGATTTATATAATGAAAAGATAAGAGTTCAAGATCATACTGTTCAATTAAAAATAAAATAAAGGTGAGCACAGTGGCACATGCCTGTGATCCCACCAGCTTACGAGGCTGAGGCAAAAGTATTACAAATTGCGGGCCAGTCTCAGCAACTTAGTGATACCCTGTTTCAAAATTTTAAAGAAAGTGGGGGACATGGCTCAGTACAAAAGCCGTAGGTTCAATTGTAGTACTATTATTAAAAAGTTCATTTAAAATCTGAGTCTGTTGCTTCAGGGAGGCCTGCGAGAAGCGCTATCATTCAAACTATAATAACTCCTTGTGTCCTAACTAGAGAGCAACCGACAGGACTCTGGAATGTCTAAACTACAAAACAAACCAATTATATTTTTATGTTCATATAATACCTAAAGATGCAAAGTAAAACATATTTATGTTTGTAAATATTTTGGGGTATATTTAGCCAATCACCTTTAAAAAGAACTAAAAGTTATAATTAATTTATCCAGTTCCATAAACTGATATTTTTATGTAAATACCGCATGCTAACTGATGGTGCCACTGGAGTTCCCATACTATGATATTTCTAAAGTGCTTAAAAAGGTTTAAACATTTCTTCTCTTAAATAATGTGAAACTTTCCTCTGAAATCATGTGAATAGTATACTCTTAGCCCTTTTTCTATTCCTAGGAGATAACATTTGGCACAGGTCTGTCTAAATTATTACAAATTTATAATGAGGCACAACAAATATGATGCAACCCGAAGATTTAGCTTTACTTACCTCGGAGTTTAAAATATTTCATATGACTTGCCACAGCCTCTGTAACAGTTTCATTTCGGCAGATTTTTACTCCATTAGGAAACAGAATAGACCGTCTTCTTCTCAACAACCACCGTTTCTCAATTTCTCTGTGGCTCAGAAGCTGTTGCTTTTTAGCAGGTAGAGAAGAGTCTGTAGATTCTTTGGGCAGTAGAAAAGAAACTGCAGGCTTTGGTTCTTGTATATCTTCTAAAGATAAGTAGGTTTGCACTACGGAGTGAGAGCATAATCAAATCTTGTGATGAGGAATGAAGATAAGATACAAAAGGTAACAGGAAAAAATGGTCACTTTGTGCCACATTGGATTTTTGAAGTCAATGCCTGTATCAGGAGAGTGAAGTATTCAATCTTCCTCTCATTTAATTTCCCACTCCTAAGATGTCTTATCAAAGTCAAGAATAGATTCAATTTCAACACAGGAAATAAGGGGAAAGATTTGGATCAGGACTTACTATAAAGACGAAAAACCCCAAATTATCTTAAAACAATGTAAATAAAGCATTATTAAAGATTAAAAGAGTAGTATTTACTTAATTTCTTATAGCAATCACATCAAATAATACTGTTTTAAGAAATATACTAGAGCTGAATAGAAAGGCAAAAAATTATAATTACCTGTTAATGATGGAAGGTTTCCTTCTATCAAGACGAGTATCAGAATACCCAAAGAAATCTTCCCCAAAAGAGGAAACATAATCATTTAGACCTAAAACAAGTAAATAAGAGAGCAAAATCCTTAACTGAACATTCAAAGACTTAAAATTTCCAATAAAAAATTGTTACAGGAAAGGCATAACAAGTTTATGTTTTAGAATGGACAACCACTATAAAACCATTATAAATTAATGTAAATAAAAATAGTATCCCTTCAAAGTGGTTCTTAATTCTTTTCTTAAATAACCAGCATGCAATGAAAGCAGGAGAGATAAGCTAATTAGAACAGATGGAGAGAGACAATTTCTTTAATCTATCCAGCTAAGCTCTTTATTAACACTCTATTTGCCTTTAGCAAGCAGTTCATTTACAAATATTTCATATGAAGTCTTCTTTTTTCTATCTTCTTTATCTCTATTCATCAAATCTGATAGATTCATATATTCTCTGGGTTCCCATAGGAACTAAATTATATACGCATAAAATTTCCAGACTGATTATACCTACCTATTTCAGCAATACAGGGCCACATTCAAAACAAAATTAGTTTCCATAATAAAACCATCATATTATAAATTTCCCTGATAGAAAATCTGAACTCCTTCACCATAATGGATAATTAATCCTCTTGATGACCTAGTCCAAAAAGCTAAAAAAGATCTGACAATTGAAGTGATATGAAATCTGTCCTTAGATTGAGAAGAACAGGGTTTAAATTCTGGCTTTACTATGTAATACCTGATTTGATACATCACCAAAACTTGTTGAGCTGTTTTATTCACCCAAAAAATTATGATAATCTCTGTCTATAATATGGCGTTATAAGAATTAAGAAATACAAAATTATCTGAGACCTAATACGTTGTATTCCAGTTGTATTACAAAGATTCATAAAGTCTACAGGGATGCAAGCTTTGAAATTCTCTTTTGTTCAAGCTCTAAAACTGATTTTTAAAAAGTCCCTAACAATCCATGTAGAAAATGTATTTAATATCTTCAAAAGCATTTATTATATCCTATGAAATGTAGTTTATAAAATTTTAGAAACATACTATTAAAAAACATGAAAAATTCAGCTGGGTTTATTTGCTTCTAAATAGGTTCGTCATTTTGTAAACTCATTTTAACTTGACAATTGATGTAATTATATCTTTAACTGCAACTTCTTAGAGTAACTGTATCTATGATATAAAGCTATAGATTCATTCCATGAGAACCAAAAAACAAGGTTAACTCCATTTGTAAAAGTAGAAAGGATTTATTACAAAAGATAACATTTCACTGAACCTTCAATGGCCTGGATGGCATTTCAGTGGGTGGAGGTTGTAGTGGTGTTGGTAGTAAATAGGAAGGTCTAATTTTTTTGTTTCTTAAAGAATCCTGAGTAATGGCACACACTTGTAATTCCAGCACTCTGTGGGACAGAGGCAAGATGATTTAAATTTAAAGTTCAAGCCCAACCTTTTGACACAGCAAGATCCTGTGTCAAAATAAAGAGCAAAGTCTGGGGATGTGCCATGACCTGTGCAGCTCTTGAAGTTTCTGGGGTAAAGACCGTAAGTGAAGAGAAAAGGTAAAGAAATAAATATCCGACACAGAGAGCTGGGATCACATGAAGCCCGCTCTCCTGAAGGGAGGAAAGGGACTGCTCCCTCACTGTAGGGGCATTTATTTATAGCAACACAATGCTGAGTGGTACCCCTTTATTTAGAAACTCATTGCGTGGATTGTGCAGGAGCTTGCTGTTTTTCTGGGCTGAAGCAGCTTCTTCATGTGGCTTGCCCTTGGCACTGTTTGGTTTTGGGTCAGCCATATCCGGGCCATGCTCCGGCCCTGCATTGTATGACCATTTTCAGCTTCAATGACTCCCAACAAGGATGTAGGTCAGTGTGAAGGCTCAAAATTTAATCCCTAAGACCAACAAAATTTTTAAAAATTAAAAGGAAAGAAATTATTGATCATGAGCAATAATGTATAAAAGTTTATACAAAAATTTTAAATATATGCTGGAGTAGAATAGAAGCATATGGTGGAAAATTGAGAATGAAAGCTCAAAAAGTTAATTGTTATAAGTTATGGAATACCTTTAAAATATCACCAAGATTTTTTGTATTTTAACCTATAAGTGAAACAGATTATCTATGAGATACTTAATGGTTCAGAAAACTATTCTGCTAGTTTTCATTTAAGGGTATTCTTTATAGAAGATATGTTAAAACATCACAACATGGTCTTTGAATATTGTTATGTGTCAGAAGATGTTCCTAAATCATAAGCATTTGAGAAACTCAACATAAAATTCTATTCTTTGAAGATAACAAAGATACTAGATTGCTTCATTCATACCCAATTCCAAATCAGTTGAGGATCATTTATTGAGAGCTTACTAGATGCTACTAACATTCCTTGTACTAAACACAGGAAACAGAATATATAACAATCTCTGAGGAGCTTATCACATACAGGGATAAATGTGTATACAAATAACATAACAAAAGTGATTAGAGAAATAAATATGAATTGTAACAAGCATAGAAGAGAATGTTTGAACAAGTGTGGAATGGTAAAATTAAGAGTTTAATTTTGAAAAAACAAACTTCACAAGTAGTGAATAAGTAAGGTAGGAAAAGGGAGTGGAATATGCAAAGGCCTGCAGGTGTGAAGATAAATACAATACCACAATACCAACTTCACACAACTATCTATGGTTTGAGATTTACAATGTCAATCACACTTATGAGACAACAGTTCATAGCCTAGCTCCATGTTTTCTTTGTAGAAGACAGCACATTGTTCTAATCATGAGAATTTCAATTAAGGTTCTCATCTAGAGTTTTTATAGGAATACTAACTGATTTCTCCTGTCCCCAAAAGAAATGCACTTGCTTTTAACAGAATAGTGCAGGCCGTAACATAATGAGGACCTATAAACATAGAATCACGTCTTTTAATAGGCCATGAGCATAAATTTCAAATTCCCAGAAGAATAAACTTAATTATAAGAGACTACAGAGAGTGGGGCTGGGAATTTAGCTCAGCGGCATAAGCGTCTGCCTTGCAAGCAGGCAGTTGTGAGTTCCATCCCCGGTACCGATAAAAACGAAAAAGACAAAAAAAAAAAAAAAAAAGACTACAGAGAGAAGTATTGAAGTATTTAAGTATGAATGAAAATTTCATATAACTAAAAAGTAGAGATCTATGGAAAAACAAGGATAGGCTAGAGCCTGGAATAAAACCAGGTTGGGCTCTGTATGACAAATCTAGGTTGCTTTTTTCTCCTGGCATAAAAAGAGAAAATATCTAAGTTTAAGAAATATTACGCTTCTTCAAAGTCATATTCAAATGACTCAATGACAAGATGCTACTTTTAACACTAGCGTGTATTGTGCCTTAAAAACTATTATTGAAAGCTCCTTCACTTTGGTCCAACCAGAAGGAGGGTGGTGTAGTCCCCCAGCACTGCAGAGAGCTCCACCCTCTCTTCGGCCCTCTCTCCTCCTGCCTCATACGCCAGTAACTTGGGTCAAGGTGAGATCAGGTGCAGAGAGGGTGATCACGCCAATTGGGTGGCCTCTCTTCCAAGATGATACAAGTACTGACATCTGACTCCCAGAAACTGCTACACCAGACAAATACCCAGTTGGAACAGGAGGCAAGATGTCAGCCAAAGGTCTGCGGCTTGAAACTAATTTAATCTGCATATGATAATGCAGATTGGTGGCAAGACTAAGGGACTTTGAAGTAAAAGATCTCCTTAGTCTAACTCAGTTCTTTGGCTTTGATACAGAGACATTTTCTCTAGCTATGAATTTATTAGACAGATTCTAAATGAAGGTACAGCCCACGAACCTTTGTTGTGTCAGACTGAGCTGCTTTTATTTGGTTGTAAAATCAAAAAGGAAATGTCTCACAGCAACTGACTTAACCTGAGTAAGTCACTATAGGTTCAGGGTTTCACACTTGATGAAAATGGTAAAGACTGTATTCTGCCTCGCAAGCAGGCAGTCGTGAGTTCGATCCTTGGTACCAATAAAAAAGAAAAAGACCAAAAAAAAAAAAAAAAAAAAAAGACTGTATTGGAGAGGAGGTATTGGAAAGTCAAAGCTACCACTGCCCTTCAACTTCTACAGCTCTATTATTCACTAGTTAAAAGAACCTGCCATGCGAAAGGAAAAATAGCCTAAATTTTAAAAGACTAAAAACTCAGCTTAAGGTATGTCATTGCAGAATCACATTTTCTAAAGCCAAACTTTCTGTGCTGGCCTTACTATCATTGCATTGATCAACCAAGCACAGTTATCCCTACATAGGGTTAACAAGAGTAGAATGTCATCAGAAATATTCCAAGAGAAATGGCAGAAATCTGAGCTTCTGGCATGAAGTTATATCCAACTGTTTTAAGTGAATATTCATCAAACAAGCATTCCAAACCAAGTGTTCAGAAGCTAAAGTGCACTGTTTCTGGATGTATTACATGGCAACTAAACCATAGTTACTAGAGTAACTCATCTTTCAATAATTCCTGAAATGTTTCTTCAACTGGTTAATTTGGTTGTTATTCTCTGTATAAAGAAATTTATATCATTTTCTTATACAATTGAAGTATTAAAATATTATCTTTGAAATAAACCAACTGGACTTGGAAAGCCAAAGGGAAAAATGACATCACCAATCTGGTCAGCTAACATTTGAAGACACTTACTATATAAAAAGTACAACATCTTAAGGCAAGCACTTACCCAATCTCTGATATATATGTTAACCATTTCATTAAATTAGTAGTTTAGAAAACAGCCTCTTTAATAACTTGAATTTTTAAAGTAGCCCTTAAGTGTTAGTTTTTTAGTTGCACATTTTGCTATATGAAGCCTCAACCTCTAGCTCAATTAAAGTTATAAGAGGGCCCAAATTTTGATCCATGTATGAACAAATTCGAGACTACGTGCTTATAAGGAGAATCATTTATGAACTTGAATATTACACCTACAGAAAAAATAGAGAGCAAATGATCCTGTTGTGTTTCTGAAAACTATTAATCTGTCTCAACATCCTGCTATAGTAAATGAAATACTAAAAAGTAATTATATTCATAAAAATGCAAATTCAGTCATTTCATATATTCTACACATTTTTGCCATCTAAATTTATTAATGATTTATCTTTTCCTACCTAAAACTTAATGCTAATATTTAACACATCTACACGATTATGAAACTTAGGTATGAAAAATTTACTTTTAAGAGCTTGCAGTATTTAGAAAATTTTTTTGTAAGTTGACTTTTTTTTTTTAAGTTGGTGTGGTTTTATTCTTCACATAAATAGTACTACAGCAGCAAAAAAAAATTTCTTTGCAGTATTTCTCCATAATCCTATTGGATTCCATGTTATCATGGATTTAAAATACAAAGCCTCAAAACATCACAATTAAGTTATTAAAATGTTCTCTGATTTGTGTGAACCGCCTAACGTTGTCCTATGATTGTTTGTATTTTAATTCATCTGCAAAGCTAATGCCATGTGAAATGATACAAGCTTGAAAAGATGAGTTGTGAATCTTCATTTCTAACATTAATCCACTGTTCTATATTGGATCAAAATATTATATTTAGATGGATTGAAAATAACATTTAATTTAAACGTTAATGTTAAATTATGCATGTTATATCAAAACCAGTATCTTACACGTGCATTTTTTGGGCATAAATAAGGATTAACTTACAATGTAATCATGTACCCATAATGCAAGTAATAGATAATTTAGAGATGAGAATGTTATTATTATATGGGAACTACATTTAAATTTAAAGATATTTTGTATTAAGCCAAAATACAGACCTCGAAAGTTTGCCATATTCATTGAGCTATCTTTAATATTTCTTCTAAAAAATAGATGCTTGTATTGATAATAAAATTTATACAGAATCTACTTCCTTGGTCTAATTCCATTAAGAAAAAACATATGTTATATTACATAGTAACTCAAAATAAATTGTGACTCTGACCTTGCCTTACCCTAAGTTCTGGCTAGACAAAGTATTCCAGAAAGTTTAACTATAAACCATTTCTATAAAACTGCCATTGCTTCTAGTATGCCTTTTTTTTCTTGATGGCGAATACACTTTTACAAATTTCCATATTGTGTCTTAAGAAAAGTAAGTGGACACCTTGATAATTATGAGATCACTGAGGTAGTGTCTAGAATTCTCCATGAGAGTCAATAAATGTAATGAGATAAAAAACATTGTTGGGGCTGGGGCTTTAGCTCAGCGGCATAAGCGCCTGCCTTGTAAGTGCAAGGTTGTGAATTCGATCCTTGGTACTGCTAAAAACAAAACAAAACAAAACAAAAAAACACATAGTGTTGTAAACAGTTATTTAGTGCAACCTGAGTCTATCCAGAATGGATGTAACTAATTTTGACATCATGTTACAGATAAATAAGCACTGAAAAATAAATCAAAGAACCCACAGTATATTCTACCTTTAATTTTTTGTAAGCCATGTTTTATGATAATCTTCAGTTTTACCAAAGGCTGATATATTTCAATATTTTGAGTTGGCAGAGGTAACCTGACTACCTACCATTATATTTGACTCTACAAATATGCCTTTCAATAAAAATTACTGAAATGCAAAAAAATATTTTCTGTACAAATACTTTTCTGGCCACTAACCACCCTTTTTGCTTTCTTTCACTAAAACATTATCTCCCTTCTCACTTCCCTTTCTCCATTTCTCTCTTGAGTTCCTCCATGTTCCCAAGGAAACTATTCTTGCCAGAGAATATTTGAATTGTTTATAGTCCTACAAAAGACTCAGGAATAAAAACCTAATCTTTTCAGAAAAGAAATGGCTAATGGTAAATGCAGTTGAGCATAACTAATCTGAAATTCTTGGAACCAGAGGTGTTTCAAACTCTGTTGTGTTTTGATTTTTTGAGACAGGGTCTCACTATGCAGTTCAGGCCAGCCTTAAACTCACTTTGTAGCCCAGGCTGGCCTTGAACTTGAAGCAATCTCCTGCCTCAACCTCCCAAGTACTGGGATTACAGGCATGTGCCATCATATCTATCTCAAATTGTGGATTTTAGAATATTTGAAAATATGTAGTAAGATATCTTGGGGATGAGTCCCAAGTCTAAACATAAATTCATTCATGTTTCAAGTATACCTTACACATGTATCTTATATTTTGACTGTGCCTCATGACATGAGGTTGTATGTGGAATTTTTCCACTTGTGGTATCATGTTGCTCCTCAAAAGTTTCAGATTTTGGAGCATTTTGTATCTTTCAAGAAACTTTCTTATCTGATCAGACAATTTCCGTGACTCAAAATGAAAAATGAGTTAATTATATACTTTTTGAAGGGAGAAAAATAAAGTATCAGTTATATGATACGTAAGGGCATCATATGATTAGAAATTTATTTCTAACAATGGCCATGTTTCTTAAGAAAAAAACACACCTCAATATAGTGAACTGAAATGTTTAATATAAAATATTGATATTCTCAAACCATTATTTCCACATGAATTTAGGAAAATGAATTTTAAACAATTTCTAAAACATAATAAAGGACAGTGGTATCATTGAAAAAATACAAACAAAAATGTTAAGAAATCACAAGATGCTTTACATACTTGCTTCCCCAAAGTAACATGTACAAAACACTTAAAAGTCACCTACAAAAGTCTTCCCATCCCAATGTACACACAAACTGGGAATGAAATATGCAGTTATAACCACCTTTATAAGAAATCCCCAAAACAGAAATATCTGTAACAATATAAAGATGGTGACAAGATTAACAAAAGCAAAGGATACTGAGGCTGAAGTGACCTCAATTCAGATGATTCTAAAATCATATGTTCAGACATTTAATCTTAAATTGTTTTGCTTCAGTGTTTTACATACAGTTACAATGTAAATCTAAGAGATGCTTAAAACACATTAATATTCTTAAAAAAATTTTTATCTGAGAAAATACAGTATGATCATGTCTCCCTCAAAATATTCCTGATATCAGAAGGTTCTGAAGTTTTTAATCATATATAATGCCACCATGATCACATGAATTCAGTAGAACTGTTACCTGAATATTTAATAAAATATTAAGTGCCATAGGTTTAAGAACCATAACGGATATCATAGGGCTCTAAAAACTACAATTTAAAGATATAAAAGAAATGAGAATAATCTGGCTTTGCAGATGAATACTGGGTAAACTGAGTTATAAAATTATATATTTGGTTCTAATAATTAATAAATAGAACTTTGGAAGTATTCTTTCAGTTAAAATTATGAAGACATCTATACTTATAGAAACTGTGTACATATGTTCTGGGATAGTGTAGGAGTGAATATTTACACAGCAATACATCAAATAAACTAAACTACATATATAAGTTTTAAAAACCTATTTCAGATAATTTTTGTTCCAAATTTTACCCTGAACAAATGAAGTAAATTCTCAGATTCTCACACGACATCGTAAGAAATGAAAAGAGAAGTTAAAGCCATTTCATTTAGCAGTAGAGAATAAGCTGCACTTTGAAAGTGAATTTTTATCTTTCCAATTATGAATGCCTTTTTTTAATACTATACAGAAGAGATGCCGTAAATGGCATTTTCTGAAGCCTTGATACTAAATTTCTTTTTTAAAAAAATACACAGTATTCATACTGCATGCTTGAGCTGCAAAGAATAGAATTACAATATTGATGTGACTTGTCAACAAATCTGACAAGCACTGGGCTGGCACCAGGGAGGACTTAACTCCCATCAACACCCAGTCATGTGGAAGTAAAGATCACATAGTTATATTATCTACAAAAGCATTCCCACATTACATATGCTATTGCATAATCCAAGCATATTTACTCAGAAAAATATCAAATATTTATGAAATTTTAATTTTCATCTATTAAGTTTTATCTACATCATCCCCATTCCCAGTTCATCTATGAGAGTCCAACAATTCTAGTAACATATCTTATATGCTTTAAATAATGTTCAACGACTTCTAAAACTACTGGAAGTTACTTTCTTCTCAGTGAGCTAAAACAAATGCCAGTAAGCGGCTTTCCAGTAATCTTAGGGAACATATGTGTCATGTTTGTACAGATTAACTAGCTGCTGCTGCCCTTCTGTTGCTGTAAATGAAGTTTCAAGATGAGCTCTCGAATATCTTCCCGTTTGGTCTTTATTACATGACGAGGAAACCATTTCTCCAAGTGAATTGGAAGTTCAAAGTTAACAATAGGATCCTAAAGGGAAAAAAAAAGAAAGAAAAATGCAGTCACTTTAACAGTGTAATTTCAAATTTGCTTTCATGTTATTTATGCAAGAAATGAAAATTTGTTAGCTTTTTAAAAAGAGCTTGAGATTTAATTTGCGTGGCATACATTACCCCTAAGTATTCAATTGGATTTTACTTTATTCAGAGTTATAGAATCATTATCACTATCAATTTTAGAACATTTCCATTAAATTGCTAACTTTTGAACACCAAAATTACACACCAGTGATGGTGAACCTTTAGAGACCAATGCCCAAACTGCAACCCCAAGCCCGTGTATTTAATCACAAAGTATCAATACTGCCCCTAGGTGCACTGTTATCCAATGATGACTTGGTCATATGCTGACAGAGAGGGTCTTGCATGCCCCCTGAAGCACATGTGCCACAGGTTCACCACCACTGTAATATTTGTTCTGCTACAGTGCATGTTCAGAGTTACCATGAACAGAACTGGTAAAGAACGACTCAGCATAACTTAGAAGTCAGGTTGATTTAAACACAATTTTCCCCAACATGTTAAGATTTTTTTAAACAGGTAAAACAAAGAGAAAGTCTTGGTGATAGAGAATTTCAGAAAAAAAATAGAAAAGTCTCACAAAAGGTTCTTTTTCAAGGGTAACAAATAAACTATATATTGTGGTTAAGCTGTAATCTCAGCACCCATGTGGCTGGGGCAAGAGGATCACCAAGAATTCAAGGTCAGCCTTCGATACACAGAACGACTAAAAATTTCTAGAAAAATCTATCTTTACAATATGTTTATAAATATGATGAAATTATTACAAACCAGTTGTGAGAATGTACATCTTGAAGAAGGAATTAAGAGCCTGAGGACATAAAGCTCAAATCCACTAACTGATTCTCGCAGCACATGGTCAGTGAACATTTCCTGTCTAGTATTTTTATTAGAATTAATACTGTTTTTTGTTAAGATTACAAAATCCACAGGTGTTTAGTGGTCTTCCCCAGGTGTATTTTTTTCATGTAATAAAGACCAAGCCTTATGTTAGTGCACAGATTTGAGAATACAAGATTTAGATTTTTAAGCTTTCCATCCCATGAATTTTATACGGTACTTCATCTTGTAGTTATAAAATTATGTAAGTGTCAGAATATATTATGTAATAAGCCATTATTGAATATTCTAAACACAAAATAAAATGTATTTGGAATGAGTTTCAGAGGACCAGAATCATCACTCTATGACGAAAGCCCAGTGTGGAATGAAAAAGGGGGAAAACTCAACAGATGTTAAGGTTTCCATAATGTGTACCATCTTTTACTATATATTATCATTCCTTCCTGATATTAAGGACACCAAAAAGTTGTAATTACATGCTATAACCTTCATTCTTTGCAAGCACCTTCAAGTATCCTCTAAGCACGGTCTTGGCCATAAGCAGCTTCTTGGCCTACTCCTTTACCTATCTTCATAAATAATACTGTAATGTCTGAACTAATGAAATGACAGTTCAAACGGAAAGAGTGATTATTTGCATATAGGTTTTTATCTTTAATACTGTCACGGCACCTATGAAATTTCTATGAGCCAGAAAATAACAAACGTATTTGTCACTGTGTTTCCCTAGCTGTGGTCCTGAGCTTTTAAATGGATCTTTTAGCTGGGAGAGATTCTCTTTAGATATTGTACCTATTGTATTCTCTTTCTCATTCTCTTCAATCCTCTGAAAATACAGTTGGCCAAAAACTTGTCACTGCCTGCTGATAATTGTGAATTAAAACCTTATTTTCACATACCTTGAAGAAGCTTTCCACATATTGCAGTAAATATACCCCACAATCACTGCTATTATCCTGTTTAGGAACTTTAGGGCATAGGTCCACCATGTTTGTTTTGCTGAATTCACGATGAGTTTTTCGCTTGACTTCCCATTCTACCTCTAAATATCTGAAATATAAGTAAAGCGACTTGAGTAGATATCTATCAGTATGCAATACTTTCACAAGGGCAAAAAAAACAGTTACTGCTAGATATGTTGCCTCACACTAAATTTCTGAAGACTGGTCTTTAACTGCAAAATATACTCACATGAACCTGTACAAGTGCCATTTTTTTTTGTCTTTTTCGTTTTTTTATCGGTTCCAGGGATCAAACTCACGACTGCCTGCTTACAAGGCAGATGCTTATGCCGCTGAGCTAAATCCCCAGCCCCGATTTTAATGAAAATAGTGCAATCTTCCAATAATAGTTTTAATAATCACTAATATTTGCAATGCTCTTTTTTAAAATTATGGGCTTTATTCAATTATGAATACAATTTCTGAATTTAGTCTTGATGTAATCCTTGAGAATACTTGAATATTAATATATGATAGAAGATATTCCCTATTGATTAGACTTGAAGGCTTCATTTAAGTACATATTAAAATATAATTTCTGATACAGTATTTTCAGTAATTCTTAAGATAGTTTCAAACTTACTAGGACTGTAGATAACAGAATGATGTTAAAATTGTTATCACTTACTCTCGTAAATTCTGAACTGTGTTTTGTACAGATGCAGCTTTCAAGGAGTCTAGTATGAGAATACATGGCCTATGAAAAGCAAAGAAAGAAAGATGTACATACTTGTACTAAGTATAGCGAAATACGTGAAAAAACCTATTATATATAACATACTTACCTTTTACACATTTTCTTTGAAACTGACACACTCATCTCCATACTCTGAAATTAACATAAATTTTATGATTTTCCAATTAAAACTAACATATATCAATATTGTTATTCCTTAAGCTTTGCATCCCATGAATTTTATATGGTAAATAATCCTTAAAATCTTTCAAACAACTTTAAAATTAAACTTTCAAGTTATTTTCATCATCTGAAGTAACCTAACTTCATTTTCAAGAATTCGATTTATTTCCTTATATTGATAAAAGAGTAGTTTGTATACTTTTACATTGGTCCCAAGTAGTTATGGAGCCTTAATCTGGCCAAAAAACACTAGATGAAACCTAACACCTCAAATAATGACAAACAAGATAATATGACCTGTTTCTATTTAGATTCTCTAACTGAACTCATGTCATTAGAGACACATTTCTTCCCTTGAAAGCACATGAAGCAGAGTGCTAGTCTGTATTAAGGGAAAAGGATGAAAAACTGCTTCTGTTGATGATGTTTTTGTTCATAAATTTGGGGAAACAATGCATCAAACACAATTAGATTTCTTTAATGCAGACTTTCTTAACTCTCATTTTTCTTTTTTTTTTTTCAGTACCTTTTTTTAAATGTATACACTGAATCTCTAAGAAAGTAAGTTAAAGCAAGGTAATCTCTCTTTGTTCTCTTTCCCAAAAATTGTCAAAAAATCATAAAACAGCACAATTTAATTACGAGTCACTAATATCCACCCCAGTCTGCTTAACTATGCCCTATTTTATATTTAATATTATGAGTTCTCCTTCTTTCACATCTGTACAGAACACACTTACTTGGGAATCCTCTGCATTTGAGGATAGTGTTGAAGTAGTATGTAGATCATGGTCTGATAGGAAAAAATGAAGCAATCATGAAGTTTTACTGTATGTTTAGCACAAACAACTTATATAAGCTTAAACTACAAGTTATATGCAGAGCAAAATTTAAAAATCCAGAGGATCTATTTAATTTGTTTCATGATTAATGTTATAAATAGAATTCAATCAATAACTAAAAGTGATGATGGTTTGCTGTTATGCGACAACACATAAAGTCCTGGGCCAAAATCTGAAATATCAGCAGGGTCAATCTTTATAAGACTAATTTTTAAATGTCTGTTTTAACAAGGAAGATAGTTAATTTGCCTAGTAAGGATTCTTTTATGACCATATGATTTGCATAAGTTCATTTCTGAAGCAGAAAAGAATTAGAGAAAATTGAAAATTGTTTTATCAGCTTTTCTTTTTCTTCTCCCTAGGTTCTGGGGACTATTAATGGAAATGGCTATCAGCAATTGTGCTTGCTACTTAAACAGTTTATAAAACACTTCATTTTTTTTTCTCAAAGCAAATAGGTCCTTATTTGCTTAATATTTGGTGTTATAAGAAAAATAATGAAAGTATAAGAAATTCTATATTATCTCTGAAATACATTAAACCATATTAAAAAATGAAATGTCAAGCCATGCCTGTTAGAAAAAGTATTCTTTAAAATTTCTATAATAAAATTTGGTATCAAATATAATTTAAGAACAATATTGTATCTATACCTAAGACTAAGTTTCATGAAAATTTCAGGTTTTTATTCTTCCTTCTAGTAAGTTTAGTAATAAATAACTAGATTACTTTTAACTCCATATTATTGCCCATAACCATTTTACTATTCTTCTTGCTATTAAAGATACCATCTGCTTTAACAATATTACCTATTGTTTTAATGTCTTGTTCAGATTGCTGGGATATAGTTTGTGGGATATCTTCATACACAGCTTCTTCTAACCATGGAAAACAAATTACTGCAAGATACCAGTGAGACCTGTTGGAAAAAAAATCTTAAGGACATGCAAAATCTAAACATTATAGAATATGCCCTAGTGCTACATCTGAGAAAGTAGAGTATGATAAACTCATTTTGAAGATATCTATTGCAATATCATATATAATGTAGAGCTCATGCTCTAAAACTAAATGTCAATTTCTTTTGTTGTGAAAAAGATTTTTAATAAGGTAAAATCCCATTTGTTGATTCTTTGTAGTATTTCACATGTGATCTGGGATTTTGTTCACAAAGGCTCTGCCTATACCTATGTCTTCAAGATTTCCACCTATTTTCTCTTCCGGTAAATTTAAATTTCCAGTGTTTCTGTTTTAATGTTTAGATCTTTGATCTATTTCGACTTTAGTTTAGTGCATGGTGATAAACATGGGTCTAGTTTTAGTTTTCAACATGTGGAAAGTCAGTTTTTCCAGCACCACTTACTAAAGAGGCTAACTTTCTACCAGTGAACGTGGTTAGCCCCTTATAAGGTGACTAAGGGTGTTTGGAGTTGCATCTGCATCTTCTGTGCTGCTCCACTGAGCCTCAAGTCTGTTTTACTAGCACCATGTTGATTTTATCATAGTAGCTTTATCATAGTAATCTAATGCCCAGAATTAGTTTTGCGTCCTAGGTCTCTTCTAGTTCCCAATGAGTTTTAGGAATATTTTCCCTAGTTCTTTGAGATATACTAATAGTATTTTGATTGAGATTGCATTAAATCTGTATAACAGGTTTGGGAGTAGGACCATTTTCATTACGTTGGTTCTTTCTTATCCATGAGCAAGGGATATCTTTCCACTTTCTGATATCTTCTTTAATCTCTTTGTTTTTCAGAGTACTGTAGTTTTCAATGTACAGATCTTTTACTTCTTTTATTAGATTGATTCCTTTCATTTTTTGATGCTATTGTAAAGGGTGTTTCCCTTATTTTTCTGTGTGAGTTTGCTGCTTGTGTAAGGATTGCTACTGATTTTCTAGTGCTGACTTTGTATCCAGCTTCACTACTGAATTGGGTTATTAAATCTATGGTTTAGAGATGCCATTCGACCCAGCTATTTCCCTTCTGGGTATCTACCCAGAAGAATTAAAAACATCACACCATAGTGATATATGTGCACCCATGTTTACAGCAGCACAATTTGTACTAGCTAAATCTTAGAAACAACCCAACTGACAATTAACTGAGGGATGGGTAAAAAGGCGTGTCTTCTTTTTGTAATGTAATAAAATACTACTCAGCCATAAAGGATAAACCTGAGACTTTTATAGGTAAATGGATACAACTTGAGACTATACTTGTAAGTGAAATAAATTAGACCCTCATGTGTAAACATGTACTGTCTCACTAATGTGAGAAACTGAAAGAGTAAATAAGATTTAAAATGTACAAAATATATTGGGAATAGGAAAGAAACTTTCCAAAAGAAAAGAAGACACTGTGATGGGGGGAAGGGCAAAGGAAGGAAGGAAGGAAAAAGGAAAACACATATTTATATATATATAAAACATATATATGTACACACACACACGATAATTAAGATAGTTATACAGCTAGTATCTTTTAATTTACTGAAAAGAGAGGTTTGTGCTACATCTTGTTCTGCAAACAACTATTATGAATATAATAAGCAATATATTATTTTTACTCACTTATTAATCTGTTTTGAAACTCAGTTTTATTATTTTTAATTTTTTTCTCTTTAAAACTAAATAGTCAAAGTTACCAAAGCTATAAGTAAAATGATTTAAAGTACAATATGAACAATTCAAACTATTTTCACACCGACAATGTTTTGAGGACTTGCTTTGATAAATATACATAGTATCGTCTTTGTTTTTGTTGGCTTTTTTCTGAGAGAGGGTTTCACTATGCAGTTCAGGCTAGTCTTAAAATCACTTTGCAGCCCAGGGTGGTCCCAAACTCACAGGACTCTGTGTAAGCCTCTCTCGTGCTGGGATTATAGGTGTGTGCTACCCATACCCAGACCACTATCATCTTCATGAATAGTTTATTCTCTTAAATATTTGAATATTCACCCTAAATATTTTGTAGTTTTAATCTACAAAAATTTTTTCTTGAATTAAAAAAATTTGTGTCACAAATCATGACAGTCTTCTAACAATTTTCATTTTATTTTTTTTCATTCTATTTACAGTATAAACATTGCCAAACTAAATTCCAAGATAAATGACTATTTTGATAATTTCCATAAAAACTTAAAAATAATGCTTTGGATTTATGTACCCATATTTATTACTGATTATTAGCCTACAAACACAACAAATATTTTTTCTGAACTCTAATTTGTTATTTTGTTTATTATTTATTTATTTTTGGTGCCACGAACTGAACTCAGGACCTTGTACTTGCCAGGCAGACACTGTGCCACTGAAATATAGTCCCAACCCTTCTTCCCCATTTGTTTTTAAATAATCAAAAATACTCACGACTCATTTACAGGTACAAAGATGTAATCTTTATTAAAAATGTTTATATGTCGAGTCCATGTTCTCACTCTTTTATGTCTTCTTTGTGCCATTCTAAGAATACAAAAGGTAGATGATTTATTAAAAATTTAAGATAACATCAACAGTCCTTTTCATCAGGCTGAAAATATTATGTTTACTTATTTTCAAAATATATAATTTAACATTAAAAATAGATCCTTTTATTAACTCTTAATTATTCTTAAATTCAGTCACTAAAAATAATAAAAGAGAGAAGACAAATTTATTAAATACCTTGTAGATTCTAAAGTGCCTCAGAAACTGAGTAAAAACATATCTATATTTATTCTGCATAGCTCCACTGACCACATAGTATTTGTTGTTTTTTTTTTAATTTATTTAAAAGGAAAAAGAGAAAAAAACAAAACAAAACAAAGCGGTGTAAGGGTACAGTAATACAGAACTACAAAAAAACAGTAAGAAATCACCAGTTAATAGATTACACATTATCATCTTAGAGATAGTTGCTCAAGTCACAGTATCAAAGCATACAAAGGACCACATAGTATTTGTGATAAAGTAGGTGCTAAATCTTAATCAAGGAGACAAAAATGAGGCTTCTTTGATCTGAGTTATTCTTTGTTAACTATTTTTTGTTGCTGTTGTTGCTGGTTTTTCAGGGTCTTCGTGTTTTGTTTTGAGATACCGTCTTACTATATAATCCAGGCTGGCCTTGAACACTTGAGATGTAGTCTAGACTGGCTTGGAGTTAAAACTCTCCTATATCAGCTTTTCGCTTAAGATTTCATGAAACTCATCTCCTTTCAAACACAAAGCAACAATCAGACAGGGCTAAGTGTGCCCACCACTCATTCCTTCTTCCTTTTATTTCTTCAACAAGTGTTTATTAGGTTCCTAAAAATAAATAATAAAAAAATCTACACTGCTTTAAAATAATTTGTAAGATGAGGAAGGCAGAAAAGTCAACAATAACTAAAATACAAGTGTTACAAAGGTACAAAGGAATTATGTTAAACAACCCTAAATGGCTACCTAGAAGAGAGAGCATACACACACACACACACACACGCATACATGATAGTTTCTTTTTGTGTTATCTATATTAAGGGAATTATAGTAAACTAAGTTAAGATATTTAAAAAAGAAAAAGATTTAGAAAGAAAACGACAGTTAACAGGGGCATAAAGGAGGTAATACGTGACTTCTGGCTCAGTGCCTTAGAAGGAATCTTGTTTATATAGAGAAGAAAACAAACAATTGTTTACATATACTTCTATACAAAGCAATACAGGAAACAAACATCTTGGCCCTATCCTTGTTCATCTGAATACTGTCTGACTAAAACCACATGGGGTAAATATGAGAGGAGAGAAAGATCCAGAATGAGTGAAAAAGATGTGACATAGTTTAGATACCATTTGAAAGATTAATCGAAAGTCAAAAGTTTATTGAATTTTCTCATTTTAAATGACCTAAATTGTAAGGATTAAAAACAATTATTTTCAATGACTGCATAGACTATGAACTTATTTTCTATTCAAGAATGTTAAGGATAGATAACCTTGCTTTATTTCTTTTATTATTTAGTGTTTGGTAGGCTTTTTGATTATGTTAATTTTGAGATAGGACAGAAGAAACCAAAGATAGGTAAGAAAGAGACAACGAAATCATAAAAATTGTATTTTTAAGAAGACTGCAACTTCTGGACCTCAGTTGAAGTTACCCAAGGAAATACATGTCAGCATTTCCTTGGTAAAATTTAGGTTCCTTTCCTTCCAGACATATCACACTCAACATTTCATAGGAATATTGAAAGCTCACAAACTGATTTAATTAACAAAGTAAAGAGCAGGAACTTCGTCCTAAAATAAAGGAACAGGTTGAAACTATCCAAAAAATGTTTAAATTACCTTTCTAAAAACAACAAAACAAAACAACTGGGCTCATCCCTATAATACGGGTGGGCTACCCAGGGTTTCTGCACCAGTCAAGAGAAGCATTCCCTGTTCCAGGAAATAATGTGTCTCATTTCTTTGAGTGCCTATACTCTATACTAGAAAATATACTTAAAAAATTGTCTCATAAACTTTTTTTGTGCTTAATAATATAATCTGAAAATTCTTTTCCACAATAGTCAATGAGCTTGCAATCCCATTATAGATTTAGGGTGGGTTAAATTTTATATCTCAGCTTTCCAGATCCTGTCTAGTGATAATTTTATTTGGTAATATGTTAGCTAGAGAGTAGTACAGGGAAGATAGAGAATATGAGGGCCCAACACATATGTTCTCAGTTCTTAACTAAATATAAAAGTCCCAGTTAAATATCTTAACATTCTCACCAGGCATAGTACACCTGTAATCCCAGCACTTGGGAGGACTGCTATGAGTTCAAGGCCAGCCTGAACCATACAGCAGACCCTGTCTCAAAAAACCGAAACATATATAATATTTATCTTAACAGTTCTCTAGGTACTCAGTTACAGATATTCACTTCGCTGACATACCAGAAACGAATCACTGACAGCTCAATTACAATCTTGTATTTTGAGTCCCTGGTATGTTCCAAATACCCAGTAAGGCATTAGAGATAAAGTGGAAATAAGATAGATGAAGTTCTTGGCCTCATAAAGAGCTTATAATAAGAAACAGAAAATCGTGCTATTTTCCAGTATCACTTTACTATCTCTATAAGTACGATATTTGTTTGCTTATGTATTTTGTGTTTCTCATTATAAATTCTCTGTGGCATCTCATTATAGGTACCAAAAATGTTAAATATCAAATTCATTTAATAAATCTTTCCCTTCTATATTATCATAATAATATTATATTATTTTTAAAATTGTCATTCAATTTGTCTATCTCTTTCTCGCTCTCTCCTGCCCCCTAAAAAAAAAGAAGAGTTTACAGTATTTAGCAGGGTATGCTGCCAACTGGATAGTGAATAAGTTTCCAAAACAAGAATCCTATAGTTAAGATGAAACACTGGGGTTTTTAATAAGAGTTTAGAGCATGAAAAAGAGCTCTTGGGCAGCAAATGTGATTATCTAAAGAAAATCTTTTCCTAGGGCTGGGGATTTAGCTTACCATAAGCACCTGCCTGGCAAGTTCAAGGTCATGAGTTCCATCCCCAATACAAAAAAAAAAGGAAGAAAAGAATATCTTTTCCCAGATCTTTTTTTCCCTTGATACATGTTTGCAGTATATAATGAATTTTCCTGGTTCATATAGCACCTTGTAGCTCTTTGGGAACACTTGTATTGTTTAAAAATGGTATGTTTAGAGCTGCAATATTGACAAGACTGTTCTGGCATACTGAAGACCTTCAGCTTTAATTAAGAAAGTGACAGAAGGTCTATACATTCTAAGTATTTTAGGGAAGATGGGGCAGGATCCTTAGGCAGAATGAACAGGTCTTAAATCAAAAGATTTGTTGCTGTCTCATGATCACTTGCCAAAAACAGGGATGTTTTTAACTGGAATTCTTTTGTTGTGGGTGACTTCAACCTAAGTTTGGCTATTAGAGGTTTTAACTTTTTTGTTCTCCAGAGGAAGCAACTACATTCTCTCCCACCATACCACCAAACAAATTACAGACAAAGGTCAAAGTGGTCACATCTATAACTACTTTGAGCTGAGCAAGGACATTATTAGGGGCCCCTTGAGCTTACTGTGTGCCAGAGGTAACCATGATTTTCTATTTGTAGATCCTGCCAGGCCCTGTGCATCAGCACAAGTTCCAGACCAATACAGACATTAAAAATAAAACTGACTATATATCCATATTTCTCTAGGCCAATTCCAATTACCCATAATAACTATTAATAGAGCCTCCTGTTATTCTCTATTTGTATTCACCCTATTCCTACCTTCTTTCTCCAACAATGTAACAAATTCAATCAACTTATCTATCTAATCATCTATTTTATTATTGTTTGTTTTAATGGGATGAAAAAAACCTCATAGCCACTGCTAAGGCAAGTCTAACACACTGAAAACACTAGATATTAAATGGTAAGGATTTAAATACCATCCAGTTATGTCACTCACAAGTTATGTGCCTGTAGTCAAATTATTTAAACCTTATTATTGTTTCCCCATCAAAAAAGATACAATTTATAAGCCCTATGTATCTAAGTAAACTGTTAAAAAAGGAAAAAAGTGAAATAATGTGCGTAAATGTACCTTTTAAACTACAGACAGACGTTTATCTTGGCTTTTTAAAAAAATATAAATTGTTTCGGCTGTATCTTATACAGCAAACTGGGCAAAGGGGTGAAAATCACTATGCTGCAGCAAGTATCTGAGTTATTACTAAGAAGTCACTTCCTCCTTTCACCTGTCCCTAAATACTTCACTACAGCTTTTACTATTACTTAAACGTGTGCAGAAATTCTGCTATATTGTTACAAACAAATATGGTATTTTTTTATAAAGTTACGTCTTTTTAGTTAAATAGTAGTATGACAGCAAGGACCAAAACAGGAAAACAAAAGACACTCTGTATCTTTATAACCCATAGAATACGATGTATGTGAACTAGAGTGGTGGAAGAAAAAGTACAAAAAAAACAAAACAAAATGGCCCTGAAGCAACAAAGGTTAAGAAAGTAGGAAACTGCTGTACAGCTAAGGTGGAGAACAAAGGTACCCCCAGATGAAAACTGGAAGTCTAGCAGGTGTTTCCAGTGAGAAATGGACTCAGAGGAAACACAGGCTCTGAAAAAATCAAGGAAGAAAGAGGGAAAAGAACAGCCTGGCTTTTTTATGCTTTGTCCTACTTCTTTCAGTTCCATACAAGACAGAAACGCAAAAACATGGCCTGCAAGAGTCAGCTTCCCTGTCACAGAAAGGGAATAGTGAAAAGATACCACAGGCTCTCTCTCACAGCAAAAAGACCCAGGACCTGAGCAAGTGATAATACTGCACTCTAGGTGATACCAAAAAGAAGCCACTTTACTAGGAGCATCAATATAGTACATTTTCTCTTTTTTGTTATTTTCTCTTAAAATTTAAGTACATCAGAGAATTAACTTACGAAAGATCTGGATTATCTTCTGTTAAATTATTTTCCTTTCTTGTCAAGCATTTATAGAAAAAGCTACTGAAAATGTGACTTCGTTCAACAAGTTCATCTGATGCCTTCTCCAATATAAGATACCTATAAAGTAGCAATCCCACAATGTTATTTTTAAGTTTCATCTGGCTTTATCTTACACGTTCTGGAAATCACTGTTATATACAATTAGATTCAAAGAAATTGTGCATTTTCTTTGATTTCAGCTTTCAGTTTGTTCTTAGTTTCCCATCAAGATTATTTAAAGCAAACAAAAGAAAGACAGAAAGATAGAAAGACAGACAAAGAAAGAAAGAAAGAAAGAAAGAAAGAAAGAAAGATAGGTAGATAGATAGATAGAAAGGCAGGCAGGCAGGCCTGAAAAAAAAAAAAAAAAGAGGCTTTGGTTCACTGGGAAAGCCTGTTCCCTCCCACTTGGGAGTTGTTTTCTTCTGACTCTATGGTTCACATTTTGTAAAATTGATAATCAGGCTAATGAATTTTGAGGGGTTTTCTGGTTTTGAATACTTTCTGTTTTAAGGAACAACAGCTCTAGGAACTATTGGTTATTCTATAATTGATTTCTCTACACAATTCTCAGAAGGTTCTAAAAAAAAAAGTTGAATGGATGACATTGTCTTTTTCTCTTGTCACATAAAATCTCTCTAAAACAATCTGTTATTTCCATGCCTCTTAGATTTGTAGCCTTTCCTTAAACAACAAAAAATAAAGGCAAGGCCTCTTTTGCAAAGGGCAAAAAATAAAACAAAAAAGATTATTTAAAGCAGAAATTGCCTACTCAGCCAGGCGTGATGGCACTTTCCTGTAATCCCAGCACTTGGGAGGCTGAGACAGGAGGATCATTGTAAATTCGAGATTAGCCTGGGCTACAGAGTGAGCTCAAGACCAGCCTGAACTTCATAGAGAGACCCTGTTTCCAAAAGACCAAAAGAAAAAAGCAAGCAAGAAAGAAAGAAATTGTCTACTCATTCATAACATCTGTCAAATTTCTAATATGTACCAAACACCACCTCTAAAGACAAAACATTGGAGGCGACAAACTGAATTCACGATTCAAATAAGCGAAGATAGACAAAAGTAATCAAGTAATCACATGAACAAATCTAACACTGAAACTATGATGTTCACAAATAAATCTAGAAAATTTTAGTCATTTAAATGTGATGAATCCCTAATTTCTTATTCTAATACCAGAACAATTCTTCAATATAACCTTATAATTAAATAATTTAGTGAGTAAACACCTCATAATTAGGGAGTTTTCTAAATCATTTATACAGGTTTCAAAATGACTTTGTAATTGCCTGTTTAAAAAAGAATAACTGAGTAGCTAGTTTGATAACCATAATACTGGCAAGAGTTGAACAGAAAAAAAACTTTGGACATCTATACAGTCTTCTTCAAATATTTAGAGTACTAAACACTGTGTGTATATGAAGAAAATACACAAGCTGGGAAAGAATTACCCAAAATGATTACCCAAATCCACAAAAATAAGGAACAGTATATGTATTCCTAGTAGTCAGAATGGAAAACCTTGTAATTCATAACACATTGGATAGAGTACTGAGACATAAATAATACTTCCCAACAGTGGGAATTAATTTGTTGGTCTTATTAACAAATCCTAAAACAAGACACTTGAAAGCACTAAACTGTGTCCAAATAACTAACTGGTTTGTGTCCCAGAACAAAACTGAAACATACTTAATATAAGTTAAAAAATACTAACACCTAATAAAAAATTACAGATATGAAAAGAAGTTTAAAAAATTACTTATAATAGAAGAAAAAAAAATCAGTGAACTGAAGCCAACCCAGAAATGATACAGCTGTTAGGTACAGCATGAAGAAAGGGACATTAAAATAGTTATGGTAACTATACTTCATATGTTCAAAAAAGTTAGAGACATGGAAGATATAAAGAAGACCCAAATTGAATTTCAAGAGATTAAAATCTACAGTTTCTACAAATCATATGGGAGATTCTAAATATGACTGGAATAAAACTAGTATAACAGTAAAACAATAATGCCTAGGTAAGATGATATTAAATTTGGTTTGGGAGAGATCTGCAAAATAATTAGGAGATATCTTAGTCAAGTGTTAGAAACTTAGGTCTAGGAATACAGAGCAGAATTAAACCTTTTATTTTACAAAGCTTATAAAAATCTTTCATATCTATTCCTTCAGATTCTCCTATTCAACAAATTGGGGATGGGATGGAATTTTGATGTGGATTTTTTAAATGGCAGTTAACCATTATAGTGTTTAAAGATACAATAGAAAACTAAATAAAGTTGCCTCATTTCAGCTCCCACAATAGATAACTAAACAAAGTTGCCTCATTTCAGTTCCCAAAGTGCTTTGTAATCATGTGCAGTAGTACCACAGTACCCGTTAATTGGTTCTAGAAAGCTTGACTTGTACCAAAAAAATTGTTTTGGCTGGTAAGGACAGTAAGTCTTGAGGCAAACAAAACCAACAAGTTCTGGCTTGTGTGTTAAGTATCAAACAAAGAACAAAGTCTGGGACAAAATTTTCATGTCAGAATTCAACACTAAATCTCACTAGTTTCAAAGCAGTTGAGTACTAAGTATACAATCAACCTTTAAACAAATAAAAACAAAGTTAAAGTGTATTAGTAGTGAAAAGTCCAGCACCTAAGAAATTTCTTATATGAAACAGTAACTTGGCAGTAGTATTCAACATAACTAAAACCTGTAGGATAAAAAATTATTTCTTTAACCACTGTATTATTGTGGTAATATAAGCACAAATCAAAAACCAACATATACAAAGTAAAACAGATAGAAAAGCATTTGCTATTCTGGCATACTGTAACATGCAAAGAAAGAATTGAAATTGAGTTAGTTAAGTTTTAATAAAATTCTAGTTGACAAAAAAATTTTCCTTATCTGAGATCTTGGTAGGTTACTTTAACTAAAGGTAAAATAACTCAGACATTTTAAAAGTTCTACAGTAAAATACATAAGAGAAGTGAAAAGATAACATTATACATACTTCAGGTAAAAATCAATGATTACATCATTAAGAAACTCTCCTTCTTCTAAACACTCCAAATCTTCACTAGTTACTCCTAGTCCTCCCTTAGTAGGTGGTGGAGGATATACAATCAACCTTTAAAAAAGTAAAAATAAAGTTAAAGTATGTTAGTAGTGAAAAGTTCAGCATCTAAGAAATTTCTATATGAAACAATAACTTGGCAGTATTCAATATAACTAAAATCTATAGAGTAAAAAATACTAGACAGGACACACACAATTATATTTTTCATCATTTTCAAAAGCCACTATGGTACTCATACTATATATTGTAATTTTCCTTCCAATCATCACAATGTAGGACAGTCTTAATAGACTATTATCTCAATGTTACTTTTAATACTGTATTTGTCTATTCAGTACACTTTATCTCACAATTATAATCCCACTGGGAGTATCTTTCTTCTGAATAATTTTAAACTTTCAACACTGATAGTAATTTTTCTGATTTTAAGGTTAAATTCCCAAGATTAATTTCTTTCCATTCAGAAAAGCCAGCAGTGTGCTTGCTTTCTAGTGGTACACAGTTGCTCAATGAAGGAATAACATGAGGCAAGTTTTCCATGAGAAAGTGCTTAATGTGTAAGATTTAAGAGGCTACTAAGAATAAAAACACTTAGATCACAACCAGAAAGTTGTCGGAGGGCGGATGACAACTCATAGGCATTTTTCTGGCACTCTCCTTAAAGCTTAGAAATAAGATCAGCCATGCATTTGAGGCCACAATTCTGGAATAGTCTGGGTGGTATTTGATTGGCAAATCTAGTAATAATAAAAATGTAGAATGCATTTCATACACCAGAAAAGTTAAGGACATCACCCACAATTGACTTAATCTTGATATCAAAGCATTTAAATCTAACCACAAAATGGAAACTTCTTACTCTTTTTCTGGTTTTTTGAGAGAGTATCTCACAATGTGCTGCAGGATGGGCTTGAACTTACCATGTAGCCCAAGATGGCCTCAAACTTGTAGTGACTCATTTGCCTAAGACCGCTGAGTGCTGGGATTATAGGCATTTGTCAGCGTGCCCAGCCAAAATGGAAAATTCTAACTGCTAATTTATCTTTTTTTTTAATTTAAAAGGAAAAAGAGAAAAAACAAAACAAAACAAAGTGATGTAAGGGTACAAGTAATACAGAACTACAAAAAAAAAAAAAAAAAAAAACAGTAAGAAATCACCAGTTAATAGATTACACATTATCATCTCAGAGATAGTTGCTCAAGTCACAGTATCAAAGCATACAAAGTGGACATTCAAACAGAGAGACTGCAAACAGTTGTGTTCAATGATCCAAACAAAAACATTAATATGGTCAGCTATTTAACACCTCTAAACACACTTGCAGTTGTATCCTTTAGAGCACTTTTTTTCCTTCTCTTTTTTACAACAAAATTTACACATTTTGGGTTTTATTACTCCTTAGTTCTTATTACTTTTGTTTTTGGAAGAGAATAAAGTTAAATATGGCAAAACCAAGGACAGAAATAGTATATGATGTAAAAACAGAGTACAAGGTTATCAACAATGGTTACCATAATGCCTCTTGCTTCCTTAAAAAGAATTGTCTATCTCATTAGGTATTATAAAGTTGAACAAAACAGTAGAGAACAAGACCAATAAAACTTAAACATTGTAAACATTACAGGACTTCCAAAGGAGATAACAGTCAAACCAGAATGGGCATCTTAGTGAATCTTATTGCCTTCAAAGTAGTTGCCTATACTCTCAAACTTGATACTATCATACAGAACGGAACACAGTCTAATCAGTCAAAACAAGATAGTGGGAGTATTACAAGACTTCAAATCGAGTTAATAGGAAATCAAAAAAGTTACTATAATATATCCTGCTAATTTTTTTAATTTTTCCCCTTAATTAAAAAGACCCATTAAAAATAACTAAATAATTTTTTAATGAAAAAGGGATAGATTGAGATAAAAGAGGACATAACAACATAACAATACAGGTCAAAGTATGATTGTTTCAGCAACCTAGTGCTTCACCACCAAATAACCTGACTTAATAGTAATTACCACAGAGTCTGTCTTTTTCCTTCAAATATTTGAATATAACTTCATATACTATAGCTTCAAATATTTCCATATCAAGAAGCCCACAATAAAGCCATTCCAATTAATAAGTGAAAACTTTATAAGGCTTCAAGGCCACATAATGGGGAATCATGATTACCACATACTTTATATATTTGAATCATTACTTATATTAGGGAAACCAGTATTCACACATGCGAGATTGATTTCACTTATGAGTATGGTCTCAAGCTGCGCCCATTTATTGATAAATATCTCAATGTGATCCTTCTTTATAGCTGAGTAATAGGTATTATAAAGTTGAATTGAATAGAAATACCACAACTTTTTTATCCATTCCTCAGTTGATGGACACTTAGCTTATTTCCAAGATCTGGCAATTACAAATTGTGCTGCTATAAACATAGGTGCACATATATCACTGTGGTATGATGCTTTCAGTTCTTCTGGGAATATGCCTAGAAGTGGAATAGCTGGAAAAAATGGGACTTCCAATCCCAGCTTTTTGAGAAATCTCCTGACTGACTTCCACAAAGGTTGTACCAGTCTACACTCCCACCAACAGTGTAGGAGAGTTCCTTTTTCCCCAAAGCCTCTCCAGCATTTATTGTCGTTGGTTTTCTTGACCCTGGCCATTCTTTCAGGAGGGAGATGCAATCTCAGTGTGGTTTTAATTTGCATTTCTCTAAAGACCAATGATGATGAACATTTTTTCATGTATTTACTTGCCATTTGTATCTTCATCTGAGAAGTGCATATTCATCTCAGATGCGCATTTTTGGATTGGATCTTTGAATTCTGGGGGTCTGAGTTTTTTTAATTCTTTATATGTTATAGACAAGAGTCCCTTGTCTGAGAGGGAGTTCACTAAAATCTTTTCCCAGTTTGTGGGTTTTCTTTTCACTATGCTGGAGATTTCTTTTGACATGCAGAAACTTTTTAATAAGAGTGGTCCCAGTTATTGATTCTGGGAAGTATTTCCCATGTGGTTTGAGTCCTGTTCATGAATTCTCTACCTACCCTTATGTCTTCAAGGTTTCTACCCAATTTGTCTTCCCATAGATTTAGTGTTTCTGTTTTAATATTCAGCTCTTTGACCCATTTAGATTTAAATTTAGTACATGGTGATAGACATGGGTCTAGCTTTAGTTTTTGGCAGATGGAGAGCCAGTTTTTCCAGCACCATTTATTAAAGAGACTGTCGTTGTTCCAATGAACCTGCTTGGCTCCTTTATCAAAGATAAGGTGGTTGAGTGTGTTTGTAGTAGTGGTTGTATCTTCTAATCTATTCCATTGATCTTTGGCTCTGTTTTGATTCCAGTACATTGTTGATTTTACTACTGCTGCTTTGTAATATAACTTCAAGTCAGGGACTGTGATGCCTCCTGCCTTGCCTTTGCTGCTTAGAATTGCCTTTGCTCTTCTAGGTCTCTTCTGGTTCCAGATGAAATTTAGGAGTGATTTCTCTAGATTTATAAGGTATGTTGATGGCATTTTTATTGGGATTGCATTGAATCTGTATAACAGTTTTGGGAGAATGGCCATCTTCACAATGTTTGTTCTTCCTATCCATGAGCAAGGAATGTCTTTTCATTTTGTGAGATCATCTTCAATTTCATTTTTCAGTGTATTATAATTTTCCCTGTATAGGTCTTTCACTTCTTTCGTAAGAGTTATTCCTAAATATTTCATTTTTTTGCTTGCTAATGTGAAGAGTGTGGTTTCTCTTATTTCCCTCTCTGTGATTTTGTTGTTAGTGTATAGGAATGCTATTGATTTCTAAGTATTGATTTTGTATCCAGCTACATTACTGAATTTATTATACCTAAGAGTCTTTCAATGGAGTTTAGGGGTCTTCTATGTAGAGTATCATGTCATCTGCAAACAATGATAATTTAACTTCTTCTTTACCTATCTTTACCCCTTTTATTTCTCTCTCTTGTCTAATTGCTCTGGCTAGTACTTCCAGTACTATATTAAATAGGAGTGGTGATAAAGGACATCCTTGTCTTGTGCCTGATTTTAAAGTAAAGGCTTTCAATTTTTGGCCATTTAATATGATGCTGGCTGTTGATTTGTCATAAATGGCCTTTATTATATTGAGGTAAAGACCATCTATGCCAATTTTCTATAAAGTTCTTATCATGAATGAATGTTGGACCTTATCGAAGGCTTTTTCTGCATCTATAGAAATGATCATGTGATTCTTATTTTTGGCTTTATTGATATGGTGGATTACATTTATTGATTTACATATGTTGAACCATCCCTGCATTCCTGGGATGAATCCCACTTGGTCAAGGTGTATAATATTCTTGATGATTTGCTGCATCCTATTTGCCAATATTTTATTGAGGATTTTTGCATCTGTGTTCATTAGGGAGATCGGTCTATAGTTCTCTTTTTTAGTTGGGTCTTTCTCAGGTTGGTACTAGAGTAATATTTGCTTCCAGGCATGACTTAGGAAGGATTGCTTCCCTTTCAGTTTCATTGAATAGTTTGAGGAGTGTCGGCATTAGGTCTTCTTTGTATTTCTTGTAGAATTCTGCAGTGAATCCATCTGGGCCTGGGCTATTCTTTGTAGGTAAGGACTTAATTACATTTTCAATTTCATTAGCAGAGATTGGGTTATTCAACAGTTTTATATCCTCTTGATCTAGCTTTGGTACTTCATGTTTCTAAGAATCTGTCTATTTCTTCTGTGTTATCAAACCTTTGAGAGTAGAGGTTTTCAAAACAGGTGTTGATGATCTTCTGTATTTCTGTAGAGTCTGTAGCGATTTCACCTTTTTCATTTCTTACTGCATGAATTGGAGCTTTTTCTTCCCTTTTTTAATAAGGTTGGCTAGGGGCTTATCGCTTTTATTTATTCTTTCAAAGAACCAACTCTTTGATTCGTTGATTCTTTGGATTGTTTTCTTAGTCTTTATTGCATTGATTTCTGCTCTGATTTTTATAATTTCCTCTCTTCTTTTGGCTTTGGGCTTGACTTGCTCTTCTTTTTCTAGCTGTTTGAGGTGTAGCATCAGGTTATTTATTTGTATTCGTTCTGTTTTCCTGATGTAGGAACTCAGTGCAATAAATTTTCCTCTGAGGACGGCTTTCATTGCATCCCACAGATTCCGGTAAGTTGTATCTGCATTTTCATTTTCTTGTACGTATTGTTTAATTTCTTCTTTAATTTCTTCTGTGACCCACTGATTACTCAAGAGTGTGTTATTCAGTTTCCATGTGTTTGTGGGATTTTTGAAGTATCTTTTATCATTAATTTCTAATTTCAGAGCCCTATGATCCGATAACATGCAAGGGATGATTTCAACTCTTTTGCGTTTGTTTAAATATGTTCTGTGAGCTAATATATGGTCTATTTTAGAGAATGATCCATGTACTGCTGAGAAGAATGTGTATTCTGATGTTGTTGGGTGGAACATTCTGTATATGTCTATCAAATCCATTTGTTCGCAGGTGTGATTCAGTTCTGTTATTTCTTTGCTCATTTTCTGTCTGGTTGATCTGTCCCTTGGTGTCAATGGCGTATTAAGGTCTCCTGTTACAATTGTGTTACTGATAATTTGAGTTTTCATTTCTGTTAATAGTTGTTTTATATAACTGGGTGCTCTGGAGTTTGGTGCATATATATTTAAGATAGTTATCTCTTCCTCTTGGAGTTTTCCCCTAACGAGTATGTAGTAACCTTCTTTGTCCTTTATGGTCATTGTTGGTTTAAAGTTCACGTTGTCTGCAAACAGAATGGCTACTCCTGCTTTTTTTGGAGGGGGGGATTCCTGCTGCATGAAGTACTGTTTTCCATCCTTTGACTTTCAGTCTGTGAGTATCCTTCTGGGTTAGATGGGTTTCCTGTAAACAGCATATGGTTGGATTTTGTTTCTTGACCAATTCTGCTAGTCTGTTTCTTTTGATTGGTGCATTGAGACCATTTACATTAATGGTTATAACTGTTAAATGCTGGTTTATTGTTGACATGTTATCTCTCTGCTGTTGCATCTTTATCTTTCTGTTCTGTTTATCTGCTTTGCTTAGTGGTTTTCTCCTTTGTGTATCTAAAATGTCTTTCAATATTTTTTGCAGGGTTGGCTTGGTGTTCAGGAGCTGTTCTTTGTCATGGAAGTATCGTATTTCACCATCAATTTTGAATGATAGTTTTGGAGGGTACATCAGTCTAGGTTGGAAATCATTTTGCTTTAGAATCCGGAATACTTCACTCCATGCTCTTCTTGATTTTATTGTTTGTGCTAACAAGTCTGCTGTGATTTTGATAGGTTTTCCTTTATAAGTGATCTGTCTTTTCTCTCTGACAGCTTTTAATAATCTATTCTTGTGTTGGATTTCTGGGATGGTCATTATTATATGTCTGGGTGTAGTTTTATTTTGGTTATGACTATTTGGAGTTCTATATGCTTCACTGATCCTGATGTTGGTTTCTGATCTCATGCTTGGGAAATTTTCGGCTATTACTTCTCTAAATATCCTCTTGGCATCCTTTATGTTGTCCCCTTCTTTTTCATTAATCCCTAACAATTTTATGTTATTTTTCTTTGCATCATCTTGCAGTTGTTGAATTGTTATTTCCTGATTCCTTGTTATTTTTAAAAGACCTTTCCTTTCCTGTTCACTAGCTGCAATCCGGTCTTCAAGGTCTGAAATTCTATCTTCACTTTCATTGAGGCGGTTTTTACAACTTTCAGTGAAGTTTTTTATTTCCTGTATATCTCTGTGCATCTGCATTATGTATTGTTTGTTTCTTATATTGCTCATCTAGGGATTCTATCTTTTTGTTTAGTTCCTCCAATTTTTTAACTGTGTTTTCTTTAGATATATTCAGAATCTCTCTCATTTCTTTTATCATATTTTCTTTTACCTGGGAGATTATTTCGGGTTCAAATTCCTTTAAAGCTTCCTGGAGTTGCTTGTTAATATTTGAGGTGAATGGCATATATTTTCTTCTATGTACATAGCTCCTAGGGTTTCTTGAGATGGGATGAAGGTTTGAGGTTGTAATTTGGTCTTTCGTTTTGTCATTTTCCTATTTTTCTGTGTTTCAAGTGTTATTTGAAAGCTTCCTCAGGGTCTGTTGGAAATCCACTTCTATGTTCGCAGCTCTGGGGACTCTGACACCCAGTTCCCCCAAGCACTGGGCCTCTAGAACCAATGGCCCTCTTCTGCCTATTTAGAACTCTGTATGTAGTTCCAGATAAGCTGGGCTCCAGTTCCAGATAAGCTGGAAGCTCCACAGTTCTCCAAGTGCAGCCAGAATGGGGAGGCGGATGTAGATGTCTCAAACCCACTTATCCACTTCACTGCACCTGGAAGCCTGGAGGGTCCCAAACACTCTGGGCTTGGGGCACTGAGCACTTACCGCAGGCCGCAGGGCCTCTGGAACTGGTGATGATCGCCTGCTTGCTGAGATATCCACAGTCCTCCAGACACATGGGGAGGCAGACACAGGCGCCCCAGATCCGCCCAGCTCTTCCTCTTCACCCAGACGGTGCAGGCGTCCCAAATAAGCCGGGCTCCGGGGATAGTGTGCACCCACCTGCTTGCTGGAAACTCCACAGTTCTCCAAGCGCAGCTGGAATGGGGAGGCGGATATAGATGCCTCAAACCCACTTATCCACTTCATTGTGGTGGGAAACCTGGAGGGTCCCGAACAGTTTGGGCTTGGGGCAGAGTGCACTGAGCGCTTACCACAGGCCACAGGGCCTCTGGAACCTGCGATTCTCGCCTGCTTGCTGAGATATCCACAGTCCTCGAGACACACGGGGAGGCAGATGCAGGCGCCCCAGACCCGCCCAGCCCTTCCTCTCGCTAATTTATCTTGACAGCATTTATCTTACTGGTTATATTCCTATACTAAGCTCTCATTTACTTTGAAACAACAAAAAAAAGAGAACTCTATTTGCCTTACCACCATGAGAAGACATAAAAAATGAAATTCAAAGAAGCAATTTCTTAAAAAGAACTTCTAATATACTCCCAAGTATAAAATTGCAGTCCATTTTAACAATAAAATTCATTTTTCCTATCATCTATTCAGATGTGGAATGCACACTCTTCAAAAACACAAACTGACATTCAAATATTTTCAGTAAACATTTTAGTTTATCTTACCACATGTGAAATTTTGGGTGTCACTTTTATCTTAGTGGCATAAAATTAAATGAGTAACATCTGTTTTCTTAATAAATTTTAAATTCCTCATAAATGAAAAAAAGGGAGGGGGGTGGTCCATCCCTATAATCCCAGCACTAGCGAAGCTGAGGCAAGACAATCACAGGGAGTTCAAGACCAGCCTGGACAATAGAGGAAGTTAAAGCTAGCCTGAACTACATGAGAAGATCATTTTAAAAATCAAAACAAAATGTTTATTTCCAACATTAATCATGAGCATGAAAGTAAAACTAATTAAAAGTACAGAATGAATAAAAACTACTAATTTGTCTACCAGTCATACACAGGGAACGACACAGTACATACTTCTGAACAGGTCCAGGATGCCTGACTTCCCGCCATTCTTCATCTGGATTTGATGTGATAGAAAGTGAGTAGCAACCACTGCTTTGCTTCTGCAGGAAGGTGTAAGTAGGTTTGGCTACATCTGTATTTGAGAGCTGAAAGAAAATGACAAGGAGTAAGTGTCCTTAAAAATACATAAACATTAACTTTTTTCTTTTTCATAGGACTTTATTCATACTGTATGGGAGCTACATTTAAAGAACAATTTGACAACTTTAGTTCAAATAATCAAAATAGGTGGTAAATAATAGAATAAAACAAAATTTAATATTAAAAGAAGCTAAGTTTGTATTATAAATTCATATTCTAGTATTAAATGGAAAAGACAAAATTTGTATATACAACATAATTAAGCAAAACAATTTTACATGATTTATAAAGAAGGAAAATGGTGAATGAAGTCTTACACCTACCCTTACACTAACATGGCTTTCTATGGGCCTTTTGAATAAAAAATGAGCTTCACACTATACCTGTATATGTATTTGTGTTCATGAACAATGTATATGTATGTCATAGCTATATAATAAAAATTTTTCTTTGTAAGGTGTTTGACAAAGATACAAGCTACCTATATATGATCAATCTTCTTTAAAAATAAATGTGGTATTTTAAAATTATTGCTTCAAAATAATTTTAGACTTACAGAATATTGCAAAAAACAAAACTTTACCCAGATTAATATTAACATCACATACAACCATAATATAATTGTCACAACTAAGAAATTAACACTGTTATAATAATATTAATTACACTACAGACTTTATTTTTATTTCACTCATTTTCTTCAAATGTACTTTTTCTGTATAGGATCTTAAAATTCCTCAGTTTTTTCTTGTCTATCAAAACTTTGATATTTCAGAAGATTATTGGTCAGTTATTTTATAACTGGGTTTGTCTCACTTTTCTTATGATTGGATTGGGGTTCATATTATTGGGAAGATGAAGAGTACAGAGATGAAGCAGTGGTCTCAGTGGACAATATGAGGAGTGCTCATTTGGTTAAGGTGAGGTGTAAGGTTTCTCCATTGGA
Organism: Cavia porcellus; assembly: GCF_034190915.1. Lineage (NCBI taxonomy): Eukaryota > Metazoa > Chordata > Mammalia > Rodentia > Caviidae > Cavia > Cavia porcellus. The sequence continues at coordinate 48,052,131 of NW_026947498.1, forward strand.
AAGTTATTTATTTCCTTTTTTTGTTTTTATTTTTGTTTTTTGAGACAGGGTCTCACTATGTAGTTCAGACTGGCCTTGAACTCACAATAATTCTGCCTCTGTTCCCAAGTGCTCAAATAATAGGCATGTGCTACCACATCCAGCTTCTTTTTTGTTATTAACAAATATTTTGGACAAAGGACTTTAAGATCATGCATATATCATATTTCTCTTTAAATTTTCATCTATTAAATTTAGCCTCCAACAGAGGATGCTACCTGTGATCATCATAAATATAAAAACTATACTTATATAGTTTTGTATTTCCTTTATTGCTTTTTTTATTAACTAGATTCTTTGTAAGAGAAAACTGTCCCTATGCACCATTTATCATTCATTAACCATATTACCTATTTCTATCTGTGCAGATTCAAGGATAGTTATAATATTTTTTGGTAACAATCCCATACTACCATATTGATTTTGTTGAACAAAATTTCCACCTCTGGCATGGAGAGTTTTTTCAGTTTGATTCCCATGCCCTTTTGACAAAACACGGCTTTTTGCAATTAATCCAATGCAAGTAAAAAAAATTTTACCCGTCTACCCCTGTCAATTATATTAAACATGTACTAACCTGAGATAGTGATTTTATTTTCATTTCTTCAGTAGCAGCAGGGAAAGAACAAGTTGAAGCACAGTAATAATGAATAAAAGAACTTTCTTTTGAAGAAAGATTCTGAAACAAAGGAAATGCCTGAACCCAAGACAATGGAGAAGAAAGCTCGAGATCTCCATTGGTTGAACTTATTTCCAACATAATATCTTTCAATCTCAATTCATCCCTTTGTGAAATGGGACTGTTTAGCTCAAGGAAAATGAATTCACTGGATTTTGCTATAAAAGAAATAAAAATAAACCAATTTGCATCACTCATTATTTTTCAAAGAGATTATAATTAATTATGAATAACAATAAGGCTGATATAAAACCCAACAAAGTATTTTGTACGTTAGGTAATAATCCAGACAAATTAAAACCTGAAAATAGGCCCATAACATACAACCCAACTCATAACTTTTAGGTTCTTGTTCTACTGCACTAGAATGGAAATTTCACAATGGTGCTGACTGCTGTATCTCCAATGCTTGGCATTTGATAAGCCATAGTAAGCACCTGTTAATGAATGTATATGTAATAATAATTACTTTTTTCTAGCCTCCTCCGGTGATTAAATCTATCAAGTAAGAAAGTATTACAGTTAAACATCACCTTCAGCTTCTTTAATCAATCATTTCAAAATACTCTCAAAAGACATTATCTCCCCCCATATTACAAATGGCTCTCTATATTTCCCCCAACATTTTGGTTGTTAATCATGACTTTTCCCACTAGCAGTAATTAAGACAGGAAAATAAGGAATTATAAAGGTACAAAATTTAGCTCACTAATAAATATCTGCAATATGCAAGAAAGGGAGATAAGAAGATCAAAAGATAAAAAAACTAATTTATTTTTTTCCTTATTAACTTCTTATGCCTAATTCTAAGCCTTCTCCATTAAGAATCAGAAACTAAACAGTGTGGGAAATATCTCAAGATGCACATAGGTAGATAAGGGTTATCGTGCATATAGAAAAGCATTCAATACAGTGTTACAGGCATGATATACAAGTATTCTGATTTTTATTTCTTTAGAAACTAAAACATATGCTGCTAGTAAAGAAATTTATATTTTATTTAACTATCATTAATAAATTCTCATATCTCATTATGAAACAATGGCAAGACACACATAAAAAGGTAGTCAAAGATAACAACTAAAAAACACTACTACACCAACTTTTTGTTTTCTAGATAAACAACATTTAAAATTTCTAAAGGTATTCTTTAAACAATTTATTCTAGAAAATAATTTCATTTGTTTCAATAAAATTATCAGGAGAAATTCAGTGAATAAACAAAATCTTACATAATATAGGGGTAAAATTATTTTTGAATCAATGAAATTATTTCAATTGAATTCAATGAAATAATTACATTCTATATAAGTTATTTTAGAACAAAATTTTTATCCTGAAATTTAGAAATTATTTTATACTCACATTGCTGACTTAAAATAGAGTTTTCTAATTGGGTCTGAATCTCCTGAAGATAATTTGAAGACACCCAGAGGAAAAGAATAGCATGACTCCTTTTACTGTGGTCATCATCTTCACTTTTCCATAATCCAAACCTCTTTAAATATGTGGTATCCACTAGCAATGAAACCTCATTCAGGGACACTGAAACAAATAAAAGATAGCAGTTTAAAAACTAATCTATTTGGGTTGGGGATTTAGCTCAGCAGTGTAAGTGCCTGCCTGGCAAGCACGAGTTTGTGAGTTTGATTCCTGGTACCAAACTAATAATAATAATAATAATAATAATAATAATAATAATAATAATATAAGAATATGGCACTTATGTACCACTTCTGGATACATTATAATTTTTCAAAAAATTATGTACAAAATTTTTCAGAAATATATATATTTAATATACTTTAATGAACTTGTCAAAATACCCCACACAGTTTTATTAGAGTAAAAAATAATACTATGAACTTGGATGGGCTAAATAATTACTAAATGATAATTAAACTGAGAGATTTAGGCTTATACCACATAATTTCAACTATATCAAGAAAAAAATGTAAGCCTAATTTTTTCATAGCATAAAAACTTTATGTAGAAGAGGCTTCTCACGAGGCATTCTGCTATCATTAGTAAAACGGTAAAAAAGTCAGGCATAGTGGTACACTTATGTAATCTCAGCACTACGGAAGCCAACGCAGGAGGATTGCCATGATTTTTGAGGCCAACCTGAACTACATAGCAAGACCCCCATCTAAAAAAATAAAAATAAAAGGAGGGGGGATACTAATACTGCAGGAAACTGAACATAGTATAATTTTAAAATTTCTACATTTTATCTTTTGTATGTTGCTCAATACTATAAATCAATGAACCAATATCTACCCAGATTCTTTTGAAATACTTCCATTTCATTATAAAAGGCATTATGAAAAGATTCTTAAGAATAACATGAAGTTCTAAACATTCTAAGATATTTCTTTTAACATTATTCCAGATTGATTGTGAGTAGGGATCAGCACTGCTATAGTCAGGTTACACAGAGAACAGTTACATATAGGACACAGAATTTATAATATTACTTTATGATGGTCACCCAGAGTTAAATATAAGAAAGTACAGGAAATCTGTCCACAACACTATAAACCTAGAAAATCCAGCCAAGGGCCTGGATCTCACAGCAATATCCCTGCATGAGTCCAGCTAAAGACCTGGAGCCCATGACAGAGCCTCCCACAAGTCCAACTGGAGGCCCAGAGCCCACAACAATGACTCATGCAAGTCTTTTTAGGGATCTGCGCTGGGAAGGCCCAAAGGTCAGCAGCAAAACCTAGAAAGTCTCCCAGCAGCGTGAAAGATCTGTGTCAGTAGGCTGATGGTTTTGCAGTGGAACCAAGAAGCTACGTTCAAAATAAGGACCAGGGCTTCCCTGAAAAGTATCACAGCCATGCTCAGAGACAAAGGTCCCAAGCTCCTCAATAATGAGAACACTTGAATACATGTCAGAAAGCCAATATGACAAGTTTCTCCTGGAGATTAAACAGCACACATCTTCCCCTCCGGAGCAGGATATGACGCTCAACATAAGGACCAAAGCTCCCCCAAAGTGAACCACAGCCATTCTCAATGACAAGGTCTCAAACTCCTCCTATAATAATGGCTGAGCTTATATCAGCAAAGGCCAGCCATGACAAGCTCCTCCAGGAAAACCAGCATCTCCAAACAACAACACAGGAAAACTCACAACACTCTGCTCTTTCTCTCTGTGTCACTTTTTTATGCTGGCAACTTTCATCAGGTGGGCCATCTACACATAGCACTATGCTGATTCAATTCACCTGGTATTAAGTTGACCACCAGATTTTAATCCATAGCAAGCATCAAAATATAGCCTTTTCTGGGCATGGTATTTACACTTTTAATCCCAGCACTCAAGTGCCTGAGGCAGTAGGACTACCATGAACTCAAGGACAAACTCTCAAATGGATGCAGGTCATTGGAACTTGTGACAGGAGCAAAGGCCACAGCAAGAGTACATCACTGAAAAGCAAACAGTAAAGAAGTCTCTATTTTAGCTAAAAAGCCTCCACTGTAATTAATCTGCAAATCTCAACATGAAATAAAACAAATCAAACAATAAAAACATGAAAAAGCCAGGTAACAAATTGCCTCCAAAATCTTCCAACTTCCCCAAAGCAGCTGCATGGAGTTTTAAGGGGGAGAAAACCAAAGCCACACAGATGCATTATTCAAAATTATAAAAGAGATTAAAAAATAGATCAATATCATGATCATCTAACACAAAGATGTGATAAACAGGCAAAATTAACAAAACAATCCATGAGTTTATAGAAGATTACTTAAAAGAATAAACAAAATGATATAAAATATTAACAGCTAATTTAGCAAAGAATCTGACTCCATGAACAGGTTCCAAACAGACGTCAATATAATACTAAAACCTATATTGAAAGTATAGGCAGCACAAGTGGCCTTGAGTAGTTCTGTGAGAACAGAGTGTCAGTCTTAGAAAATAGGAGTAATGTCAGTAATAAATAAAACAGCCACAATCAGAAAAGAATTTCTCCACAACACACCATAGTTAAAATCCCAAGAGTTCAACACAAAGACAGAATGTTAAAAGCTATTAAAGAAAAGCAACAAATCACTTCTAAACCCACGAGAATTACAGCAGACTTCTCATACAAACTTTAAAGGCTAGTACAGCTTCGAGTGAAGTATTTCAGCCCCTAAAAAACATAACTTCTAACTCAGATTGATAATGTACTAAAAAATCTATCTTTCAAAATTGAAGAAATAAGGTATTTTTATGACAAAGAGTACACAATGAAATCTCTGACTAAAAATAAATAAATAAATATAATTAAAAAGAATCTATTACTAAGCAAACTAGCATCCAAAAATTGTCAAAGATATCCTAAAAAGAGACAATCAAACCAACAATGCCAAAAATTCTACTAGAATAAATGAATATATGAGGCAGGGTACAGTTAAGCTGAAGTGGAAATTAAAAAAGGAAACCAGCAACAAGAAAATTATGCAATGACCGGAATAAGCCAGTATATTTCAGTAATAATTCTCAATATGAATGGTTTCAACTCCCCAATCAAAACATAAAGACAGAGCAAAAGATCAAGTGACAAAACCCCATAGTATGCTGTATGCAAGAAACACATTTAGATGTGGTATTTTTATACAATAGAATATTACTCAGCTATACAAAGGGATGATCTTAAAGCCTTCCTAGGCAAATGAAGACTTGAGACTATCCTCATTAGTGAAATAAATAAGAATCATATTTACAGATATCACATTGTGTCTCTCATGTAAAAATAAGAAATATAAGAGTAATAAAACCCAAAATGTGTAACTGCTGTTGTAAAAAAGAGAGGAAAAAAAGTGCTCTAAAGGATATAACTGCATGTATGTTTAAGTGTGTAGGATTGATAACTATATTACTAAGTTTTTGTGGATAGTTTGCAATCTCGCTGTTTGAATGTCCACTTTGTATGCTTTACTTTTGTAACTTGAACAACTATTTCTAAGAGGACAATATGTAATTTATCAACTAGTGATTTCTTACTATTTTTTTGGAAGTTATGTACTATTTCTACCCTTTTTCTGTTTTGGTTTTTCTCTTCCAATAAAATTTTTAAAAAATGAAAAAGAAAACGCCACATTTAATCCAAAAAGAAATTCACAGATGCACAAAAGAAATCAAAGAAGGTGAATGGCCTCAATTCCCAAATCAAAACACAAAAACAGGCCAAAGGACTGTCAAAACCCCAACAGTATACTGTATTTAAGAAACATATTTAACCTAAAGAGAAATTCACAGACTAAACGAATAAACCAAAGGACAGGAAAAAAGCAAGTATGGCTATCTAGTATCTAAAACAAAATGGACTTCAAGCCAAACTCATAAGAAATGGCAAAGAAGATCAATCTATATCAGAAAAGGGAACAATTCAACAGGAATAGATAACAATTATTAACATATAAACACCAAGGGCTGGGGATTTAGCTCACCGGCATAAGTACTTGCGTGGCAAGCATGAGGTCGTGAGTTTGATCCCTGGTACCACAAAAAAAAAACCATATAAACACCAAACAATGGTGCAACCAACTTCACGAAACAAACACTACTGGGCATAAAATACCATATAAATACTAACACAATTACAGTAGGAGACTTCAATATACCACTGTCACAAACAGTTCAACTAAAAAAATTCAACAAAGATGAGTTGGACTTAACAGACATCTACAGATTGTTCCACACAACAAGAGAATATACATTCTTAGCAGCAAATTAGATTTTCTCCAAAATAGATCATATGCTAGTCCATAAAGTATGCTTAAGTAAATGCAAAAGATCTAAAATTATGCTATGTATATTATCAGATGATAGGACAATAAAACCAGAAATGAATGACAAAAAAGAAACCACAGAAATTATACAAAGAATGGAAATTAAATAATATACTCTTCAAGCACTTTGCCAAGCTATGCAAGACATCAAAAAGCCAGCTAAAGTAACAAAAGGACTAAAGAAAACACTGAGGCAACAGCAACAAAGAAAAAAAAAGAAAGATCCTCACACTTAAAATGAACTTCAAGAAACTTACTGCCTGGAGAGGATGGGAGGGTCAGAGGGAAAAAAAAAAAGAAAGAAAGAAAAGAAAGTTACTGCCAACAAGACAGAGCTAAAACTGGAGTTGGGACACATCTGCAGGAATGCCAGGAACGCACTGTGCAACAAAAAATAGTCAAACTGGCAGTTGCTTATCAGAAATATCTGGTAATGGAGAAAAAACAATGGCACCATCAGGCCAAAGAACATATCCAAAAGAGCCTGATAACTGTGGAGGAAGATGCAAAGCAGCGAAGGATGCACTGGAAGAAGCTGAATGACTCAAGGCCAAGGTGAAAAAGGCCCAATGCCTGCAGGAGCAAACACAAGAGTCAATTCAACAGCTACAATTGGCCCAACAAGCTGCCCAGAAACAACTACAGACAAAAAGAAAACACATGAACCTGCTAGGATAGCTACATAATGAGACAGAGGCAACCTGATGATTGAAAAAAAGAGGCCAAGAAGCCTAAAAAAAATGCCACAGGTAAGAACACCGACTTACCAACAGATGAAAAATACAGTGCAACTAAACCCATGACAAAGACACATGGCTAAACCAAAGCACAAATGGAACGGAAAACACAAAAACTACAATGGCACATACAAGAGGAGATAACATAATAAAAAAGAAAAGAAAAACAAAAAGAAACCAACTGTAGAAACACACTATCTAGAAAGAGCTACAACATCTGCAGCAGAGTTCAGAGGCAAAGGTCCAAGCCAGGATCCAGTATGTGGAGACAACCAAATATAACAGGTACACATAAAAAGGTGACCTACATGGTGTGCCTTCGGCTAGAGACAACTCAGTGCCAACGTGGTAGGATGATCTACAGGGTCTATATACATAGACAAACGAGACAAAAGTCCAAAAGCAACAAGCACAAAAGGAGGCTAGGCACTTGAAGAGATAAATTCCAGAGAAAAGCCAACACAAGCATCAAACAGAGGGCAAAAGTGGCCCTAAACATGAAGGTTGAAGCTGAGACAACTCAAAAACAGGGGACTCTACAGCCACTGGTGGAACTACAACTAGAAGCCAAGGAGATAGACAAGAGACAAAACAAACACACCAAGTAGAGGTAACCCTAGAGACAATGCAGTGTAACACAGAGGCAACTATAAGACAAGTGTGCCTCCATTGCAAAAAGGCTACAAAGCTAAATCACACTCTGCAGGAAAAACATGTAATATTGGCCCAACTGTGGAAAAAAACAAAGCAACAGACAAAAAGCTAAATGTGCTCATGAGAAGGCTGAACAGGGACTGCAGCGCAGACAACTAAAGGCCAATGAGACACTGAGGCTACGGCTATAAGCAGAGGAAATAACACAATGGAAAAGCTTGATACAGATCAAAACAAAAATGGAAACTGTATTCAGATAAGCCATCAAGGATGGGACAAAGGAGCTCATCCTTTGGAAAGCTGTCCAGAAGAAAACACTTAAACAAATCAAAGAGGCTGTCTCAAGCCCTACCTTTAGCACTGTGAGGTTTAATGAAACCTTTCTTCCTATATGTCCATAAACAAAAAATGGCCATAGAAACCTTAACTCAGTTCGTGGGATCCTAACATTCTCTAATGACATACTTGTCAAAACAGACTCCGTGGCCCAAGGATGGCTTCCATGGTTCAGGACACTTTCTGTCACTAGCCAGCTGACACAAAAAGCTAAGTTGACTTTGCGACAACCATTCGAGTACCACCCTCAGTTATAACCTTAATGGACCAGAGAGGACACTGTTGATTGTCAAAGCCAAGGATGACTCCATATTAGGGGCTCTTACGTAAAAATTCTTAACTCTAGAGATAATAAATACTGTTAAACTGGCCACTTTGCTCCCAGGACCCCCTTTTCATGACTGTAAGGTCGTGCTAAAAAGTGTCCAACAAACTCCTCATGACTCCTGGTGACTCCTCTCTGAGGTAGAAAGTCAGCCTTTACCTACCAGAACCTCAGCCCAGATGGCAGAATGGCCTTGACAACTATCTTCTGCTGACAAAAGGACAAAAAGGTTAACATCTATACTGATCCCAAATATAAAAAATGGGCTCCTAATGGCTGGGGGAAAAGACAGAAAGTACAAAAATATTTTATAGCTCTTAAATGTTATACGGGCCCCAAGAAAAGTGGTCACTATACATTGTAGGCGAGCACCAGAGGACTGGAATATTAATAAAAGAGAAAAACAAAAATCAGGCAAACAGGGAAACAAAGCAGGCCACTATCATAGCCCTACAAAAGGGCCGGTGGGGGAGGGAGGACTAGCTATGATCCTTATCCTGCAGCTTCCTCTCTGAGATCCCCCCAAATTACTCTCCAAATAAAGACATGATTTGTCCAGGAATCTGGAAATTATATCAAGAGGGGATGATGGGAACTCTAATGAGAGCTCTAAACTGCCTCAAGCAGGAATCTATGGGCATCTGTTAATGCTTGTCTGCACCTTCTTGGGATGGGTTGAAGCTTTCCCTACCTGAATAAAAGAGACATCATCCCAAAATTCGGTCTGTCCCTGACTTTGGGGTCAAACAATAGACACACACTAGAGCTCACAAAGATGCTAAAGATAAAATGAAAGCTTCACATAACAGTCACAGAGCTCATAAAAAATAAAACACATAAATCAGACATACAAGCAATTCTTTAAAAATACTGACAAAAAATCCACTTAAGATGAGATCTACTCCTGCCCAAGGTCCTCCTCTGAATCCCATGTACCCCCACCAAACAAACTGGGTATTTCCCTTACAAAATCTTGTTCAGTCAACCACTGCTAATCATAGGTAAAATTAAGGGTGATCTCTGAAAATTAAAAAAATTGACCTTAGGACACAAATATGGATTTTTAAAATAGCCATGATTTGGCTGGGCATGGTGGTACATGCCTGTAATCCCAGTACTCAGGAGGCTGAGGCAGGATTGCTACGAGTTTGAGACCAACCTAGGCTGCACAGTAAATCCATCATCTTGAGGTTTAGAATCTTAGCACCACTTCTCAGGACTGGGATGTAGAAATTCTTTCCTTGAGATTTGGATAAGGCAGTCATGAGGAGCCCTCACTGTCATAAATTTTCATGATAGCTCATGCTGCATTTCCCACACACAGCACGTACTTTTATCTTTGCACCTTCCTCTTTTTGTATTTACTTGGTCCAAGTTCACTCTGCAGAGCCAGTCTCTCACCCACTCTTGAAATAATTCTGCCATTGTTTTAAAAACATACACACACACACACACACACACACGCACACACAAAGGATCACAGAAGAAATTAAGAGAAGAAATTAGTTTCTAGAACTAAACAATATAGTTATTCCTCATTTAACGGTCTACCATTTAATGACTGCTTGCACTTAGTAACTAAAGTATACTGTTCAGACTCACAATCTGCCACTCTGACTTACGAATCATCTTTTTTTTCTTTTACAGTTTTGTACATCTTGTTTATAGTCTTAATTTTTTAATACATTTTACCTTATTTATACTGTATTGTAATTTTTTTGATTGTGCTGTTCCTTACAGTAGTTTAGTTTTATGTTCTGTTCAAGTATCCATAAAAAGGATATTATAAATATCAGTGCAGAAATTACTGAAATTGAGCTAAAAGACAATACAATAATATCTTGGTTCACAAACACTTGTGAATTCACTAATAATTCAGTTTGCAAAAAGAAGCATTCACCACATTTTTCTTCCATGCTTGTGTATTTTACATGAGTTGATAAACACAACCACAGTCATCTTTCTAAGTCATGGAATGAATTAAGTTTGCAAACGTAGGCACCACTGTACAAAGAATCAATACATCAAAGAGCTGATTCTTTGAAAGAATAAAACAGACAAACCTGTAGCCAATCTTACCCCAAAAAGGAAAGATGCAAATCAATGCAATTAGAATTGAAAAATATGAAATCTCAACAGACACTGCTGAAATCCAGAAAATTATCAGCAACTACTTCACAAACATGTACACCAATAAAATGGAGAACTCAGAAAACACAGATAGATTAATGGTTTTGGCAATTCTAGTTGCCAAAACTGAATGAAGACTTTAAAACCGTGAGTAATCCAATTACAGGCAAAGCAACTGAAGCAGTAATAAAAAAAATCTACCACCAAGAAAAGTCTAAGACCTGATGGACTCACTGCCAAATTCTATAGTGACTTCAAGGAAGATCTAATGCCAATACTCCTCAAACTCTTTAATGAAACTGAAAGAGACAGTGTGCTTCCAAATTCATTCCTGGAAGCTAGCATTACCCTGATTCAAAACCAGAAAACACACCATAAAAGAGAATTATAGACAAAGCTATTTAAGGAATATAGACACAAAATCCTCAACAACACACTGGCAAAGAGAATACACAAATCATAAATAATAATAACAATACATCATGATTAAGTAGGATTCATCTGAAGAATGCAGGAATGGTTCAACTAACATACAATGTACTACATAAACAGAAACAAGGACAAGAATGACAGATCATTCCAATAGATGGAGGAAAAGCCTTTGGAAAATCCAACATCATTCATGATAAAAAAAACCCTGATGAAAATAGGTATGGAAGGACCTTATCACAGTATGATAAAAAATCATGACAAACACACTACCACTATCACATTAAATAGGGAAGAGTGCTCACTTGGGCAGCACATACACTAACATTGGGACAATACAGAGAAGATTAGCATGGACATTGATCAAGAATTCATGAAGTGCTCCACAGTTTTTTTAAAAAGGAAAGAAAGAAAAAAAAGGCATAAATAAGGGAGAGCTAAAAACTTTCTCTCTAAAACCAGGAATAAAACAAATAAATCCACTATCACTATTCCTATTCATACCCTAGTGAATTCATAAGAAAAGAGATATTGGGAACAAAATATTTGGGAGAGAGACAGAAGGGAAATGGAGGGAAAGGGAGAAAAGGGGAGAAAGAGGAGAGGAAAGGAGAGGAAAAAAGAGAGGAGAGGAGAGGAAAGCAGGGAAGAAGAGGGAGGGGAGAGGAAGGGAGGAGAAGAGAGGAAAAGCAACAAACAGAATGTGCTTTCTTAATCAGTTTCTCCTTCCTCTCACTTTCTGCTTGAAACACTAAAATGATAATGGAGTGTGAACAGCTGGCTTTAATAGCTATGGGGTAAGAATGAATGTCATGCATACATATAGCAGAATCACTCAAAATAGCTAAATCTTGGGGGCAGCACATATGTTCAACAACAGACGAATGGGTAAAGAAATTGTGGTATTTACACACAAAAGAGTACTGCTCTGCCAAAAAGAAAAAGTTGAGTCATTTTTAAAAAATGGATGCAACTTCAGACTATCGTGTTAAGACACACCAGCTTAACTATCACATGGTTTCTCACATATGAGAAATTCAAATTATAAATAAAAGGTAAAATAAAAGAAATAGGGAGATGGGTCTTCTGCAAATTAAAGGGGGTCCAGAGATGGCAGGAAAAGGAAAGGAAGTAAGAGAAACAAAAAAAGGAATTAAGATGCTATGCACATATGTACCAACTCCACAAAAAGAATGTAAACATTATGTGGTGTAAGTCATGTATCAAGGGTGACTAAGTAGAAAAACAAATAATCAGGACCTCTGATAACCAAGAAAACACAGTATCAGCTCAGCTTCCCCCTAGATTTCTTCTATGTAAAAGAAAAATAAGCTTTTCTTCAACATACTGCTACAAACTGCCAAACACAACTAGTAGCATATATAAATATGGATAAATCAATTTTTCTCCCAGCTACATGGAAAAAGAATAATATTTCAATCCCTAGATACTCATCTATAAAAAGTTTCATGTGTATGTCTTGTTTTAAAAAAGATTTGGGGGTTCTTCAGCTTCAGCACTTGGAAAGACCACATTTTTTGGGCTCCATTGTAAAGAAAAGTCCTTGAAAAAATTGTAACATCACAGTTCAGAAGAAAGGAACAGAGCTAAGTAATCGAGAAAATGCCTTCCCTTGTAACAGATGTTCTGGTCTCCAAGGATGAGTAAGAAGGTATTCAACATCTTCTAAGAGTTCACTAGAGGCATGTGCTTAACAATAAAGTAGGTGGTTTTACAGCAAAGAGAAGAGTTCTTAAATTACAGAAAGTTAGATGAAGCATGTGGAACTGGGGATACAGCTTCACGGCATAGCACCTCCCTGGCAAGTGCAAGATCCTGAGTTTAATCCCAGTACCGTCCAAAATAAATAAATAAATGGATAAATAAATAAAGCAAGCAAGCATTTCAGTAAGGTTGATCACAAAATAAAACTGAAGTAAACATAAAACAAAAAAAATTCTCACAGAATGCAAAGGAAAAGGCCAAAAACGTTAAGTCACAAAAAAGAAAAAGAAAGCAATATACAGGCCCATCCAGGAGATATAATCTATGTGTAACAGAATATTTGAAAGAGAGGACAAAGCAAATGAGCTGAAACAGTAATTAAGAAACAAAATGAAAAAATCTTTCCAAAGTTAAACAATGTTGGCGCACAAATGAAGATTCACAGGGTTTCTTTAAAATTCAATGAAAAGAAAACACCACCTAGGCATGATGATTTTTTTAAATTTCCAAGATAAAGAAAATAAGAATTTTGCATTTCATCCAGATGGAGAAAATAAGTTACCTTTAGCAAAAAAAGTCAGAGTGATCTCAAGAGTTTCTTCTTGTCAATTTTAAATGCCAGAAGACAATGGAAGAACAACTAGAGTTTTAAAGGAGAATAATTTCAAACTAAGAATTATACTCCTGCCAAATTAGTATTTCTGTATTAAGAACAACTGGAAAAAATTCTCAGGCACCAAGGAGTTAACAAAATATATTGACCAAGAACTTTTTCTGAAAACTCTGCTGAATGATTTACCACAGCCAACAGAAAAATTAAAAAGAGTAAGGAAACAATTCAATGGTAATCATTAAAGCTAGTTAAAAAGCATGAAGTCTAAAAGTGTAACACATAGGGAAAAGTAATAAAACTAAATGCAAAATTGATCTGTAAAGCAGATCTAAAATTCTAATTTTACATAGGGCTTGGTTTGATTTGGTGTGGTTCGGTGTGGTGTGGTTCGATGTGGTTCGGTTGGGTGTGGTTCGGTTCGGTTCGGTTTGGTTTGGTTTCGTTTTGAGACAAGGTATGCTATGCAGTTCAGGTGGCCTTGAATTCACAAGCTAGCTTTGAACTCACAGGCTGGGCTTTAACTCTGTAGCCCAGAATGTCCTTGACATCACAGCGATCCTCCTGATTCAGGCTCCTGACTTGAGATGACAGGTGTGAGCCACCACTACTTATTTTATGTAGTTTTAAACTAAAAGTACATGCCAAGTATTGACTGTATTGTGTAAATAAATACTATTTTATTTTTGTCACATAATATTATAAAGATGCATGTTAAGAGAAATGTATCTTAGATAAAAATGCTTTTTTGTCACTGTGGTCAGAACAAGTACAGTAATGATATTCTAAATATTAATTAACCTGACAAAATTAGAAAATTGTAGTTTTATGTCTCTTAACAAAGAAAAAGCAAATTCATAACATTAATACTGATACGATAAGAAGAAAATTTCCAAAGCACTGGTTGCCAAGAGATGGATATGTCTGAAATACCGAATTGTGAGAACCAGCAATTACTGCATCAAAAAGTAGAATATAGGAATTCTAAGTTCTTGGAATTAAAAAGAAGGGAAAAACCAAGAAAATGTAGCAAAGACAATACAAAAAAAAAAAAAGGTTAAATTTTACATAAAAGATATAACAGAGATAACAGAGATAGAGGTGAATTATAAACTGGTTAAATTATCAATTAGTAAGATCCAAATTGATCCAAACAAATCAGTCTCTATCCAAGATATCCACACGTGTATTTAAAAAAAGGATAAAAGGTTTTAAAGCTCATAGAAAATCTTTAGATCATAGAAATGAAAAGCAACATTTATATTAGGCAGAAATAAGGACATTACAAGATATTTCAAAGTTAAGAGACTTTCTGTGGCATTCATACATAAGATTTTTGGTTATAATGTTTTGATATGGATGGTGGTTTTACTGTTATTCACTGATATAGATACATATAATTTAGAACATTTTAAATTAGTTCATTTTATGTACTTAAAATTCACTGAATAACCCTTCAATTAAAGAAAATACATGTAGCAAAAAAAGTTGCTTTCTTTGTTCATATCTTAAGTGCTATGTGTATATATATTTTTCCTCATTCTTTTCATTACTTACTTTCTAAAGTTATTATTTTTGTCACTATCCTAAAAAGTCTTTTTGGGGGGACAAAATGAAAAGATGGTATGAGTCTTTTTAAATTATAGGTACATTTTCCAGTCTACTTTATTCAGATAAGTTACAGTATATAAAATGATATAAAAACCTATTTTATGATTGCTTCTTTCTTTGTAATTCCTATTTTCAAGCATTTTTACACACCAAAAATAATCTATCTTTTAAAATTTTATTTCTTACTCTCAAAAAATCATCATGGGTACTCTAATATAGTTTGACTTAGAGACATTAAAACAACAAAAGTCTATTTTAAGTGTCATGAAACATTTAATTCCCTTTTAGAGCTGCTAAAAAGATGTAAAGGTGAAACATACTAAACTACATTAGTTTTATTTATATCCTATACTGAAATAATTATGGAAGACTGGTTGAAAAATATTTCAGAGTTCTGCTAACCAAACATTTTATAATTAAATAATACTGAAGAGAAAAAATCATAAGAGAATGATAGCTTACCTTGAAATGGGATTTTAACATACTTTGTTGTGAACTAAAGGGAATAAAGCAAAAAAAAAGTTATTATTCATACTTCACAAATTTTTATACCACCAATAAAATGCTCAGAAAGTGTTCAAAGCTCTTTTATCAATAAAACAAGAAAATGATTCACTGTAAAAAATTAGTTTTAGGGATGGTTAAGAATCCTGTGTCATGTAAAACACTCATTTATGAAAACCAGCTTTTATTTAATATATTTTTCAAAACTATATTGTGAATTATTTCCTGCAGTACTGGGGATTAAATTTCCCAGCCCTTTTTAAATTTTTTTATTTTAAGATAAGTTTTTGCTAGTCCCTCATTTGCCCAGGCAGGGAGTGGGCTGGGGTAGTGGCGAGGTAGATAGGTTAAATGTGAGTCTCCTGCCTCTGCCTCCTAGAATGCTGAGATTACAGTATGCACCACTACACCTTGCTCACATTCTAAAATTTTAAGGAAGAAATAAGACAAAAGTCCAGAAGCAACTGTCAAGAGACACACAAGGTAGCTTACTCAGAAATTGATAATCATTCTCTTAGGGATAAACTTAGCCAAGAAAATCACAAAAAGTTGCTGAACAAATCAAAGTACCAACACAATATATTATTTATAATGAAACATTAAAATGATCAAAAGCCTTAACTTGTATACCACCTATTATGAACATTTTGTTTTTATGGGGAAACTATCAATTATAATCAAAAGATTGCTTCTACCACATGAAAACAAAACTAGAAAAATAAGTTGTTTTACTATGGAAAGGCTATAAAACTCTATAGAACATAACTTCAAAACAGTGATGTGCTTCTCAAAACAACATAAATTAAATCTCCAAGCCAGAATACTTTTCCTCTGGATGACATTTACATAGGCACTGTAAATTCTTTTATCTTTCATTGTTCCATGTTATGAATTCTGACTGAAGTCCTTCTGCTCCCCAAAAACTTTACTTCCTCTAGGTGTCTTTTGACTGTGTCTGTAACTGTTGCTTTCATAATAAATTTTCAAGGCTAAGTCTAACATATACCATCTAAAACAGGCTTGTGTTTTAAAGTTTGTTTTTCCATTAACACTAAAACGAATGTGCCTATTATTCTTTGGTTAAATTTTCTTTCAATGTACACATTTATAAAACTGTTAACCATATCAAGTACAGTCTGAGCACAAGGCAAAATTGAAGTCATCTTGAGTAACGAGTTCCATTAAACACTGTTCACTAAAACCGAAGGTTTATTTTCGCTGTTTTACCATTTAAAATTTTTGTCATATATTTACACAAATTTAAGACTCTTATTCCGTGAAACAAGTCAGTCAGTGAAGCCAGTATGAGGGAATAGCTAAAAGGTGAGTTTGTAATTCAAATCCTATCTCTATTGTCTCTACAACTAACACAAATAAGTAGGTAAAGAGGTAACTTTCAGGACCTCTCACAGCTTTAAATATGAGGACCTTAATCAAAGAAAGGCACTATTATCTTTAAACGTCAGCACCTAAATAAGAATTCATCTCATTTAATACCATCAAGTTATTCTGCTAATTTCACATAACTGCTGTATGTAATTTAGTGCCTACTTTGCCTTTCTAAATTCCTTCTCATATGTTTCACCAAGTCTTTAAGCTTATAATACATATTTGAATAAATATAAATAGTTCTAGGAAACGGAAAGTATTTTCTTTGACAGTTCATACAGCCATTACTACAAAATTATGAAAAAGAAATAATCCATCTATGTCCCTACCATTACTTTCCTATTAAGCTTTTCCTTACTTTCTTCTGCATCTTGATGCTGTCAAGTATTCTTGTTCTTTCAATGAATAACTATACCAACATATTCTGTCTCCTTGGAGTAAGGACCATATTTCCAGTAAAAATTTAACCCCCAGTTAAGAAAAATGTGTTTTGTAGGCAGTAAGGTAGATCCAGTTCTCTAAAATAAAAAATCTGATATAAACTTAAGAACAAAGCTGTTCACAACACTTATTTTATAATTTCTTAAAATACCCAGAACGGTTTTCTGCACTTAATTTATACTTAAATACTCTTCCTATTACAAATACTAATATTTTTTTAAAAGTTCACAGTTTAATGCAACATTCTGTATACCAAACCAAAAACATTAACGTAACTGCTCAACTAGGCTTTAACTTATATAGTAATATTCCACCACTAGTATTCCACTAATTCAGCTAAATTGTAAGTATAATGAGAGTGAGAACACTATCTCCAGTATCCATAACAATGTCTTATAGTAGGTTGTTCAAAAAGCAAAACACTACGCCAACTGAAATGACCAACAAATGGAAACTGTTAAAGGTATCTCATAATGTAAAGGAGAGTTAAACTAAATTAACATAATTGTGATAAACTGTAAAACATTATGTGCAATATATTATCCTTTTGTTTCAAAGTGTCTATCTACCTTTTATTTTTATGTCTCTATCTATATATATGAAGAATATAGAATGATACACACTATAGAATTAGCAGCAATTGTCTGTGGGTAAAAGATTATACAGTACATGGCATTTACACTGCTCCTTTACTCAGTATTTTTTGGTCTAGTTTTATTTTTGGCACATAACTAGCCCAACCAATTGTATAACAACACATTACATTAAATAATAAAACATTCACTGTTAAAAATTTATGTTGGGCCGGGCGTGGTGGCTCACACCTGTAATCCCAGCACTTGGGAGGCTGAGGCAGGAGGATCGTTGCGAGTTCGAAACCAGCCTATGCTACAAAATAAGCTCAAGGCCAGCCTGAACTATACAGCAAGACCCTGTCTCAAAAAGATTAAAAAAAAAAAATTATGTTGTATGATCCACACCTGGCAGTTTTCCAGATTTTGCCAATACAAAGAATTGAAAAGAAGTAGGTAGTTAAACACAAATTTAAAATGAAAACAAAGAAGAAAATTCTGAAAATTGAACAAAATTCCTTTCAAGAAAAAGAATTATAAAACAATTAAAAATAAATAATTTTAAAAATACATCAAGCATGCAAAAATCTTAATATTTGAAAATTGGTGGTACATAATATTAATTTAAACCCAATCATTTTGAACTTTCAATCAAAGCAATCTTAAGTATATTATAAGCTACCACTGTGTGTAGTTCCTACAATTTTCCACACTTTTATGTTATGTTTAATGGCATTAGGTCTTCCTACTGTATGATCACCAAGTAAACAATTACCTCAAATCTTAAATTGTATGCTGTTTGATCTGAGAATCCTTTTCTGATTCTTTAGACACTTGTTCTCACTCCCACATATGCCCTCTTATAAATATATCCAATGTGCATTTTATGATAAGGTAAATACACGTGTTTCTTTATTAAACTACAAATTCCTTGAAAGCAGAAACCATGTTTCACTAATTTTATATTCTCTGCCCTATTTCCAAAACAGTGAAAATTACTACAACTGTAAGAAAAATATCTGTTAGATTTATGGAAAGATGGCAGAGCAGTAAGCAACAACAAATCAACCTCTTCAGGATTCAAATTCCAGTGGGAAGGGTAGCACACATCTACAATCCTAGCACTCAGCGGGCTGAGGAGCATTGTAGAAGGTGAAAGCCAGCTTAGATTACATGGTTAACTCAGGCTACACAGTGAGACCTTGTCTTTCAAAAAAAAAAAAAAAAAAGATTCAGACTCAAGACCCTGGAAACTAAAAATCTGAAACACAAAAGGACAGGTGTGGATCCTTGGGACCCAAGGAGGATCTAAAGGGAAAATTAGAGCCCATAGAGAAAGTGAAAGTGAAGAGACAGTTCTCAACACAGAATAAAGGAGGGGGCAACCTACACTTTCTCTCCAGCTTCCAGCTCAGGGAGGGAAAGATAAAATCTAAAGACTCACTGAGAGCAGGCAACTCCAGAAGCCTCCAGGGAGAAATGAATCAATGGAATGGAGCAGTAGATGCTGTGCACTGGCTCTACTCTAGACAACCATCATGCTCCTGGAGAGGGTATTTGTTTGGATACCAAAATAAAGAGAGGCCAACTGAACCTGTGACTCAGAGCAGCCATGGGTAAAGCTTCATCTTGGGGCTACCAGTGTTGAAATCACAGTCTGGGTAAGGTACAAGTGGGAGAAAAATCCAGAGTGTGGAAGCTACGGTCAGGTTGGCAAGAGACACCCAGAAACTTATAGGCTGAGTGACTCAGATCACAATACCACAACCAGAGTACAGGATCAGCTTGTACTTCCATGGAATTGAAAGCATCAGAATCAGCATCCCACCCTAATCCTACTACAGGTTTGCTGGGGTTATCCAGCACCCTATCCTAATCCTACTGCAGGGCGGCAGGATTATTTACCACAGATCTGGGCTCTGACTGCCTCCTTTGTCTACCAGCAATAGCAGATCAGCTAGAACAGTCATCCACTTGAACAGTCATCCAATTGGACACTACCGCAAAACTGGAAAACTCATATGTAACAACTAGGTTGAAATCACAGAGAAACTTATCTTTTTTTCCTTCTTTTGCTTTTGGTTTGTTGTGCTGTTCATTTAGGTTTTTTGTTTTGTTTTTTGATTGTTTCTTTTAATTTTTTCATGAGTATGAACATTGTTTTAGATTTTTGTTTTTCTTTCTTTCCCTTCTATCTTCTTCACCAGTTTTCCCAGGCTTAGACAATCTTCCTTTGTCCTTCAGCCTTGCTTCTAATCTCTTTATTTACCTATTTTCTTTTCTTCTTATCCCATTTAAATATTGTCTCTTCTTAGCATAAAATAGCTCTATTGAATGGAGCACAGTACCAAAGAACTGAGTGGTAGACCAAACAGGTAGCAACCTTTCAGACCTAGTAAATTGGGACAGACTCAAAAGCCAAAAGCCAGATAAGCCTAGAAGAAGTATCAGAAAACTAGTCATTTCCTAAAAAGGTCTCAATAGTAGTAATAAAGCAACCCACTAAGAGTAATTTACAAGCATCAACACGGAAAATAAACAAACAAAACAAAAATATAAAATGAGAAAACATGGAAGCAAGGTACAACACATAATCCCCAGCTCACCCAAGGCAAATCAAGGGGGCGTTGAGATTGTAGAAACACAAAGCCTCCTGCTGAATTTTATGAAATGGTGGCATCAGAACTACAAAACAGATTAATAAATCTCTTGCAGGGCCAGGGATTTAGCTCAGCAGGGTTAAGTGCCTGCTTGGCACACATGAGGTGTGATGAGTTCAATCCCCAGTATCAAAAAAAAAAAAAAAATCTCTTGCAAAACTAAAACAGAAATAAAGAGATGACAAGCATAATTTAAAAATTAGTGAATCTAGAGTACATATAGATTAAAAAAATAAAGGAGCCTAGGACAGACATGGAAACTGTGAATAATCAACACAGAAGATTTAATGAAATAGACTCAAACAAAAATCTAGAAGATTAAAAATTCTACTGAAAGTATATCCAACAAAGTCAACAAATAAGAAAGTAAAAAAAAAAATGAAACTAGAGTATCAGATCTAGATGACAGGCTTGTGGTTGGCAGTCATCAAACAAAAAGCCTCTTAAAAATTGAAAGAGATCATAAAAAATCAATTCAACACCTGATAGATGATGCAAAGAAGACTAATACACGATTAATTAGGATCCAATGAAGAATCAGAACACAGCACAAGAGGCATAAAAAAAAAACAGTTCACAGAAGTAATAGCAAAAAACTTTTCTAAGCATGGAAAAAGAACTTGAGATACAGATAAGTGAATCATAGAGAGCTCCAAATAGTCATGATCAGAAAAAAAACTACCCCAAAACATGTAACAATTGAGATTCCAAAAATTCAACATATCACATAGTATTAAAACCTGCCAAAGATAAGAAACAAAATTACATAGGAAGGAAAATCCATCAGAATCAGAGCAGACTTCTCAACTCAAATACTTAAGTCAAAAAGCTCTACACGCAAAACATTTTAAGTGCTAAAAAAAACAATTTCTAATCCAGAATAATGTACCCCACAAAACTATCTTTTCAAACTGATAGAGAAATAAGACATTTCCATGATAAAGAACATCTGAAGAAATTTATGACCCACCAAAAAGTTGTTTATTCTTCAGCACTCTAAAAAGTTCCAAAAAGCATAATAAAATGAATTTACCAGGTGAGGCAGGCAATAAAACAGAAGTGAAAGAAAGAAAACCAACAACAGTAAAATAATATGATGAAGGTAAGTCAATACATATCAGTTGATCAGAATGGATCAAGAAACAAGATCCAACAATATGCTGCATACAAGAAATTCATTTAACTCAAAAAGAAATTCATATATTGAAATTCAAGGATGGAAAACAATAGGGTATGCAAGAGCAACCCAGAAAAATGCAAGGGTAGCAATTCTATTTGCATACAGAGTAGATTTCAAGCCAAGATTGATCAGAAGAGACTATTATACACTTGTCAAGGGAACAATCCAAATCCATATATTTGATATATATATATCAAATACTGGCATATCCAATGATATAAAACAAACACTAACGGATATGAAAAATCAGATAAGCACTAATACAGTTGTAATTTGGAACCTCAATATCACACTGTCACAAATAGGTCAACAAGACAATCAGAAACTGAGTATCAGAACTGAACTACACCTCTAAACAAATGGACTTAATAGATACCTACAGAGTGTACCACCAAAGAACCAAATACACATGCTTCTCAGTAACACGCTTCTAATAGCATGCAGTCTTACAAAAGAAATTAGTAGCTGTGAATTCCTACCCAAGAAAAACAGAGTTCCAATAAATAACCTAATAATGAGTCTCAAGGTTTTAGAGAAAGAAGAACAAGCTAAACCCAAAGCTCATACAAGGGAAAAAATTATAAAGATCAGAGCAGAAATTAATACAGTTGAGACTAAAAAAACAATACAAAGAATCAATAAATCCAAGAGCAGGCTCTTTTAGAGATTAAACAAAATAGACAAACTCTTAGCCAACCTTATAAAAAAAAAAGACCCAAATCCACAAAACAAGGAGTCAAAAGGGCAAAATGACAATGGATCCTGCAGAAATTCAGAAAATCACCAATACCTACTTTAAGAACCTGCACTCTAATGATGAGAAACTCAGAAGAAATGGGCAGATTCCTGGATACATAATAAGTACCAAAGCTGAAACGGGAAAATATAAAAATTATAAGTAACCCAGTATCAATCAATAAAATTGAAGAAGTAACTTCAATTTTATCCCAGGATCAATCAATAAAATTGAAGAAGTACCAACAAAGAAAAGTCCAAGTCCCAATGAATTCTAACTGAATTTTATAAGAACTTTAGAGAAGAACTAATGAAAATACCCTTCAAACTTTTTAATAAAGTAGGCTTATGCTATCAGGGGTCTTTATGTTATTGAAGATGGTGGAGAGACAATAGGTTACCAGGCAGTTTCTGTGTTCCAATCTGGCTCAAAGAGCAGGACAAGGACAGCCTTGGACAACCCATAGACTTAATTTATAATCTGGGGTCCCTAACAAATTCCTCTCTTCCAGTGTGAGTGCTACCCACCTTAAATGCAGGTAGCCTTGATAAAAATGTAAGGGACAGAAATGGAGCTAGTGTAGTGCCACTTGTCACCTGTTGTTTGCTGCTTGTCTTCTGCTGCTTCCTGATTGCTTGCTTTTTTGATGCTTTCTCCCTTCTGCCTGCCATGAACCGCTTCTCCTCTGCAATGTCCACTGCTACGTCCTCCGGCCTTGGACCCAGCCAACTATGCACTAAAACCGCTACAAGATGTGCACCAAATAAACTTCTCCTTTAACTTTGCCAAGTTAAATAAACTTCTCCTTTAACTTTGTCAAGTATTTTGTCTCAGCGATGAGAAAAATAACAAAAACATTCCTGTCATAGGTTTGCCACCATTGTCCTCAATGATAAAGACCCTGCTCAAATCATACCTCTCTGCCTTTTGCCCCTCTGCTACTCCTTATCTTCCTTATAAAGACCCTGTGTTACTCTAAATTCCCTGAGGTGGTCCTTGTTGACAACAGACTCCCTACTTCTTTGGTTTACTGGTTTTCCCAATAGACCTTTTTCCTTGCCCCAAAATTTGTCTTCAAGTCACGGGCTTTTCTCAAGCACAAAAAATCAAACTTCATTTGGTAATACAGAAAGAAATAAGACTTCAGAATGAAGGAATTAAAGATACATTGAAAATTAGGTATAATGACTTTCAATGTATCTCATTACCTGTGTAAAATTAATCTCAATTATTTTTATGTGCACACACAAAAAAATTTCAAAATATCTTAGATCCAAAACTCCAAAAAAAGAAAGAGAAAATACTTACTGTAACAGAACCTTTAGAAGCTCCTTTTATTTTGCCAATGTACACAGAAGTAAATATAAAATCCACATGCAGATCCATCTCATTATTAGGTACAATACAGGAAATGTTTTCCATAACAGGATTGTAGGGACATAATTCAGATGATGCCTAATACAGAATAAATTACAAAATGCCCATAACCCTAAGTATTATATAAATGCTGAAAATTATTTACAAGGTCATATTCTTCTTTAAATCACTATTAGCAAATTTGTGAAGAATTTTACACTGATCTTAATGTGAAGAAATAGTTATCTAGATTTTTGTTCCAAAAGGTGTATGATTTACCATAAGAGAAACAGTCAAATCCAAAATTAATTCCATAGGCCTAAACTCCAAAATATAACCCCTTCTACATCAAAGCCATGGTGTCCTACTCAATATCGCCTAATTGGCTTTATTCATTTTTAATTCAGCAGAAATAAGTTTAGATTTATATAGCACTTTTAAAATGAATTATTAAATATGACTTTTAATCTATGCAACCACTTTATATGTAGAGAGATTTCCTTCCCATTTTATAAATGAACTTAATAAATGTTTGACTCGGTTAAGTAACCTGCCTGAGGTCATGCAATTAATAATCAAAACTAAGACTCAAACTATAGTTTCCATTTCAATTACACAATCACATAAAGTAGTTTCTATTAGTCAAAATAATGGTCTTGCTTTTATACTTTCAGTGAACAATGAAGGGATAATGAGCTTAAGAATCTTGTCATCTTATATCTGTATGCTTTATTATAGATTCCAAGTTGAAGGTAACCAACCAGGAATGGCTCAGAGTTCCTTAAAACTTTAAGATACATATCATTTCCTCTACAATAACTATAGAATTCTGTTTTAAAAGAATACACAGTAAGGCAGTATCAATAGCAGCTGTCTCCCGCAGCCTCTTCTGAATTTTACACTGCTTTCAGGTAACATTTTCAGCTCTACATTTACCTTGTCCCTGAGGAATTAACCCTTTTTATTATAAAAGATCTAATAAGTTATTATTAAAGCAATCACTGTATATGTGAATTCACTGCTCTTCTAATAAATGTGATCAATTCCTATTTAAAACATACATAACACCATTAACACGGAGCATAATTCTATTTATCTATTAGAAATGCTTTGTCATTTTCTTCTTTTATTGCTTACTATATATTTTCTCATGCCCTAAGTAAAAAGAATCAAATTAACAGTAGATGGTTCCAGTCAAACTGTGATTTTTTTTAAGTGATAAAATCAAAAGTCTGTACAAAAATAGTTTTTTCAATGAGCTCACATTTTGTAAAGGTTGTCTTTAAAAATGACAAATCCATATTTCTCATATTTTCTTTTAAAATTAAAATTGAGAGGGCATGAAGATGCAGTATTCAGGTATTACAATATTCTGCTTTTTATGTACTGACGTCTTACAACATTTGCTGCTTTGGTATGATTATGAATTATATAAATTCTGTGAGATGCTATTTTCTACATGATCATTTTATATATTGCATTGTTAATTTATATGCTGCCAAATCAACTGTAATTTATCTGTAAGTTTCAACTTAACTAACAATGAAACTTTTAATTAAAAATATACATAAGCAAGTTAGTAGGTTACTGTTCTGATCTGACAAGAACAGTTATACTTCAGTAAAAACTCAGAACACAGTAGCTAAGTTGATCTCTATGTCCAGTACCAATCATAAAAGAAATACTCATGAAACAATAATCAGACCATCAAATTAATTTCCTACATGTTATGGTTCAAATCTAAAATGGCTTGCAAAGTCTCATGTGTCACTAGACTATGGAGGTGGCACAGGTAACTTGCTGTTACCAGGTGGAGTCCGGTTGCAAGAGGCAAATCACTGTGGACAAGGCCTGGAAAGATAATTTTCCTTTCCCAGCTCCTCCCTTGATATTCTGCTTCATGTTTGCCGTGAGATGAGCAGCTTTCCTCCCCCTAGATCCTTTCACCACACCTACCAGCCTTAGAGCCAACTGACTATGGACTAAAACCTATTTATCAATTTATTAGAATTATCCAAAATAAACCTTTCTTCCTTTAATTTTCTGATGTCAGGTACTGAGTCCCAGCACTGAGAAAGTGACTGGGACAATACATTTAACCAAATGTAGTACATTCTAAAATAACAGCCTTTGATATTATTCAAACACAAGCCAACAGAAGTTTAGCACATGAAAGGGAACTGACAAGAAACTATTCAAATCTTACTTTAGGCCTATTGTCTCTAAAGTACTATGTAAATAACATGATTGGTTGATTTTAACCTGACACATTTCCATTATTCTTTTCTGCAAATGAGAAGAGCCAAAGGACTTACCAACTTTGGATAGGGTTATGATACTAACATAAATGCTTTCATAAATTATTTCACTTTAATAGCACAATCTTGTTTTTTTGGTTTTTTTTTTTTTTTTTTTTGGTCTTTTTCGTTTTTATCGGTACCAGGGATCGAACTCACGACTGGCTGCTTGCAAGGCAGGCGCTTATGCCGCTGAGCTAAATCCCCAGCCCCAATAGCACAATCTTGTAAATTAGGTGCTATTATCCTTATTTAACAAGGAAACTGAAGCTTAAAGGAGTAATTTGCCAAAATGGCAGGGCCAGGACCTGAACACACATCTGTGTATACCTGGAAGCCATGATCTTTCCTCTACCTTATCTTTGATATGTTTGTAAAAGGAACAATTCTAAGAAGCCAGAGTACTCTGTGACCATTGAAATTAATATGAAAGTCATCTTAAATTAAGTTCACTTATAATTTATGTTAAAATACTGTGCTTGTTTAAATAAATACTAACCAATAAGTGTATTTCTCAGTCAGTGAGAAAACAAAAATAAATTACCTGTCCAGATTTACATGTAACCAGAGGCAGTTCAGACAGTGGTGATTCAGAAGTACTTTCATTTTCATTAGTAACCTCATAGTCCTGCTTGGACTGCAATTTAAGAATTCCTGAACTTTCAGGTTCGATAGGTCCTTCTTCATCGCTGGAAACAACAACTAAAAAAGGAAAAGGTATTTTAAATGTGTCACAATAACCACCTATCAAAATGAAAACTTTCATTTCTATCCTTTTTTTGTTTTGCTTTTTAAAAGAAATAAAGAAAACTTTCAAGTTAATGCAATATACCTTTAATAATCATGTCAATTTAATTTAATCATCAGTAATTCACTTTAGGAACTAACCTGTTGCTCATCCTAATTTACACTAGCTCAACTCTGTGTTTCCCCATCAGTGCTACTATCTAATAACTACCTGACACTTCACCTTCTAAAGGATCACAACCTTAAAAAAGGACACAATCAGAAAGAAACTTGCTACAGCTTAGAGATTAAATATTCCTCAGTGGTCATGTGTTAAGGGCTGGTTTCCCAAGGTGGTGCTGAGAGGTAGTAGAACCTTTGAGAGGTGAGGCTTAGTCAGAGGTACTTAAATCACTAGACACATCTTTGAAGGGGATCTTGTGACCCCAGCCTAACCAACGTTACCCTTACTCCCAGGCTCATGATATAAGCATTTTGCTCCACCATGCACTTGCTACTATACCCTCCAAAAGCCCAAAGCAATGAGACAATGTGGTGCCCACAAAAACTGTGAGCCAAAATGAACCTTTCCTCTTCATAAATTAATTATCTCAGGTATTTTGTTACACTGATGGAAAGCTAAATACTATGAGACCTTAAAAATAACTTCTAGTTCTAACAATATATTGCACCATCACTCTAAATTTCACTTTAAGTCCTGATACATTAGCTGTTTTTCAAAAGGGAAAATGGCTAGAAGAAAATTACTTGCTGCATATCCTTGAGAACCTTTATGAGAGGACTGAGAAGAGCCAAAGGACTTATCAACTTTTGATAGGATTATACTATTATAAATGCTTTCATAAATTATTTCACTTTAATATCACAAATAATCTTGTAAATTAGGTGCTATTATCCTTATTTCACGAGGAAACTGAAGCTTAAAGGAGTAATTTGCCAAAATGGCAGAGCCAGGATCTGAACTTAACTGTCAAATGATTGACTTGAGAACTATGGAGGGGATTAGTAAAGGACACTTCTGGGTGTGTCTGAGATTATGGGGATTTGACTTTAGGTATATATTTGGTTCCTGGCCCCATCTTCTCTGGGGCTGTTCCCCTGTTCTGTTTCTCAGCCACCATTCACTAAGCAGCTTTGTTCTGTCATATATTCTGCCTTAGAGTAATCAACCATGGACTGAAATCTCTAACACTGTGAACAAAAATAAACCATTCTAGATCAGAGGAGACATGACCCAAGGAGGTAGACTTTGCAGTGATGAGAAGGGAATCTAGGGAAGGGGAAAGATAGGAGGGCGAGCAGCATCTACAGTGGTACCTTGGTTCACAGATGTTTTTATTTATGAACAATTTTATTCACAAACAAAAGCATTTGGCAAAATTTTGTTTTTCACTGTAAACTCTACATCAGGTGATAAACATGACCATGGTCATTTTTTCACACACAAACACAAATATGACCATTTTTTCCTAATCATGAACCAAAGTACCACTGTACATGTACCAATTCTCCAAGATGAACATAATTATTCCGTATCACACAAATATATGTAAAAAACAAAAAAATTTATTTTAAAAATAAATCAATAAACCCTTCCTCCTTTAAGCTATATACAACTGGTATTGGCCCCAGCAACAAAAAGCTGATTAATTCACTTTGAATTTTTCACACCCCGTGATAGTATTAATTATTTAAAAAGTTACTATATCAAAATTAACTAAATGGCACTTAACAGCTTCATCAACAAATCACAATAATAATGATGCTTAGAGAATCTTTCTTAAAAACACTGGATAAATCTTGGCACGATGGCACATGCCTATAATTCTAGCACTCTAGGAAGCTGAGAAAGGAAGATCACAAATTCTAGCCCAGCTTGGGCAACTAAACAACTTACCAAGATCCTGCCTCAAAATAAAAAAAAAAATTAAAAAGGGCTGGGGATGTAGCTCAGTGCAAAGGCTCTACATTCAATGTGCAGTACAACTAGATAGTTAGATAAGAGACAGATAGACAGACAGGAAGACTAAGTAAAGGTTAGATCACTCTGGACTACTCTGCTTGCAAAAATGCCACTTATTTACCAGATTAATATTATAACTCTCATGTAAGAAATCCCAAAAACCACAGGATATTTTTCCTAAAGTTAATATATTCCACAGTAATACTGTAACAACTTGTGGCCTTAGCAAACTGTTTGGTGGGGGGAACCTAAGCACAGAAAATTAAGTGCCTTCACAATCCTCCTGTTACTTACTTGGTTCAGCCGAAATTAACGATTGGTTCCCTTCACCGTGTCCACTTAGGAGAGGCTTTTCTACTGTATTCAATTCATTCTCATCCTTCTCAATCAAAGATGAATTCTCCACTGTATCAGTGGAAATAGAGCTCTCCAAGTTTTCAGTGGTTGAACAGGCAGAGGCACTTTTGGAGACAGCACTCAAACCCAACTCCTCACTATCAACTGAGCACAGTTTAGTAAGATCGCTTTCTATAGGTTTAGGTGTCATTTCTTCAAGCCATACTGGGTTCTGATGATAGTTTTTACTTGACTTTTCAAATTCAGTGGAAACTGTTGACACATTTTCCTGTTCTTTCTGAACATAAATGAATGTATAGAAAATTAGCATGTTTCCAATTTGGCTTCCTAAAAGCAGTTTTTAAAGACTTAAACTTTTAAAGAATAATATAAAAATAAAATATTATATCACTTCTGTAACTATATGGATAGAAAAATATACAATTTATATTATGTTACACTTGATGTGTCCCCCACTTATAAAGATATAGGATTTGGTCCATCCAATCTAATGCTTAAGCAATTTTTAAAGGGTAAGATAGAGAGGTGACAATTGTACAAGTGTTTCAGATGTCAGCTTCAGACACAGAATTTTTTTAACATTTTTACCTTGCAAAAGTAGTGACATCATGCAATGAATTATTTTGGTAACCAAAGCAAAAAAAATTAAAATCCAGCCAAATAACAGTATTAAAAATTTTAATACTGCTTTCAACCTATCTTTGTATATTTATGATATAAAGTATTTATATTATTTGACATAAATATATATTATTTATGATATAAAGTATTTATTAGTATTTATGATATAAAGGCACTGCAAAGTCCTAAAATGATTTGTAACTCAATGGTATGAAAAGCTGTCTCCTTATAGTTTTAGTGTTATTGATAATTGTTTGATATAATTTTGTATGTAGATAATGTGTGTATCAAGCATGACAATTACTTATAATAAATTCCCTAAATTCAAGATAAACATAAGCTTAAAGAATTTGGCAAGTCAATTGCTTCTGATAAAAGATATCTGGCAGTAATTACAGAGAGCAAGTAAAAATAAATAACTGAGAAATATGATTAGGATTTGGTTACAATTTTTAAAAAGCCTTAAGGACATATATTGAACTATTAAGGAAAGAGTAGTCACAGGAAAAAGCAATTTAGTGTTTTTACTAATTTATACTATTGGGAATTTGTCCCAGTAGTTGTGTACTGTTGAGAAAAGGCACATATAAAACAATTTTTTAAAAACATAAAACTAGCAAAAAAACAAAAAAAATCTGAAAAACATGGAAGCTAGAAAAATCATATTTGGCTGCTGTCAACTCACTTTTATCAGACATAAAGCTATTTCACATTATATCTAAATACTTCTACTTACTATTTGTCCTGTTGATTCATTCAAAGAAGTAGAATTACTAGAATCACGTAAATTACTTCTAAGCCTTTTCTTTGTCTTCCTGGAAATCAGAGTAGATTTCATTTCTGAGTCAAAGTATGTAGTATCCTTGTTTCTGCTCCCCTCTTCAAGATAATCACAACTTCTACTTGCACTGTTAAGGTCTTAAAAAACAGAAGAAGCATAAATAAGGCCAAAAAGTACAGAAAGAATCCCTTTTAGAGGAGCTCAAAGAAATACGACCAAAATTGTTATTTTCTTCCAAAGCTCATTAAAACACTGTTAAAATTCCCATACTGACATTGGATTAATGTGAAGGCATATCCTGCATTACTTTTTTTATACAAACTGAATGTCAGTTACACAATAGATGTGAGACTAGAAAAATACATAGAGAAAGTGTTGTTTCTCAGAGTAACTAAGAACCAAAGCCTGTTTTTCCCATTTGTTATAAACACATCTGACATTAATACCCCTTTAAAAAGACCCTTTTTAATAAAATCTGGAAAATTAATGTCATAAAAAGTGCTTCAATAATTGATTGTGATTTTATAAACTAGTTTTTGCAGCTTTCTGTTTTTTGAGAGAGAGTCTCACTATGTACATCAAGCTGGCATGAAACTATGTAGTCCAGGTTGGCCTCAAACTCATGGTGATCCTCCTGCCTTGGCCTCCCAAGTGCTGGGATTATATGTGTGTGCCACCAAGTAGGGCCACTAGCTGTCTTTTTAAAATTGTAATTTACATAAATACATTTCTTAAGTGGAAAGAGACTTAAAATTTGAAAGTGTAGAATGTTAATTGCTGGGTTTTTTAGAGTCAAAAGATCTTTCTTAGAACTGCAGTTAACTATGAGATATGATCCTTCACAAGGCTATCAACTTTACTTCAGAGTTTCTTCTTTTCAATAATCAAGATGTGATATTCTAAGTCTCCAATAAATCCACTATTTCATAAAGAAGTCTTTCCTTTTGTAACATCAACCAAGTATCACTCTGGGTTTGTTTTTTTTGCCAAAAAGTTCATTTGAAAAGTGTAGGGTAAGAGTATGGAGGAAACCAGATCTGCAGAGTGGATATAGGCCAAAGAGAGTAAAAATAAAAGTAAAAGTACATGCAGATTCTGAGAAATGTGGCATGGGCTATCATGAAAGCTCACACACAATAACCTGAAGTTTCACTTAACCTGCAATTATCCACTTAAAATTGGTACTTCAGTATCAGATATATACAGCATACAAAATTATCTTCCAAAGGGAGGGGTCTACCTAAGTAACTGAATAAGTAACTGAACTATTTTTCTTTCAAAATTTATATCATACAAGTGTATCAACTTAAAGTTTACCCACAGCAAGTCACAAAGAAGCCTCCTTGAATTTATAACTTACATTCATCTAACACTGATAGTTTGACCTCTTTGATTCAAAATCTTCAACAGTATATATCTTTTAAACTGTTCTTACTCTAGCTTCACAAACTCTTAATAAATAGTATCTATGATAATACATCTATGTCATTCTTTTAAAGGATGGCACTGAGACAAGATTAAAACTCCAAGATTGCCTTCCAATTTCTAAAGAAAATACTTCACTCATTTCCTCAGGAATATCAACTTCTCCCAAAGCAACAACACAATATTTACAAAGCACACTAAATTTTATTTATAATATTTAAATTATTAAAAAAATTAAATTAAATTTCTAAACAAATATCACACTACCATTTTTAACTATAAATTCTATAGTAAAAGACTGATAAAGGGAAGCCTGAGGAAAACTATTTTACAGGAATTTTCCTTTAAATAATTACCATTTGGGTATCAATGAAGCTTGTCTCTCAGGAAATAGGAATAATCTATTATACAGAACTAGACATTATAAAATTCTACTTACATAATATATATAATACGGAAATATTCCTAGCAAATAAAATTAAATAGGTGACAAAAATCCTATAATCAAAGGAATATTAAAACATTTCCAACATATTATGATGGTAAAACCAAATACCACAATACAAATAATATACTATCAAAGGAATACTACATCTTGGATTTAATTCACAATTTCCATTATTTTATAGATTAATGTTAAACAACTAGCACTGGATACAATTATCTATAGGAGAAGAAATATACTGAGTTTAAACATAAGTTCAATAACTAATTTTCTTATAAATATTTTGCCTACAACTTTACCTTCAAGGATTTAAAAAATAACTTTTCTCGTGATGTATGTCTAAAATTTTACTGTGACTTTGAGGTAACACTGTCAGTGCCTCCATATCACTTCACAGATTCAATAGAAAGCAGATGATATACCATGTAGTTGTGTCTACAATGTTTGTATGTATCTGAGGATGCACAGATGTTTTTTCTTGCAAATATTCACCAAACAACATGGTGCAACAAATATTAGGCATTACAAGCAATATAAAGATAATTTACAGTATATAAGAGGATGTGCATAGGTCATATGCAAATAACTAAATCATGTCATAGAAAGGATTTAAATATCCAGTTCACAGGGGATGGATGTGAAGCGTTCTGGAACTTTGAATTCTCTATAGTCATGAAAGGAAGAGTTAAGGGCACAAATCCAAAAGCATGCTATTCAAATATCCCTAATGCTGGATATGATAGCACATGTCTATAATATCAGCACTTAGGAGGCTGAGGCAGGAGAACTGTTGTGAGTTAAGAGGCCAGCTTGGGCTACAGAGAGAAATCCTATCTTCAAAAATAAAACAAAACAAAACAATTCCTACTCTAGCTAAGAAAGCAGTTGTATGTGAAGGTTAAAGACTGTCATGAGAGTATCGTAACTCAGCTTACCTATATAAATACTTGTATTTTTATTTTGTAATGAAAGATAATTACTTCTAAGAAAAGTATTCTTCATAATAAAACAAATGTCATTCATTGTATGATGACAGTACTTAGTCATAGTTGCTTTCTCCAGGTTGCCCTCCTAAGAGTTTCAGCTGCTTTTGTATACATGAAAGTTACTAGTCTAGTTCT
This sequence comes from Cavia porcellus, assembly GCF_034190915.1. NCBI lineage: Eukaryota > Metazoa > Chordata > Mammalia > Rodentia > Caviidae > Cavia > Cavia porcellus. Next base: position 48,085,788 of record NW_026947498.1, read on the forward strand.
TCAAACTTCTCTTCTATCATAAAGGTTACCAAAAACATCTTTAAGTAGTTGTGTTTGAAATAAAGTACATTTTCTTTCTTTTTATTTTTGCATAGTATGATTAGAAAAGTTTTTGTATGAAAAACAAAATCACTCATAAAACTATATATTTCAAATTGTTTTAAGCTGTCAATAATCCAAGAGACCTCCTAAGGTGTTAGAATAGCAAATTACTAATGTAATAAGTTCTTTTTGTACAAATTTTGGTAAAATGTTTTTGGTAAAATCTTGAAAGAGATTTTAAAAAGTTAATTCATCAAATCTTTTACATGGGGGAGGTTTACAAAAAATGAATGTTCAGAAGTGGGGGATGTATTTACCTTCAAATTGCCTTATTTGTATGTGCATCCTAAAATTGAAATAGATTTTCATGAATAGAGAATATATTCTACAAAATAGATTTGAAAAAAGAAAAGAAGAACACATGGGGATACTGGAAAAAATACTGCTATCAGCTCTGTCCCAAAGCAACTGAACGAGATTCTCTGTGGCTGGGACACAATGCCATTGTGCAACTGTGTGTACAATTTTACCTTTGTAAAGGCACTCAGCTTTATTAAGCACACACGTGCCACGTGCTATTTTGAAAATGCATCCCTAGGATCTAACAGACTAATAATTAGAGTGGATTGATTTATTAATTTTAGACTTAGGGCTGTATCCACTAAAATGGCCAGAAAGAGAAGGGTTAATTGTGGATGGTGGGCAAGTGTTTGGAGAGAGAACTGCAAGAATGGGAAAGCCAGCTGAGGATGAGGTAACAGAAAACAGGTGGTAATGTTAGCTGGTGCTGGCATCAAGGAGGAACAGCAGGAGTGACAGGGCACCAAGAATGGTAGAGAAGCTGGGCATAGTGGTGCTCATCTCCAGACTAAGCTACTCAGGAAGCTGAGGTAAGAGGATCATTTGAGCCTGGGAGTTAAAGACCAGCCTGGGTAATGCAGCACGACTTGGTCTCATCCAACCAAACAAACAACTGACCAACTGACCAACCAACCAACTAACCAGAAACAAACCATTTGCAGGCCCCCAGACATCCAACTGTGATGCACAGAATGGACAGGAGATACTGCTTATTACAGGCTGATTGTGTCTTCACCTCTGCTTCATACACTGAACTCCTAAACTGCAGTAGCTCAGATGACTGCCTTTAAAGAGAAAACTAAGGTAAAATAAGGTCATAGATGTGTTCTGTAATCTAATCTGACCATGTCTTTATAAGAAGACCATGTGAAAACACAGGGAGAAGGTGGCCATCTACTAGTCAAAAAGAGAGGCCTCAAAAGAAACCAAACTTCCCAATGCTTTAATCTTGGATGTCTAGAACTGTGAGAGAATAACTTAATATTGTTCAAGCCAAAAAAAGAAAAAGAGAGAGAATATATTTCAAAGTATAGTAGTAGGAAGCTAATAAAAAAACCCAGTTAGTACCACTATTAAGAAAACAACACTTAGAATAGCAAAATTAACATAACTTTAAAACTACATCACTAAATCCCTTGAAATAAAAAAAACACTCAAATTTAATTTTGGGGATTGGTAAATAAATCAAGATTTATATATTACTGAAGTACATAAATAGTAAACTTGAGAACCTTATGTAGCTAAATAATCTCTCTTTACTTCCATGTATCCTTTCAATGTATTTCCAGATGAAATATTTATAACTTAATGTATATTTTAATGTTTTATATTTAACATATTATATATTATTTTATATTGTATGTTATTTATTATGTAATTATGCTAGAAATAAATTAAATACAATATTTTATATTATTTTATATTATAGATTTTATATATTAAGTATATAAAAGTATGTAAGAAAAGTAGATATAAGTATATAAGATATACTTAATATATAAATATTTATAACTTAAAACTATTGTAAAAGCAATAGGTAAAAATCCAAATCCTAACAGTTTTCTAAGATTCACAAACCTTTAGGCTGAGTATCAGGTATTTTAAGAGAAATGTCACCATCAGCTCTTCGCTTTTCTTTAGTGCACGGAGCCTGCTTTGCAGAAGTGTTATCATCTACTGTCTTACTACGCTGTGAATCCCTGTAAAATAGAATTATATTATATTCAATTCTAATGAAGCCAAAAAAATTTTAAAAACCAATTGGTATACATTCAAAATAAAAATACAGCAAGTCATAAATCATTCCCAAATGGAAGACTATATAATCTGGTCAGCAAAGAACAAAAAATGAACTCAGATTTAAGAAGTTTTCATCCTTATTCCAGCTTGAAATTCCCATATTGCACAACTGCAAGTGCAAAATAAGCAGAAGACTAACTTAGATAAGTTTTTTCTCCTTTTTTTGGTGGAGCAAAGTTTGAGACAGGGTCTTAATATGCAGTACAGGTGGTCCTTGAATATTCAGTGATTCTCCCAAGTACTAGGATTACAGGTGTACAAGCATACTTCCTAGGTAACTATTGAACAAGTAAAAGGACCTTTAAATGTAAAATTCAAGACCATAAATACACTGATAATCAAAACTATGAGTAGGTAAACCACTATGAGACAAAGCTAATTTTTAATATATTTCAAGCACAGTTCACATATAAAAAGGTAAGTACAAAATAGGTTTTGAAGTTGTGGGGTGTGGTGGTGCATGCCTATAATCCCATCACTGGGGAGGCTGAGGCAGAAGGACAGCCATGAGTTCAAGAACAACCCAGTCTACATAGTGAGATCCTGTCTCAAAATAAATAAACAACCCAAAATAGGTGAAAAATCTGAATGTAAGAAAAAGTGTTACAAGAGAACACATGTGGGAAAATCTTTATGATACTGGATTTGACAATGATTTCTTGAGTATGACAATAAATATCAGTTAAAAAGAAGATAAAATACATTTCATTAAAATTAAAAACCTGGGGCTGAGGATATCACTCAGTGGCACAGTGCTTGCCTAGAAAGCATGAGATTATGAGTTCAATTCCCAATACCAAAAAAAAAGAAAACCTAAAATTAAAAATTTGGCCGGGTGTGATGGTGCATGCCTATAATCCCAGCACTGGGGAAGCGGAAGCAGAATCATCTGCAAGTTCGAGATCAACCTGGACTACAAAGTGAGCCAAGGCCAGCCTGAACTGCACAGGCAGAGACCCTGAATTAAAAAGATAAAATTAAAAACTTGTACACCAGGGCCAGGAATTTAGCTCAGTAGCTTAAGTGCCTACCTGGTGAGCACACAGTCATGAGTTGATCCATACCAAGAAAAAAAAAACAATGAAAACACTTGTGCACCAAAAGAACACTATTGGTGGAAATAAAGCTTCTGTAAATAAGGAAGGGAAGAGGAATTGAAGGGAAGGGTGGAGAATGGGGAAAAAAAAGAAAATCAAGTCATATCATGTACAGGTACAAATTCCCTATAACAATTGTGATCACTATGTATACTTAAGTTGTACCAATAAACTGAATTAAACTTTTTACTGCAGTAAAAAACAAAAACAAAGGACACTATCAAGAGAGCAAAGACACAAACCACAGAAAACATTTTTAAACCAGTTATCTCATAAAGGATTAATACTAAAAGCGAACACTATAAAGAGCTCTTAAACTGAACAACAACGGTAGCAACAACATAAACCAATTGACAAAAGGGCAAAGTTCCAGGTTTGGTGGTACATGCCTGTAATCCCAGCACTCCAACAGCTGAGGCAGGAAGATCACTGTGAGTTCAAGGCTGGTCTGAGTTATGCAGCAAAATTGTCTCAAAAAAACAAATTTTGGGGTTTTTTTGTTTGTTTGTTTTTGGTTTTGGTACCAAGCCTTGAACTCACTACCTGGCACTTGTCGGGCAGACAATTATATCACTGAGCCAAATCCCTGGCCCCAAAAAACAAAAATTTTTATAAAATAGGCAAAGCACCAGAGTCTAGCTCAGCAGCACAGGTATTTGCTTAGCAAGCATGAGGTCATGAGTTCAATCCCTGGCACCAGAAAAAAATAATAGGCACAGCATTTGAACAAACATTTCTCCAAAGAATATATACAAATGGACAGCCACATGAAAAAATATCCAGTATCACTAATTATGAGAGATGTAAATCAGAACAACAATGACATACCATTTCACACTGATTAGGATGAAAGAAGAAATTAAAGAATGTTGATGAGAACATGGAAAAACTGGAACCTTGTAAGTTGTGGTGGGAATGTAAAAACAGGGCAACTTTTGTGGAATTCTAGTGGATTTCAAAAAAGATAATCACAAAATTATCATATATAAAACTACACATATAGTTATCAGTTATTCTACTCCTTGGCATATATAGGCAAAGGAACTGAAATAGTCATGAACAAATTTTTCCATGCTATGTTTTCATTATAGCACTGTTTATTATAGCCAAAATGTAAAAACAGTCCTACTGTCCAACAGATAACAGAAAAGCAAAATGTGAATAATACTGAGCTACAAGAAGAAATAAGCTCATGCATGTACAGAAGAGGATCTTTGACGACATCATGCTGAGCAAATCCAATCAGAAACTAAAAGATAAATATTGTATGAGTCCATTTAAAAGTGACCAAAATAGGTGTTCATAAAGACAGAAAGTAGATTAGAAGTTACCAGAGGCTTGAGAAAGAAGACAACGAAAAGTTATTATTTAATGCTAAGTGTGATAACTCAGACCCCGGTATAAAATCCAAGGAAGCAAGAAATTAAAATTTGGGAAGCAAAGGCTTTATTTCCAGGCCTGGTGACACAGCCTCCAGGAGCCAATTTGGAGACTGTGCACCTGACAGCTAAAAGTCAGGGCTTTTATCTTGTAAATCCACAAACAGCTGCTGGTCACACAATGTAAGGAAGGGGGTGGGGGTGTGGCACAAACAGAAAGGGCGATTACACGTCTTGGGAAGGGCAAGATCAGGTAAGGGTAAGCAAGTCTCCCAGCATACAAGTGAGTTTAGAGAAGAAGAAATCTTGTTTTTCTTAGCAAAGAATAGAGAATTGTAACAGCAATTAACAACCTTAGTTACCTTACTTTAGCACCACAACTGTTATTTGTAGAGGGCAACAATGGTTAATAGATGAATTAGGTAAGATTTTACAATTCTTTACAGAGGAGAGCATTGATTAACATATCAATTAGGTCACCCAAAGGGAAAAGGAAAACACGTACAGTAAGGGCAAGTTACAGGTATTGCAATGATACAAATATAAGGAAGCTATTTTTGTGAAGAATAGTACAATCTAATGCAATTAACACAATTTGTGACAGGCCAACAGGTAAGGAAGGGGGTTGTCAGGAGCTATTACCTCAGACCTTTGTTTTGTGGCCTTTTGGGAAGTTAAAACTTAACCTAGTTAGATGTGAAGGGAGAAGGGGAGGGGAAGCAGCAGGTGGCGCTTATATAGAACAGACTTTATGGCACGCTAGTTAGGGGGCCTTAGGTTATAACACTAAGAGAGCTGCTGTCTCACATTAAAAAGGTGTAGTGACGTGTTGGGAGCCACTGGAATGGGAAACAAACCACAGTACAATACTGGAGCATGGCCATCCCAAGAACAAAGAGTGCCTGGGGCTAGCCACGTGAAGAAGCTGCTTCAGCCCAGAGAACACTTAGTCCCAAGACAATCTCAATACTGGGTTACTAGAATGGGGTGTCATATGACATGTTGCTGAAAGGTATAAATAAAGGCCCCTACAGTGAAGGGGCAGTTCCTTTTCTTCTATCAAGAGGGTAAGGGCTCCACCTGACCCCAGTTTTTGTCACTTTATTTTCTTATCCTCCTGACATCATTTCCCCCACCCCCAAAAACACCTGGAGCTGCATGGGTAACAGCAGAGACAGTTACACAGTATACAAAGAGTTAATAGGACATAAGAAAAGACTTATCGGAAGAAGAATTGAAGGGAGCAGGAAGGGATGAAAGGGGAAGGGAAATAATAAGAATTAAGATGTGTGTGTATATGTACAAACTCCGCATGATAAATGTAATCATGATGTACTGCAATTATGCATTATTAAAAAAAATTAAAATAAACTGAGACTTGATCATAGGCCTATGGGATGCTTCTCCAATACCACTCCCTTTTAAAGCCATACTACTAAAGACCAACTTACATAAGTTGCTTATCTAGTACCCATCCAATGTCCCCCAAGTTACAAGATACATCAAAAAACAGTTTGAAAACACAAAACAATTCTCAGAACTAGATTCAGATATTTCAGGAATGTTGATATTATGAGACTGGGAATTTAAAATAACTTAATTAATATGCTGAGGAATTTAACAGGTAAAATAGATGTAAGAATTAGTGGACAATGTAAGCAGAAAGATGAAAGTTCATGAAAGCATCAAAAAGAAATAAATCAAAACACTGTAACAAATGAATAATGCTTTTGATGGGCTTGCTTGTAGACTAGACAGAAAAAGGAAAGAACTGCTAAACTCTGAGTATACATCAACAGAAAGTTTCAAAACAGAAAGGGGTTAGGAGAGACTGGCAAAAAAAAATGAATAAACTTTGGGACAACTACAAAAGTGTAATGAAGGCATTACAGTATTATCAGAAAGAGAAGAGAAAGGAACAAAATTCTTGAAACAATAATGACTAAGAATTTCCCAAATTGATTTCTGATACCAAACCATAGCAGGAAATTCAGAGAGCACCAAACAGAAAAATGTCATCCAAAATGACACTTATACACATCATATTAAACTGCAGAAAATTAAAGATTAAAAATTTTTAAAATACCTACAGCTTAAGGTTTATCTCAGTGGTAGAGTGCTTGCCTAATATGCACAGGACCCTGGATCAATCTCCAGCATCTACCCTGCAAAATAACTTCACAGAGAGATAAAGACTTCTCAGAAACCATATAAACAAAAGAACAGTGGAGAAAAATCCTTCAAGTATTGAACAAAAAAGACAAGCAAATAAGAATTATCCTTCAAGACCAAAAGAGAAAAGATATCTAAAGCAAAACAAGAAAACACTCTGTTGCAAATACTTTAGTTTTGCAAAAAAATATTATAAGTCCAGAAAGAAGGCAAATATTAAAGGGAAGAAACTCAGATCTACATAAATAGGTGATTCAGAAAAAAAAACAAAAAACAATAAAACAAATAGTTGGATTTTTCCCTATTATTGTATTGTAAATACCAGTAGCAGAAAAAAATAGAAACAATAATCTAAGTTTCAAGGTTCTTGTGGGCCAGGAGACGAACAGAGCTCCAGAGATCCGGCCATGGAGGGACTCAGGCAGCTTATTCTCCCGCCCTCTTGGTAAACGTCTGCAACGCGGGCCAGGAGGAGAACAGAGCTCCAGAGATCTGGCCATGGAGGGACTCAGGCAGCTTATTCACCTGCCCTCTTGGTAAGCACCTGCAGCTTGGACCTGGAGAAGAACCATTACCTGTAAGCCTAGTGCCGTGCGAGCTAAAAATCAAGCACCCTTCCCCCACTTGCCCCCTCCCCCCTTAACTACTGGGGATAGATGTTTCAACATCTCTTGGGAGGATGACCATATGCAGTATAGCAAATATGGGGGATTTCCTTCTATCTTCTGTTTGAAGGCATAGGTTGTTTTCACTGTTTTGTTGTATTTCTTTTGCTCTATTCAGTATTCTCAATTGGTTTTACAATGTTCCATTTTTGGTTTGATTTTACAATACATAACTGACTGGACAGCTATTGTTAAGTTAAAGAGATATACCATAGTACTTATTACTACTATCCCAGTTTTCTACTGTGAAATCCTGTACCAATTTCACTGCATTGTCTCGATTGGCTTTGTTCTGTCTTGTGCTGTTGCATTTTTACTACTTTCAAAATTTAAAAAAATATATATATGTTAAGACTCATGCATGCATAGAATCTATAAACAGTTTATGAGAACTGATCTTATGACAAGTGATGAAATTAACAGATACCTTGAAGAAAAGGAGACGCTAAAATAGCCAGTGCTGATCCTGGAGTGTCATAATGTGAAACCCAGCAATAGTCTTATTCTTTGTTCAGAGTGATATTAACCTGCTTGGGTTTATTCAAAGTCAACATAATTGTAGATATGGGTAACTGCATATATGTTTAAGTGTATAGGATTGATAACCATATTTCTAAGTTTTTGTTGGATAGTCAAACAGAACTGCTTGCAATCTCACTGTTTGAATCCCCACTTTATATGCTCCACTTTAGTATCTTGAATAACTATTTGTAAGAAGACGATCTGTGGAGACTTCCAGGAGAACATGGCGGACAGATAGCAGCAGCTACAGATGCTCTCTGAAAGACCCAGCTTACAATCCAGGAATGGTGTGGAGTGAGGAATCCTAAGCAAGAGAGGAGATATGCCCTGCTGACCCAAGAACGAACTGGGCTGAGAGAAACCAACTGGGAATGCAATCCTGGTGCTATAACAGGAACAGATAAAGCCTCAGCATGGAATCTGGAGCCTGCACCACTGGAAACCACGATTTGGGTTTCCTGCCGCTGTGGCTGCGTCTGAATTGGCTCAGCAGGGAGACAGACACACGAAAGCTCTGAGAACGGGAATCGGTGAACGGAGTTGAGAACAGGACGGGCGGGGAGCCGTGCATCGACCTGCGGTGAGTGAGAGAAACTGGGACTCTTCCATGATCTAGGAGGCTCCAACAGAGGACATTCTGGGACCAGGCAGACGTGCGGGAACAGGGCGCTGTAGTGACTTCAGTCATATATCACCCTCTCAAGCGGGACTGGTGAGCAGTGCCTAGCCTACGTGACGCTGCTGGCTGAGACCCAGTAGGCTAGCACAGCCCAGGTCCCAGCACGTGAAGGTGACCTGGAGGGGCGGGCCCCGCATAGGCTGCCTGGTCCATAACTCCCTGGTGTGCTGCGGTGGGCGGGAACACCTAGCCAGTGTAATTCAATCAGACTGTGGCCAACAGGGAAGGAAGCTGGGCCTCCTATATACACTTGCATATATAAGGAACGAAGAATATGGGAAGAGGGAGCAACAAGAAAGGCCCCTTGGCCCCAATCCTGAGAAACAGGCAATAGTGGACACTGCACCAATAGACATAAAGTGCTATCTCCAGAGGCTCATAGACGAGTTCAGGAATGAAGTTATTAATGACCTGAAGCTAGAAATAAGCAGAATAGTTAGAGAAATGCTAAGCACCACCCAAGAAAAAACAGATGGTGGAATGGAAGAACAGAAAAAGAAGGGAGAATTGTTTGATGGAGAAAATAGAGAAAGCATAGAATACGTGAAGCAGGTTCAAAGAGATTGCCAGGAAACTAAAAACTCTATCGAAAACTGGCATAACAGCTTGAAAGAAACGAAGGATAGATTATCTGAACTGGAGGGCAGACTTGTAATATGGGAGAATGAAATGAAAAACTTCTTAAAAATAACAAAGAAACAAACAGCAATAATACAAAGACAAGAAGATGATAAGAGGATCTATAACTTAAGAATTAAGAACATAAAAGAAGAAGTAGGGACACAAACAAATGAACTACAAAAGTTACTTGCAGAAATAATCCAGGAGAATTTTCCTAATTTAGCAAAAGGTAAAGATACTCATCTGTATGAAGCATTCAGGACCCCAACCACCTACAACCCAAACAGAGCTACACCCAGACATATAATAATCAAATTACCAAAAATCCAATATAAGAACAGAATATTAAAAGCCATCAGAGACAAGAAACAGATCACTTACAAGGGAACACCCATCAGAATTACAGCAGACTTCTTAGCACAAACCATCAAATCACAAAGAGCGTGGGGTGGAAATAATTCAAGCTTTGAAAGATAATAACCTCCAGCCAAGACTGAGATATCCTGCACAACTATCCCTGGAAATTGATGGAAAAACAAGGTGCTTCCAGGATAAAGAGGAACTAGGGGAATATGCAACCACCAATTCAACTCTACAGAATACTACAGGATATTCTAAAAAAGAAAAATACGAAGAATCCAGAAATAGTGGCAGAGAGGCCACAATGAATGGAGCAGAAAACAAAATGAAGAAGACAAACTGACAACTAATGACAGAAAAAGAGCTCAAGAGAAATGAGGCAGAGAAGACTGGATGATAGGAACAGCTATTTTGGAGAAAACGACATCATAATAGGTAATGCTGATTTAGTATCATCTTGTTTTGAAGTCTCATCAAGCTTTTGCTCTTCTGTCTCCATTGGCCTTAGCATGTTGTATCTTATTGGATTTTATTATATGTTATAGTATAAACAAAAACTTTTATAGACAAGGAGATTATACAGAAACCATTGTTCATTTTCTGTTAGTTGATTCTAAATACCCTGTAATACTGTCATTCTCTTGAACGGTTTTACATTGTTTTGATGTATTTGATGCTACAGTATACAAAGTTATACTCAAAGATGTCAAGGAAAGAGACAATATGGTAACTACTTTTATGTCAGGATTATCTTGTGGTAAAACACTACTTTGCTTAAATGGTTATGTTTTTTTCTACACTGTTTTGTTGTTATGCCCTCTTTTATCTCAATATCCATTTTATTATTTACTTTTTTATTTTTATCCTTTTAATTAAGGGAAAAATAAATTAAAAAAATAGCAAGATATACTATAGTAACCCACTTTGATTTACTATTAACCTGATTTGAAGCCCTGTATTGCTCTCACCATCTTGTTTGGACTGATGTTCCTCTATTCTGTTTTGCTTGATAGTACCAGGTTCGAAAGTATAGGCAACAGCTGTGAAGATAGTGGGATTCATTATGACGCCCATTCTGGTTCACTATTATCTACTTTTGAAGACCTGTAATGTCTCCAATGTTTTGGTTTTGTTGGTTTCGTTCTTTACTGTTTTGTTCAATTTTATTATAACTGATGATATAGGCAATTCTATTAGAGATAGTGGGAGGCATTATGGTAACCATTGTTGATCACCTTGTATTATTTTTTTTACATTATCTATTATGTCCACCCTTTTGATTTGACTGACTCTGTTCTGTTATGTCACATTTGGTTTTACTCTCTTCCAAAAAAAGTAATAAGAACTGTGGGAGCAATAAAACCCAAAATGTGTAATAGTCATTGTACAAAAGAGAGGAAAAGAAAGTGCTCTAAACAATATAACTGCATGTATATTTAAGTGTATAAGATAGACAATGATATTACTGAGTTTTGTTGGATCATTGAACAGAACTGTTTGCAGTCTCACTGTTTGAATGTCCACTATATAAGCTTTAATTTTGTAACTTGAACAAATATTTCTAAGATGACAATATGTAATCCATTAACTAGTGATTTCCTACTGTTTATTTTTTTTTCTGAAATTCTGTATAACTTGTACCCTCTTTCTGCTTTTTTTTCTTTTTCTCCTTAAATAAAATTTAAAAAAAAAGAAGACAATCTGTAATCATCAACTAGTGATTTCTTACCGTTTATTTTTCTTTGAAATTATGTATTATTTCTACCCGTTTTCTGTTTTTTTAGTCTTTCTTTAAATTCAGTTTTAAAAAGAAGATACTATAGTACCCAGTGCTGATCACGGAGTGTCATGATGTGAAATCCAGCAATACTATTATTCTTTGTTCAGAATAATTTTAACCTGCTTTAGTTTGTTTAATCTAAACATAAATGAAGATATGGATAACTGCATGTATGCTTAAATGTATAGGATTGACAATCATGCTACTAAGTTTTTGTTGGACAGTTGATTAAAACTTTTTGCAGTCTCTCTGTTTGAATTCCCACTTTACATATTCCATTTTTGTACCTTGAACAACTGTAAAACGACATTAACTAGTGATTTCTTACTGTTTTTTTTTCTCTGAATGTATGTACTATTTCTACCTATTTTCTGTTTTGTTTAATCTTTCTTTAAATAAAAATTTTTAAAAAAGTTTCAAGGTTCTGCCAAAACTTATAAGAATAAATCAAAGTTTGATATCAAGACTTTATTGTTGACATTTCCTTTAAAAGTGTAACTGAATTTTTCTTTTTTAAAATGATCCAGTTCAGTTACTTAGTTAGATTAAGTCTATCACTGAAATGGACTTAATTTCAGGACAGCTGGAATTTGAGAATCTTGGTCTCAAATCCTGAGCCTATCAGGATTTACTGACATCTACTTCCGTGTTGAAGAGTTCAAACATGGGTATTACATCATCCTAAAATCTTTGATAGAATTCACCATGGAATCCATTTGGGCCTCATACTGTTTTGTAAGTTTACTAACTTATAAGTGAATTTTTGGCTAGATATTGATCAATTTAGATTGTCTATTTCTTTTGACGAATACCAGCAGACTATATTTTTCAAAGAATTTGTAAAGTTCACATAAGTTATCAAATATGTGGCATATATCAAAATTGTATAAAGAAATAAAACATTACTACAGGCAAAAATATGGACAACTATGAAAGTATTACTGTATTTGGTTTTATAACTCCACATTCTGTTCTCTACACAATGTAAGAGCTTACTGCTTTTGGGGGTTTTGTTTTGTTTTGTTGGGCTTTTTTTTTTTTTTTTTAATCTTTTTGAGACAGTTTCACTACACAGTTCAGGTCAGCCTTGGCTCACTTTGTAGCCCAGGATGGTCTCGAACTCACAATGGTCCTCATACCTCAGTCTCCTGAGTTCTGGGATAACAGGCATGTGCCACCACACTTTGCTGATTAATGCATTTCTTAAAAACCATTACGCTTTTGAAATCAATGAACAGAAAAGTAATTTTTGCAACACCAGTAATTGAAAGCTATGTAAAATGGTCTTTGATGCTATATGAAGTTCAACTGGTATAAATTCAACTCAAATGTTATAAATTTAGTGAGTTAAATTAATCCCACTCACAAAAAGGAAACAGCAGTATATATCACTCTACCACTGCTAGCACAAAATACTAGATATCACAAGTTACAGGAGAGGAGGTTTATTTTGGCTCCCAATTTTAGTGAGTTTAGCCCTTGTATAGATGGCTGGCCCCAAGTCAGAAATAGCAGGGTATGGCAGAGGAAAGATGCTTAACCCACGGTGGGCAGGAAGCACTGAAAACCAGTGCCAACTGAGTATCACCAAGGTCAGGTGCCAGCCCAAGCTGTAACCAGGTTCCTTAGGACCATTGCTGCAGTGGTCCTTGAGAGCCTGGATGCCTTGAACTTGGTTATATTCTTCTCTAAGAGATCTGAAATAAAGCAGGGTGCCCTGGAGCACTCTTCTCAAACCAAACTTTCAGAGAAGTTTACCCTTTTATACCCTTGAGCCTGCAACACATAAGCACTAGCCAATGTCCACCTCATTTGTGAAATGAATTTAGGCCATCCTGGGATACTCTGAAGTGATCTTTCCTATTGACTTAGTACAAAGTACTTGGCTTTTTGTTGCCAGTGTTTTCAGCAACCACAAGCTCCTTGGCACCAACTGCCTAGAGTCAAGAAATGAAACATTAAATATATGGTAAAATAGTTTCCAACAAAATCACCAAACTCAGTCAGTCTAGAAAGAGCAATATTAGAGAAAACTCAAAATTTTGGTTTTAAGTCATATACTATGTACGATGTTTTGTTTTAACAAACAACTCTATTTTGTTTTCTCATTTGGTTTTGTTCTCTCCAAAATACAAATAAAAATTAAAAGAACAAAAAATAAAAATAAAAACTTATGCAAATATATGTGCTTATAACTTCTTACAGGTACATAAAAGAATTACTAGAGAAAGGGAGCTAAAAAGTGACTTAGATTCACAACCATCTAAACATTTTGCAGCTGAATTACTAAAAAACTATAAACTATAAAGAATATAAAAATCCAACCATTTCACATTAGAAATAATGAAATTTCTTGCTTATTGGAGGTCTATCTTAATAATAATTTCATTTTACAGATGACACAAGCAAAAATGGCTAAGCTGCAATTCAAGGATATCCTAAAAAAATCATAATACAAGCACAGCATTTTTCACATGATAATATCATACTAAGAATATTCAGAAATGGTGTGGTGGTGCACATCTGTAATCCCAGCACTTAGGAAGCTGAGGCAGGAGACTGAGCCAGGAGGATCACTTTAAGTTCAAGACCAGTCTGAGCTACAAAGTGAGCTCAAGGCCAGCCTGAACTGAACTGCATAGAGACCCTGTCTCAGAAAGACCAAAAAAAAAGAATACATATTCAGCTATCCAGGAGTGGTGGTACACACCTCAGAAGGCTGAGGCAGGAGGATCACCACAAGTTCGAGGCCAGCCTGAGCCTCATAGTAAGCTCAAAACCAATCTGAACTATACAGCAAGATCCTGTCACAAAAAAAAGAATAAATATTTGTTTAAAAAATGTTACTGAATTACTAAAAAGCTGAAGAATTAAGGATTAAAATGTAAAACAATAAAAAAAGTCATGCTAAACAAATAAGCTACAGCAAGGAGATTATTCTAAATTTAATTTTCTATTCATCATTGATTTTTTTTATCATTTTTTTAATTCTAATATACAAGAAAGGGGCTTTTTTCCTACATAATTCCATTCAGGTTACCTGTAATAGTCATAATAAATCTAAACAGGCTAATGTTAAAATAAGGCTTTCAGTCGTCACATAATATTGTTTTATATGTATCATCAAAGACACAAATACAAGATTTTCACAGGAAACCTAGAATTTTCCTGATCATAACCCTCACTATTCAATCCACAAAGTCCGTATGTTTTAGCATGAACTATAGCTTCATAATAACAGTGATGTGAAAATTCATCAAATTAAAAGAGAAAAGCTCGCCAGATAGAGGCTTATAGTTCAATATTTATTATATTCTCTATAGTAAGAGAACAATAACAATAACGTCACCATTTCATGTCTCCTGAGAATATCTAAATTACTCAACCTGACTTTGAGAGAAGAGGCTGGGAGAAGGCTGGTTATAAAAGAACACCACTCTGCACCTACTCTGAGTTCAGCCTACACAGCAATTTACTGGGGCATATCTACCAAAGTTATGGTATGGCCATACTTAAGATGTATATCCAAGAGAAACCCTTAATTACCCTCAAAATAAACTCATTTTAAGGGAAGATACAACTAAAGCTTAATTTAAGAAGCTCAAAGGGCCAGGGATTTAGCTCAACAGATTAAGTGCCTTCCTGGCAAGCGCAAGGTTGTGAGTTTGATCCCCAGTACCAAAAAAAAAAAAAAGAAAGAAAGAAAGAAAGAAACAAATTTAGGAATGGGGATATAGCTTTGTGGCATGAGTAACCTGCCTGGAAAGTACCTGCCTGAGTTCAATTCCTGGGACCAAAAAAAAGCTCAAAATTCCTTAAACCAAAAGGTATAAAGCTAATAAAACTGTGAAAATTGCCTTGGCAGCACTGCTAATGTCAACAGTGGTCTTAGAATCTAACACTGGTATCCTATGAATAGACGACTTCAGTGGCATCAACTACATGAAATCGCTTTGTATTAAATCAAAATATTTTATATTAGCAGCAACAAGAGATGTACAAAAACAATAACTAGCACTTATTAGTTACCAGGTATTGTATTAGGGACTTTTATAGAGTTTGTTTCCTTAAATCTGTATGTATTATCCTGTTTAAAAACAGGATAAGTAATTTATCATGGCAAGTCAGTGTATCAGCAGTAAAGATAAGATTCAAATCTAGACTTATTCCAAAGAAAACTGTCACCAAAAGAACAAATTTTCAGAGAGTACATCAAAACTATCTAGAAATATGACAGCTATTTATGAAGAACTTGAGAGCAAAGGTTCCAACTAAATAAATTAAATATAGTATTATTGTTAATCTTTAGCTCCAGATCAGCATAAAGCCTAAAAAGAACAGATTATACTTTGACAGTTTCACAGAAACCTTTCAATAGTGCTGTTTCTTCTACCAGCATGAATGTATGCTGGTATCATTTAAATTCTGTGGCAACATACCTAACTTTTTTTCTATACAAAGTATCTTCAATAATAGCATTTTCATTTGTATCAATATTTTATATACATAACAAATTCTTAAGTGAGATTTTAAAAAAACAATTTAGTGAGACAGAAAGAGCATTCAAAATTAATTCTCTTTTTACAACTCAGGAAAATGGTTAAGTGTAATGTAAGCCCGTGCACAAAGTTCAGTTCCTATTGCGCAAGCCCTAGGTATTTAAATGCAAATAAGACATTATACAGTACCTTCACATAAAGAGCTTATAATCTAGAAGAGATAGAAATAAATACCTATAGTATAATGTGATAAATGAATAGGCATTTTAATATCTCTAAATATACATTAAATTTAGTAAACGAATAATGTCACTGGGAAAAAAAACTTTTGTTGGTCTTTAAGAGATTGAACCCAAGGAACTGCAGCATGCTAAGCATTCTAGTACTAAACTACATCCTCCATTTCCCACCTCACCGCAACATTTATTTTTTTGAGACAAGACCTGACTAAGTTACCCACAACACCTTCAAACTTGCAGTTCTTCTGCCTCCACCTCCCAAGTAGGTGGATAAAAAGTACATGCCACCATGCCTGGCAAATTTTCACTTTCAGAGAAGAAAAATTTAGAGAAAAAAAATCTAATAAAGTTAAAAGTATCACTGATAGTTTAACAAGCAGAACCTAGGTGAAAACAAAATAGCTTCTATAAGGAGAAAAACAGAAGTTCGTAAGAAAGAAACAGTTTCAAAAGATAGTATTTGTCACATATGGCAAATACTATCTTTTGAGGTGGGCAGGGGTAAGCCAGATCAATTTTTCACTAAGATAAAAACTCTATTCTGTAAGTTGAAACATAAAATAAGAAGAGAAGCTTCAGGAACTCATAGCAAATTAAAGATTATAAACTTAACAGAATCCTGAGAGTGGTGGCATTCACCTGTAAGCCCACCTTATCAGGAGACTGGGGTAGGAGGATCACAAGTTCTAGACCAGCTCAGGTAACTTAGTGAGACCTTTTCTCAAAAAATACATAACATAGGATGAAATGCAGCTTAATGTGAGATCCAGGGTTCAATAACCAGTACTGCCAAAAAGAAAAATACGCAGTAGAATTTACTATTTCCTCACTTTCTCTACAGATTCTTATTTCCAAGCCTTACAGGATCCTCTCCCAATACTTAAAGGCAACTTCAGATCTGCATATGTCTTTAAAAAGCACACTAAACATTAGCTCATGGAATTCAGTTATCTAAAACCACTTCTAATGAGTAATGAATGCAGCCAGCCACTTACTCAACAAGTATTTAAATAACAGTACAATGTACCAGGTACAATTCTGGAATCTGAATATAAACACAGTGAATAACGCTGAATGGATAGATGGATGGGCAGATAGGTAGAGAAATGGAAGAATAGACAAAACAGAAAAGAGGAGGAATAGGATACCAGGAGAATGGACTCCAATTATACAAACTGAACAGGGACACTTAAATAAATAAAATAGCTACATTTTCATTCGGTTCCTGCACTCATTTTCCCAAAACACAGAAACATTGACCAGTACTTTTGAAAGTCATTAATAGCTGCAGACTGTTGGTTCTAGTAGCTATGCAAGTCACCAGGAGAGAAAAGTCATACCAGCTATCAGCATGATTGATCTCACATTTAGCAGTCAGCATAAGTGAATGGGAAGGCTCATGAGAATAAATACTTATTTTGAATAAAGTTATCACTAAACATACCTTTCAGACATAAAACAGCTCTTGTGAGGGTTTAGACTTTGACAAGATTTTAGGCTGCCATCAGACGTTGAAGAAAGTTGCTCTGATCGCAAGGTGTCTTTATCAATCAAACTGGCCTCAGTTACAGGTAGAGTCTTTATGTATTTTCTTCCTAACTCCGTTCCCAGGACATTCGTCAATATAACTCTAGGTATCCTGTCACACAGAATAACAAACACTGTACTATACTGAAGTTTTCAATTTAAAAAAAAATATTAAGAAGTTTAATTTTCAAACATGTCATCTTAGCACAATTATAACTATACCACTCTAAAGATTAACACATCAATATTCAAAATTTTGGATAAACACTTTTTGTTTTTTAAAGTTTGTTTCTAATTCGCGTCTCACAAATTATAGCACTCCATTGTTTTTGTTTTCATACTAATGGATGCTGTTAAGTGCTCCTTCCTACAACATTTCTCAAACTTTTTCTTTTCCAATTCTTACTAAAAACACAAATTTCTACAAACCTATTCAAGAAATCTTTGTTCTCATTTAACAGAAAGGCCCTTGATAAATAATTACATATTTATCACTGACAAATGACAGATGCTAAATATGACAAGAAACACATTATTTACATTGTACCTATGGAAACAGTAGATTTCATAAATGAAACAGCACATATACTGGTGAGAATATATCTGCTAATATTACAATAGTACCAGGGAAAGAGTCAATAAATTATATGCTTTAAAAATTAAAGCATATTTTTAAACTACAAACTTTCCTATGTGAGTGCTGTAAAGTGTAATGTTTCAGGCTGGTATCTTCTTAGAAGACAGTAATGTAATTTTCACTTGCTTAGCTAGTTTTTTGGGGTTATTTGTTCTTTTGTTTTTGGTACCAAAGAAACTCATGACCTCACACTTACCAGGCAGACACTTATGCTGCTGAGCTAAATCCCCAGCCCTAGGCTGACTAGTTTTTATAAAGAGTAAGTCACATACTTTGCCACACAATGATACCCTGAAGACTATTATACACAAAGCCTGGGTTTGATCAACAGCAGCAAATTGAAGAGGCTACTTAAGACCCTGAATTGATGCCCAAATCACACTGTTGCAATTTCTCTTAGCTCATTACTATATATCTTTTGGTTTTTGTTTTTTGCATGCCTGGGAATGTCCTACAGGGCTTTATATATACTAGGGAAGTGCTCTGCAACTCACCTACATCCACAACCCTGTACTTTTTTTTATTTTAAAAAAGCAAGACAGAAAAAAGGATAGAAATAATACATAATTTCAAAAAATAAAAAATAAAACAATAAGAAGTCAACACTAGTTACTATATAGCATATTGTTATCTTAGAAGTAGCTGTTCAGGTTACAAGATCTAGGCATAAATACGTATGTAGGTATACACATAAAACTCTATGCATGTATATGTGTGCAAGGTAGATAACTATACTACTGTTAGTTCAGCCCTGTATTTTTTAAGTGATACAGTTTCACTGTGTTGCCCAACCTGGCCCCACATTATTGGGCTCTATAGAACCTCCTGCCTTACCTTCCTTCCTGCAGCAACTTCAAGAAATCCTTGGGAATATCCACTTCTAACATGACCGTCATTTTTAAAAAAATACTACAATGATTAGCTACTACAACAAAAATAGCTAGTATATATTACCTAAAAACTAAGGCCTGGGGATTTAGCTTAGTAGTATAAACACCTGCCTGGCAAGTGCAAGGTTGTGAGTTCCATGCCCAGTACCACAGACACACACCAGAAAAAAAAAAAAAAAAAAAACTAAGGCAGACAATAAATATAACTCCTTGAACTTCAAGATTTGTGAAGAACAATGAAGAGGAAAAGTGTACCCTTTAATTGTGAGGAAGATGTACAAAAATATTTTCCTCCTCTCTACATGATTTAAACTGTAAAACTTTTATTTAACATTGTCTGCTTTGGATACTTGATGCCGCGCAGAACTCTCCTAAAAATTCTAGATTTGAGAGCTAGAGACTGTGGTGCATGCTTGTAATCTCAGCACCCAAGAGGCTGAGTAAGGTAAGGGAATCTCAAGTTTAAGGCCAATCTGAGACACAAACCAAGTTCAAGACCAGCTATGATTACACCATGAGATCTTGTTGCAAAAGAAAAAAAAAAAAAAAAAGGCTAATTTGAAGTGAGAATGGGAGTAATGAAGTAGCACTAAGGAAATTCAAGATTCTTTTTATCTGACCTCAGACTATAAACTGCTATGAAATGAATCACTAAAAGAAACTCAATTGTGATTCTCAGAGAAAATTTTATTCATTAGGATCATTTTTTTCCAAAAAAAATTATTTTACTATAAATAAAATTGTATTTTTCAAATTTTTATTAGTACATGTTTACAATACATAATGATTACATTCATCATGGGGAATTGATACATGTATATAACACATCTTAATTTATTCTAGTTCCCTTTTTCCTCCCCACCCTCCATCATTTACTTACTTTTTTTTTTCCCAAGACAGAGTCTCAGGTCTTGCTATGTAGTATATTTACTTTTTTTTTTTTTTAAAGATTAAAATACAAGAGGACATAACAAAACAGATCAGAACAAAACAATTTAAGCAGCATAGTGTTTCACCACAAGACAACTCGGCATAACAGTAGCTACCATAGTGTCTCTTTCCTTGAAATATTTGAGTATAACTTCATATACTGTAGTATCAAACATAACAAGATAGTATAAAACCATTCAAGAGAATGAAAGTATTCTAGGGTATTCAAAACCTTCTAACAGAAAACGAACAATGGTTACTATATTATCTCCTTGTCCATAAAAAATTGTGTTTATACTATCATATATATAATAAAATCCAAATAAGATACAATATGATAAAACTGATAGAGACAAAAGAATAAAAGCTTGGTAGGACTTCAAAGCAAGATGGTATTAAATCAGCACTAGTTATTATAATGTCGTTTTCTTCAAAATAGCTGTTCATACCATCACAGACAATAAAATCAAACAACCCAGAATAAAACCATTCCAACTAATGAATAAAAACATTACAAGACTTTAAAAGACTCTGATATAACTAGTGATTTTTACTGTTATTTTTTGACTAGTCATTTCTTACTTTTTTTTTTAAATTCTGTATTATTTCTACCCTTTTTTCTATTTTCTCTAAATAAAAAATTCTGACATATTAAATTGATAACTTAGAAAATAACTTTTTATAACCCTCTATCATTAATGAATTCTAAAATTTTGCGCATTATTTTAAAAATCAAAACACTAGTATTTAAGTAAAGAGAAAATTGGGAACATATAAAACACACTGAAAAACTGTCAAATGTCATTTACCACCCTTTTAATGCATACTCAGAATAACTTACATTTTTTAAATGTCGAGTTTCTAAAATAAAGTTTTTTCTCTACAACAGGGGCATTAGAAGCAACAAATTAGTCCCGTACAAAATGTTAAAAAGAATACTTTGACTAAAAAAACAGTTCAAATATCAGCAAGCACAGAGAACCCTTTTAAAAAATTCTCTTCTGAATAATGAATGATTGCCCTATTCTTATACATTTCTATTTTACTGCTAGCTTTTTTTTTTTTTAATCAGGGCTCAAACTCATGACCTTGCACTTGCCAAGTAGGCACTTGTGCCACTGAGCTATATCCCCAGCCCAAATTATATTTGTTTGTTTGGGGGATCACACTCACAACCTTGCACTTGCCAGGCAGGCACTTGTGCCGCTGAGCTAAACCCGTGGCTCCAGAATTTGAAGAGACAAAGCAAAGTGGGAGCACAAAGAGTGCTTAACTGTTGTAATTTATCATGCTCTGAAATCTTGATCAAAATACTATCTTTTTAAAAAAAAAAAAAAACACGCAACTGAATAGTTAGCAATGACAGTTTACAACTCACAGCCATGGCCTAATACTTTCAATCACCTGTGGACAATTTGGGCACCTTGAAGAAACTAACAGCTTTATGCAATAACTGTGCAGAAAACTAATGTATACAGTAGAGTGATAATTAAATTCATAAACCCAGCCTGCATTTTTTAAAGAAAGAAGAGAAAATTTAGAAAACAAAATAGAAAAAATAAGAAAAAAGTAGAATACAGAATTCAAAAAAATTAACATCATAACATCACTAGTTGATACATTACATATTGTTATCTTAACAACAGTTGTTAAAAGTTACAGAAACAAAGCACAAAAAGTGGCTACACAAACATTAACAGTGCAATCTATTCTGCTCAATGATCTAATAGAAATTTAGTAATATGGTCATCTAACTTACATACTATACATACTGTTATATCCTTTAGAGCACTTTCCTTCCGCTTCACTTTTAGAATATCTGTTATATTTTTTGGATCTCATTATTCTGTCAGTTATTATTTTTTACACTAGAGAGACAATGTAATATTTACTAATGTAAGTCTTGTTTATTTCACTAATGAGGATATTCTCAAGTTACCTCCATTTACCTATAAAGGCCTCAAGACCATCCTTTTTATACCTGAATAGTATTTCAGTGTATAAAAATACAACATTTCTTTGATCCACTCTGTGGTTGATGGGCATTTGATTGTTTCCATGATTTAGCTATCACAAATTGTGCTGCTATGAACATGGATGCACATAGATCACTGTGAGGGGACCTTTTTAATTTTTCTGGGAAAATACCCAGTAGTGGAAGAGCTGGATTGAATGGAACTTTCAATTCTAGTCTTTTGAAGAATCTCCATACTAATTTGCACAGTGCTTGCACCAGTCTGCACTCCCACCAGCAGTGGAGAAGTGTTCCCTTTTCCCTGCAACCTCGCCAACATTTGTTATCAGCCATTCTTTCTGGGATAAGATGAAATCTCAATGCTGTTTTAATTTACATTTCTCAAATGACCAGTGATGATGAACATTTCTTCATATTTATTGGCCATTTGTATATCTTCATCTGAGAACTGTGTGTTCATCAGTGATGCCCATTTTTGAAGAGGGTCTTTGAATTTGGGAGCTTTGATGTTTTTCAAGTTCTTTATATGTTCTGGATATAAGTCCTCTGTCTTAAGGGATTGTTGGCTAAAATTCTTTCCCATTCTGTGGATTTTCTTTTCATTTTGTTGGTGATTTCTTTTGAAGTGAAAAAACTTTTTAGTAATATGAGATCCAGTTGTTGATTCTTGGAAGTATTTCCCATGCGGTTTGCATTTTATTCATGAATTGTCTCCCTACCACAATGTCTTCTAAGATTTTTACCTAGCTTGTTCTCCAGTAGATTTAAGTGTTTCTGTTTTAATATTTAGATCCTTAATCCATTTTGACTTTAGTTGAGTGTAGGGTGATAGGCATGGGGCTAGTTTCAGTCTTCGGCATGTGGAAAGCCAATTTTTCCAACACCATTTATTAAAGAGGCTATCCTTCTTCCAGTGAACATGTTTAGCCCTTTGTCAAATACCAGGTGACTGAGTGTCTTTGTATTAGTGTTTGCATCTTCTGATCTATTTCATTGATTCTCCGGTCTATTTTTTTGCCAGTACCATGTTGATTTTATTACTGTGGCTTTGTAGCATAATTGAGATGCCTCCTGTCTTGCCTTTGTTGCCCAGAATTGCCTTTGCTATTCTAGGTTTATTCTGTTTCTCAATGAATTTTAGGAATATTTTCTCTAGAGCTTTAAGGTAAGTTAATGGTATCTTGATTGGGATTGCATTAAATCGATATAACAGTTTTTGGAGTATGGCCATTTTCACAATGTTGGTTCTTCTGAGCCAAGAGCAAGAAATATCCTTCCATTTTCTAATATCTTCCTCAATCTCCTTTTTTAGAGTAGTATAATTTTCAGCATATATAGGGCTTTCACATTCTTGGTTAGGTTGATTCCTAAGTTATTTCATTTTCTTAGATGATATTGTGAAAGGTGATATTTCCATAATTTTTCTCTCATGGAGTTTTTTGTTTGTGTATAGGAATGCTATTGATTTTTGAGCTTTGACTTTGTATCCAGCTATGCTGCTGAATTTATTACCTCTAGTAGTCTTTTAATGGAATTTTTGGGGTCTTCAATGTAAAGTATCACATCATCTGCAAATAATGATAATTTAACTTCTTCTTTTCCTATTTTTATTCCTTTTATGTCTCCCTCTTGTCTGATTGCTCTGACTAATATTTCCAAAACTATATTGAATAGGAATGGTGATAGTGGACATCCTTATCCTGTTCCTGATTTTAGAATGAAGGCATTTTTGTCCATTTAGTATAATGTTGGCTGTTGGTTTGTCATAGATGGTCTTCATAAGATTGAGGTACACGGCTAGTCCTATGGTGCCCAAGAGGGGTTCGGAGCGAGGTTGTTCGGTGCCTAAGAGCACTGAGAAGCTCTTGGACACCCTACTGCAGACTCTCTACGACATGGGAGAGAAAGAAGGTGAAACAGGACAGAAGAAAATCAGAAAGAAGAGAGAAAATAGGAAGACAGAAGGGGTTGCAGTAGCTGTGGCAGAGGACAAAACTCCACCTGGTTCTTTCACAAAAAAAAAAAAAAAAAAAAAAAAAAACAGAAGTGTTTCCAGCTTTTTCAGGGAACTCAGAGAAGAGTTGAACCATGCCTCTGTGATCACCTCACACAATCCACCTTCAGGAGCAAAAGTTCCTACTGCTGCAGGATCACCCTCTCCCCTGCAAAACTACAAGGAGCAAGTGGAAGTGGTAGAATTTCACAGCAGAAATAAAAAAAGAAAACCAAAGCCAGATCAAGATGAGTGCATAAAGACTAAAACCAGTGTCCATGAGAAAGATGCAGATATTCAAGAATTTAATCTAGAAAAGGCTCGGTTGGAAGTGCACCGATTTGGGATCACGGGCTACGGGAAGGGAAGGGAAAGGAAAGGAAAAAGGAAAGGAAAGGAGAAGGGGAAGGGGAAAGGGAAGGGGAAGGGGAAGGGGAAGGGGAAGGGAAGGGAAGGGAAGGGAAGGGAAGGGAAGGGAAGGGAAGGGAAGGAAAGGAAAGGAAAGGAAAGGAAAGGAAAGGAAAAGAAAGGAAAGGAAAGGAAAAGAGTCCTGGAACAGGAACGTGCCATCATGCTCGGTGCCAAGCCTCCCAAAAATAGTTACGTAAATTACAAAGTTTTACAGAACCAGCTCAAAGAAAAAAAGGCAGCAAAGGAAGAAGAGAAGAGAGTGGCCAGGGATGCAGATATTTTCAAGAAGAGGAGGAGAGGGCAGGAAGATAGGAAATCCAAGAAGAAGAGGACAGCTCCCAGTATTTTGTCAAGCGGAAGAGTTGGGCAGGTTGGAAAATTCAAAAATGGGACATTGATCCTGAGCCCACTTGATATCAAGAAGATAAATTCTTCCAGAGTACCTAAATGAAGTACTTCATCAGATAAAGAGAACAAATGACCATCTGACCTTGGACCTGACCAGACTTCCAGACAGCTCATGTGCCAGGCGCTGCCTCTGCACTTGAGGAAGGCAGAACCTTTGTGGGTTCTGCCGTATCTGTGTGGAGCTACACCACAGGCCGAGGGAGCAGGCCTCACTTCCATTCCTGTGCATTGGTGCTGGGCCACTCTGCTTGCGACACTATTTTTTATCTTACTGTCTTATAAATGCTAGTAATTAAGTTGCCTTTTAATATTTTTAATGACGTTACTCGATCATGAAATAAGCACAGCTTTTATAGAAAAAAAAAGATTGAGGTACACACCATCTATTCCAAGTTTCTGTAGGGATTTGGTGAAAAGGTGTTGGACTTTATTGGAAGCTTTTTCTGCATCTACTGAGAGGATCATGTGATTTTTATCTTTGGCTCTGTTGATGTGGTGTATTACATTTATTGATTTGCTAATGTTGAACCACCCCTGCATTCCTGGAATAAATCCCACTTGGTCATGGTATATAATCTTCTTGATGATTTGCTGCATTCTATTTGCCAAAACTTTATTGAGAATCTTTGCATCAATGTTCATTAGTGAGACTGTCTATAGTTCTCCTTTTTCATTGAGTCTTTCTCTGGTTTTGGTATCAGAGTGACACTTGCCTTCAAGAATGATTAGGGGGAACTGCTTCTCTTTCAATTTCATTGAAGAGTTTAAGGAGAGTTGTCATAAAATCTTCTCTAAATTTCTTATAGCATTCAGCCACAAATCCATCAGGATCTGAACTTTTCTTTGTTGGTAAGTTTTTAATCACAGTTTCAATATCAGTAGCTCATACTGGGTTATTCAAAATTGCTGTATTCTTCTTGATTGAGCTTTGGTAGTTCACATGTTCCTAGCAATCTATCCATTTCCTCTGTTTCCCACCCTATTTGAGTAGAGATTTTCAAAATAGGTGTTCATGATCTTTTGAATTTCCACAGGATCTGTAATTTCCTTCTTTTCAGTCCATACTGCATGGAATTGAGTTTTTTCTTTCTTTTTCTTGATTGGCCACGAGTTTATCAATTTTGTTTATTCTCTCAAAAAAACAGCTCTTTGATTCATTAGTTCTTTGTATTGTTCTTTTGTTTGTTTGTTTCAATTGCATTAATTTCTGTTCTAATCTTTACAAATTTCCTCCCTTCTATGAGCTTTGGGTTTGACTTGCTCTTCCTTTTCTAGAAGCTTGGGATGTAGCATTAGGTTATTTGTGTTCATTCCATTTTCTTGATGTGACTATTTATTGCTATAGATTTCCCTCTTAGGACTGCTTTCATTGCACCCCATAGGTTACAGTATGTTGTATCTGCATTTTCATTGTATTGTAGGTATTGTTTTATTTCTTCTTTAATGTCATCTGGAACCCACTGGTTATTCAGAAGGTTGTTTTTAATTTCCATGGATTTATGAAGGTTTTGCAGGTTTTTTGCTATTGATTTCCAATTTTAGTGTGTTATGATCAGATATTATGCATTGGATAATTTCACTCCCTTTATATTTAGTTAAGAATGCTTTATGGGTTAATTAGATGGTCTCTTTTGGGGAATATCCCATGTGCAGCTGAAAAGAATGTATATTCTGATGTGGTAGGGTAGAACACTGTAAATATCCACTAAGTCCATTTGCTCACAGGTATGATTCACTTCTGTTATTTCTTTGCTGACTTTTTGTCTAGTTGACCTATCTCTTTGTGACATAGGGTGTTAAGGTCTCCTATTACAATTGTATTCTTGTGCTTTTGGTTTTTCATGTCCATTTGTATTTGTCTTATACAGTTGGGTACTTCTGTATTTGGTGCATATATATTTATAATTGTTAGTTCTTCTTGTAGTTATCCACTTAGAAGTATGTAGTGGCCTTCTTTATTTCTTTTAATCCTTTTAGGTTTGCAGTTCACTTTGTCTGCAAACAGAATAGCTACCCCTACCTTTTTCTATGTTCCTGTTGCATAGAATACTGTTTTCTGTTGACTTTTAATCTATGAGTTTCCTTTTGGGTCAGATGTGTTTCTTGTATACAGCATATTGTGGGATCCTGTTTCTTGATTCATTCTGTCAACCTGTTTCTTTTGATAGGTGAATTGAGCCCATTTACATTTATGGATATCACTGATATGTACTGGCTTGATTTTGCCATGTTGTGTTCCCATTGTTGGTTTCTTGCTTTTCTCCCTTAATTTCTTGTCTAGCCTGGTGGTTTCTTTCTGCTGTTGTTCAGGGGATTGTGGTCATTTTTATCTCTACCTAGCATGTCTTTCAGTACTTTTTCTAGGGCTGGTTTGGTGGACATAAATTCCTTTAGTTGTTCTTTGTAATGGAAGTATCTTGTTTCTCCATTATATTTGAAAGACAGTTTTTCTGGGTACATCAGTCTGGGTTGACAGTTGTTTTCTTTCAGGGCTTGAAATACTTCACTCCAAGCTTGTCTCAATTTGAAGGTTTGTGCTGAAAAGTCTGCCGTGAGTCTAATAAACTTTCTTTTTTTTTTTTCTTTTTTTTTATTTAAGGAGAAAAGAAAAAAAAACAGTGAAGGGGTACAAGTTATACAGATTTACAGAAGAAAAAAATGCACTGTAGGAAATCACTAGTTAATGGATTACATATTGCCATCTTAGAAATAATTGTTCAAGTCACAAAATTAAAGCTTGTAGAGTGGACATTCCAACAATGATACTGCAAACAGTTCTGTTCAATGATCCAATAAAACTCTGTGATATCATTTTCTATCTTATACACTTAAATATACATGCAGTTTTATAGTTTAGAGCACTTTCTTTTCCTCTTTTTTGTATAATGACTATTACACATTTTGGGTTTCATTGCTCCCACGGTTCTTATTGCTTTTTTGGAAGAGAGTAAAACCAAATGTGACATAACAGAACAGAATCGGTCAAGTCAAAAGGGTGGACATAATAGATAATATAAAAACATAATACAAGGTGATCAACAATGGTTACCATAATGCCTCCTGCTATCTCTAATAGAATTGCCTATATCATTAGTTGTAATACAATTGAACAAAACAGTAAAGAACAAAACCGACAAAACCAAAACATTGGAGACATTGTAGGTCTTCAAAAGTAGATAAAAGTCAACGAGAATGGGCGTTATGATGAATCTCATTATCTTCTCAGCTGATGCCTAAACTTTCGAACCTGATACTATCCAGCAAAACAGAATAAAGGAACCGCAGGCAAAAACAAGATGGTGAGAGTAATACAGGGCTCAAATCGAGATAATAGAAAGTCAAAGTGGGTTACTATATTATATCCTGCTATTTTTTTCCCTTTAATTAAACGAATAAAAATAAAAAAGTAAATAATGGAGTAGAGATTGAGAAAAAAGAGGGCACAACAGCGAAACAGGGCAGATCAAAACATAACCATTTAAGCAGAATAGTGTTTCACCACCAGATAATTCCGACCCAAAAGCAGTTACCATATTGACTCTTTCCTTGAAGTCCTTGAGTACAACTTCGTATACTGTAGCATTAAGTATATCAAAACAATGTAAAACCATTTAAGAGGATGACAGTATTATAGAGTATTTACAATCGACTAACAGAAAATGAACAATGGTTTCTGTATATTCTCCTTGTCTTTAAAAGGTTTTTGCTTATACTATCATACATAATAAAATCCAATAAGATACAACCTGTTTAGACCATTGGAGACAGAAGAACAAAAGTTAGATTGAGACTTCAAAACAAGATGGAACTAAATCAGTATTACCTATTAAGATGTCATTTTCTCCAAAATAGCTGTTCCTATCATCCAATCTTCTCTGTCTCATTTCTGTTGAGCTCTTTTTCTGTCAGTAGCTGTCAGTTTGTCTTCTTCATTTTGTTCTCTGCTCCATTCGTTGTGGCCTCCCTGCCACTATTTCTGGGTTCTTTGTATTTTTCTTTTTTTAGAATATCCTGCAATACTTTCTGTAGGGTTGAATTGGTGGTTGCAAATTCCCCCAGTTCCTCTTTATCCTGGAAGCACCTCGTTTTTCCATCAATTTCCAGGGACAGTTGTGCAGGATATCTCAATCTTGGCTGGAGATTATTATCTTTCAAAGCTTGAATTATTTCCCCCCATGCTCTTCGTGATTTGATGGTTTGTGCAGAGAAATCTGCTGTAATTCTGATGGGTGTTCCCTTGTAAGTGGTCTGTTTCTTGTCTCTGACAGCTTTTAATATTCTGTTCTTGTATTGAATTTCTGGAATTTTTATTATTATATGCCTGGGTGTTTCTCTGTTAGGGTTGTAGGTAGCTGGGGTCCTGTATGCCTCATACATCTGAGTATCTTTACCTTTTGCTAAATTAGGAAAATTCTCCTGGATTATTTCTGTGAGTAGCTTTTGTAGTTCACTTGTTTGTGTCCCTACTTCTTCTTTTATGTTCTTAATCCTTAAGTTATGGCTCCTCTTATCATCTTCTTGTCTTTGTATTATTGCTGTTTGTTTCTTTGTTATTTTTAAGAAGTTTTTCATTTCATTCTCCCATATTACAAGTCTGCCCTCCAGTTCAGATAGTCTGTCCTTAGTTTCTTTCAAGCTGTTATGCCAGTCTTGGATAGACTTCTTAATTTCTTGATAGTCCCTTTGAACCTGCTTCACATACTCAATGCTTTCTCTGTTTTCTCCATCAAGCAATTCTCCCCTCTTTTTCTGTTCCTCCATTCCACCATCTGTTTTTTCCTGGGTGGTGCTTAGCATTTCTCTAACTATTCTGCATACTTCTAGCTTCAGGTCGTTGATAACTTCATTCCTGAATTGGTCTATGAGGCTCTCTATATGGCGCTTAATGTATATTGGTGCGGTGTCCACTATTGCCTGTTTCTCAGAATTGGGGGCCGAGGAGCCTTTCTTGTTGCTTCCCTTCCCCATATTTTCTGTCCCTTATAAAATGCAAGCTTACATAGGAGGCCCGGCTTCCCTGCCTGTCAGCCACAGCCTGATCAAATTGCGCTGGCTAGGTGTTCCCGCCCACCGCTGCGCACCAGGGAGTTGCGGAGGAGGCAGCCTACGCGGGAGTCAGTCGCTCCTCCGGGCCACCGTCAGGCTCTGGGATCTGGGTTAGGCCAGCCTACTAAGTCCGCCCGCAGCGTCACGCAGGCCAGGCACTTTTCACCAATCCCGTCTGAGAGGGGAATGTGTGGCTGGAGTCGCCACCGCGCCCCGCTCTTACAGGACTGCCCGAGCCCAGAAAGTCCTCCGCTGGAGTCAAACTGTGGTAGGGGGTCAGTTTCTCTCACTCACCTCGCCACCAGTCAGTTTTCATGTACGCCTCCTTGTCCGTCCTGTTTTCGACTCCGTTCGCAGACTCCTGTTCCCAGAGCTTCTGCGTGTCTCTCCTTGCCAAGCCGCTGTGGAGGCAGCCAGCCGCCGGGCGGCGGGAAACCCAAATCGCGGTTTCCAATGGCGCGGGGTCGAGCCTCCACACCGAGTCTTTTCTGTTCCTATTTTAGCGCCAGGACTGTATTCTAAGTTGGTTTCTCTCAGCCCAGTTCATTTCTGAGTCAGCAGAGCATATCTCTACCAGTTCATGTCTCCTTAGTCCGCATCATTCCTGGCCTCTGAGCCGAGCCTTTCAGAGAGCCTCCGGTAGTTGCTGTTGTCTGTCTGCCATGTTCTCCCGGACTAATAAACTTTCTTTGATAAGTGAGTTGTGTCTTTTTCTCTAACAGCTTTTAGTATTCTGTTTTTATGCTGTATATCTGGGATCTTGATTATTATATGTCTTGGTGTAGATTTATGTTGGTTATGACTGGCATTCTGTATGCCTCACTTATTTGTATATCAGATTTTTTCCCTATGTTTGGGAAATTTTCTGATATTACTTCAGTGAATAATTTAGTTATGACATTAGCATTGACTTCTGCATCTTCACTGATGCATACTATATTACATTGTTTCTCTTGGTGTCATCTTGAAGCTGCTGGATTATCATTTCATGATGCTTGGTGTTTCCATAAATTCTACCCTTTCATGATCACTGTCTATGATCCTGTCTTCAAGGTCTGAAATTCAATCCTCAGCTTCATTTAAATGGTTTTGCCAGCTTTCAATAGAATTTTTTGTTTCTTAGATATCTCTTTGAATTTGTTTCATGGATCCTGCTTGTTTTCTACATTGTTCATTTAAAGTTTCAATCAATTGCTCATGCTCTTGTATTTTATCTAGTTCTTCTCTAGCTATGTTGACCAACTTATTTACTAAGGTTGTTATTTCTGTCTTTACGTAAGACATTATTTCTAATTTGACTTCCTCTATAGCCTCATAGATTTGTTTCTTTACTTCATTTGCTATCTTTTCAGAGATTCCTGGTGTATCACTTTTAAAGTCCTCTATTTCAATGTTGTCTGTACTTGCTCCTGATGGACTAGATCTTTGCAATTACATTTTGTCTTTTTGTTTTGTCATTTTTACCTTTTCGGTAAATATTTGGTCTTTCAATCTCAATAGTCTCAACTGTCTGCAGTGTGAATTTTAGGGTCCTAATGTGTGGTTGATATTTATCCAATTGCTGGGTACCACAATGAAGAGGAGAGCCAGTCACCTGAATTCCTCCTACAGGGCCTGTTGGATGAGTCCTATATTTTTTCTGGGCTAACTAGCTTAGAGGTATTGATAGGTTAACTCTTAGTTCCCACTGTTGCTATGTCTTTAGGTTATTGCTGATCACCAGATCTCCCTGTCCATAGTGTTTGTGTCAGCTGAGACCCTACTGTGTCACTGGGGGTCTCATAAGCTCTTTTAATTTTCTTCAAGTTGGCGGAGGCCTTATTGGTGCATTCCTCAACCTGTCTGATATTCTCTGTGTGGAGGAGAGGATTACCCACTCTCTTGTCAAGGTCTTACAATTGGAAGAAGTTTCACTTCTGCTCCTAATTTACCCAGCGCAGACCTCTATTTTAGGGGCAAATTCACCACACTGACTGAAGCCTGCTGAGGCCTTCTGTTTGGGTGAGGGGTTCCTGAGTCTCCCATACAGCCAGCACGGTAATCTGCCATAGTCCAAAGTTCTGGGAGAAGTTCTAGTCCAAAGTTGGATCCAAAGATCAATTGCAATACTAGGTCCAGGAAGTGGGTGGGTTCCCCAAGGGACAGGCCCTCGACAGCAGTCCGAGCCGGCTCAATTGTGTCGCAGGTGTCCAGTGTACCACTGTATAAGTTAGCATGCCATTAACACTGAGGAATAACCAGCATTTTTTAAAATTCTGAATTTTCACAAGTAGCAGAAGCAAATAAAAAGAGTCAGGGATTTAGCTCAGTAGCTCAAGCATCCGCCTGGTAATCATGAGGTCTTGAGTTCAATTCCCACTACTAAAACAAAAAAAAATTAGTAAGCAAAAGTATAAACTTTATCTTTCATACTATCTCAGTCTGGAAGGATTGAAGGAATCAAAGTTATCATTTCAGAGTCCATTTAATTTGTTTTCCTAAGTATGAAGTAATGCCAGTAAGTAATATAAAGAATTTATTTATTTAACTATTGACTAATATAATTCAAAACATCATAAATCTACTAATCCAAAGCAGAAACAAGTTTAAAATGCAGTTATACATTAAAAAAAAAAAAAAGGTATGCTGAACTGACAGTATTTTTTTTTTTTTTTTTTTTTTTTTGTCTTTTTGAGACAGAGTCTTGCTATGCAGTTTGGGCTAGCCCTGAACTCACTTTGTACCGTAGGCTGGTCTCAAACTCACAACAATCCTCCTGCCTCAGCCTCCCAAGTGCTGGAATTACAGGGGTGAACCACCACACCCAGCCAGGAACATTTCTAGATGGTTATTCTCTCAACTCCTATGCTCCATCCCTTCCTAGAAAGAAAGTAAATATGATATATAAATAATTCAATAAGAGGAAAAAACATTTAAAGCATCATGAGGCAGACAAGAAGAAAGGAAGTGGGTCCTGTGGACCTGGGAAAAATCTGAAGTGAACTATAAAGCCCATGGAGAGGGTAAAAAGAAAAACTTCAGTGAAGAAGCCAGTAGCTGGTTGCACCTTCACCTGGGGCCAGACTCATTGCTTGAGAGGAGCTGTTGGGATGTGGGGGTGTATGGCCACAGTGACAGTGGCAGCTGGCAACCCCAACAGCCTCTCCGAGGGTCACTATCCAGACGTGGGACTACACCATCGTAAGGAAGGCAAGAAGGAAAGAAGTGGATCCCTTGGATCCAGAAGAGTCAGAAGTCTGAATCAAAGCCCACAGAAAGAGTAAAATGAAAAACTTCAATGAAGAAAAAGGCAGTAGCTGGTGGTGCCTTGCCTGGAGCCTGACTCACTGCCTGAGGGGAGCTGCTAGAACCTCGGGACACATGGTCACAGTCACGGTCACAGTAACAGTGGCAGCTGGTGACCCCAAAGGCCTCTGCAAAGAGACACAGAAGCGGAGAGGAGCAGTGGACCTGGAAGACTGTACCTGCTGGGGGTGAATGCAGGGGACTCAGTCCTCTCGTGGGAGAGATTGATTGGCGAGCAGCCATTTTGGAGTTGGGCCAGATAAGCCTAGAATCAGAACTGCTACTGGTTTCCTCCAGAAGATCCAACCTGGGCACAGACCCATGGAAACTGCTTGGACTGCAGCAAGCCCAGTGAGCTTGCACTGGTCTCATGGCAGGTCTGCTAAAGTCATCTACTACTGTGCCATTAAGCAACTCCTGGCTTGTGGGGATACAGTGGCCCGATTCTGAACTCTGTCTCTGCAGGCTGTCTAATAGTGAACCCAGAGAGAATCCTGGAAGTGGACTATTTGTTTTGTTATTGTTGTAGTTTGTTTTGTTTTGTTTTGTTTTTTGCTTGCTTGTTTTGTTCAGTTTGGTTATTATTTCTCTCTTTCATTGTTTTTTTTAATGACTGTGAGAGTGACTCCTAACCTCTTTGTGGGTATGGTTCTGTTCTGTTCTTTTATCTCTTCCACTTCTCTTTGCCTTCAATCTTCTGCACCAAGTTAGTGGGATCCATCTTTGTCCTCCAACCTTACTTGTAATCTTGTTCTCTTTTCTCACTTCTACATTTTCTCCTTAATCCATTTTAAAATTTAACCCCTGATGGCAAAATTGACACTTTACAGCCTTACATGTTGCATATAATTATTGGGTTTGTTTTACATTTTTTATATAATCACAGATCTAGTTCATACAGTTAAAAGTTGCAAATTAAGGGTTAGCTCAGTTTTTTTTTGTTTTTGTTTTTGTTTTTTGTCTTTTTCATTTTTATCGGTACCAGGATTGAACTCCCAACTGCCTGCTTGCAAGGCAGGCGCTTATGCCGCTGAGCTAAATCCCCAGCCCCCAGTTTGTTGTTTTATAGGCTGTGTTTGATGCTGGTGGTACCACTATAGCCACAACTGACATAACTGTTCTAAACAGCTGTTGGCCCTGATAATGCAGGACTGAGATTAAATAAGGGTCACAGAAAATACTGTGCCACAGTGCCAAACAACCAGGGACTAGGCCAAACAAGCAACAACTCATCTCCAACAAACTGAAGAGATAAGATCTTCCAATAGATTCAAAACGCAAAACCAGCTACACCTGGAAGATTCCTCAGAGAAGTAATCATCACTTAAGTACCCTGAAAACTGATAAAAGCTATTAATACAGAACTTCATTTCAAGAGCAAATTGTGAAATTTTACCTGCTAATAAAACTCCAATATAAAAAACACCAACTCAGGGCTGGGGATTTAGCTCAGCGGAATAAGCACCTCTCCACTAAGCGCTAGGTCATGAGTTTGATCCCAGTACCAAAAAAATAAAAACTAACTCAGTTTCACTTTGCTGAAATTCTACATTAATACCTTTCTAAAACTGTACTTTGTGGCAATGTCTGAGAGTTCTCACGAACCCATCTTGTCTCAGATGTATAATTCAAAATATACTTTCTAAATCAACATGTGAAGCTCTGTAGGGAAGGAAAACCTTTAATTTTTAATAACTTTCTTAAAGAGTCACAGATTTCCTAAATTTGCTCTTTTCCTTTTAACTAGGCAAAATTTTAAGTGAATTAATTATCACATAAGTAGACTACTACTGGCTTTAAAAAAATCTTAATGTAATAGGAATATTATAATGTCCAAAATTTTACCATCAGAGTATCTGGAATATGGAATTCTTTTAAAATTTTAAACACATGTAAATTAAGCAAAAACAAATAAAATATATTTAGATCATTTAGAGAAATTCCAAATACCAGGAAGTCACTCTTATTAATGGATTATGGTTATACTGTAACCTTATTTCTCCAAAATTTCTGGAACAAAAGAAAACTGATCTTCTCAAAAGCTTTCTATTTGTGTTTCAAGAGGCCTCTTCTTGTCTACTGACCAAGATTTATAAATATGTAGAAATTTGCTCCCAGAAAAATAGGTTAATACCATGTATGGAGCTAAGCCCTATAGTAAAATAAAATAATGTGTTATAGCTTCCTTTCAAAAATGTCAACAGTATTCAAAAGAACATTCTTTTAACACACACACACACACACACACACACACACACACACACATATATATATTTCACACACTGCTAGTTGGATATTTCAAAAATTCTTGACCCTTAAAAAGGCTGACATGAACCATGCGTTTTCTGTTTTTCTCTCAGTGTCATGCAGAAACCAAGGGTCACATGATCTGTACGTAAAACCCAATATACTTAATTCACTAACTTTAGAACCCAGAACACAAATAAAATACCCAGAAAAATGCTATCTTTAGAGCTGAATTAGTAATTTCAGCTTACATGATCGTTAAACTTTAAGTTAAATTTAAAAATAAAATTAAAATTAAATTTTTCTCCCTTTTATGTTTCTGAAGTAATTAAGAGCTAGACAGGTAAAAAATAAAATAAGCCAAGAGATTCATGTCAAATTTAAGCACACTAACAAAATGTAATTTTCCTATTGCAGGCAAACAGCAAATCTGATTATCATCTATTCAAAGCTATGCCCAAAAGTTCTCCAACATCCTTATTTAAATCTTCTCATATCTTTTTCTTGCTGTCAACAATATTAATTCATTCTGATAGAGAAAAATATATATCAGTCTGAAAGTCTGAAAATATAACTCTGGTGAGAAGCAATTACTTACTTTTATTCAAAAAGCATTTATTGAGTATTTATTATGTGCCCAGTACTGTATCAAAACAAAGAAAATATAAGAAATAAAATATAGTTCTACCCTCATGAAGCTTACTCAGAGAGATAGAGAAACTTAAAAAAAAAAAATCAATACATTGTGATGAGTGCTATGATGTGTGAATAGGCTGTTTACCAAGACAGAGAAAGGGATCAAATGTAGACACAGAAGGTATAACCAAGGAAGTCTCTTAAAGGTGATTTGTGAACTCAATGTTCAAAATTACACAAGTCAGTAAAAAGAAAAATGTTTCCAAGACAACTAACAATGTAAAAAACATATTATTACACATTCATTATACATTCAGTATAATGCATATAAACATACATTATACATTCAGTGAGATACCAATAGTTCCTATGTCTGAAGAACAAAATAAAGGTAAAGTGGATAGATATAAGGCTAGATAGAAAAAGCCAAAGGGGAAAAGCATTAGGGACATTATATGACAAAACAAGTAGTTCAAACTTTCTCATGAAGGCTATAAGAACTCACAGAAAGATGTTAAACTAGTGGTGACAAGATGTGAATTTTAGAATGAATAGTTACACAAAAAATGTAAATAATAAGATAAGAAAAAACGGTTATGCATAAGAAGCTCAATCAAGTAACTGTCATAGTAATAAAAACACAAAGTCATTTGGGCTTGAGCTGAGAAACGGGCAATAAAGATGAGATTATTTCAAGATTAATTAGACATGGTAAATGATTGAGTATAAAGGATAAAGTAAAAGAGGAATCAAGGAAAACTCTACTTTATTAAACTGTTCTAATCTATAAAACTGAGTATATGGACAAGTCATTCACTCAGACAGTAAAGGAACATAAAAATAAGAACAAATTTGACAATAAAGATTATGTTCTAATTCTGGAACAAATTCAGTTTAGAACACTCAAGCCTTATGAAGAAGGTCTGGTCTAGCTGAATTCTAATACGCAGATTGGGACAAAGGGGCAGCAAAAAAAAAGAATTGTATTCAAATTCTTCATATTATATTTTAATTTCATAAACATAAAATTTAAGTGCTAACAATTCTTGATGGGAAACACTACTCTTTAGAGAAAATGAAACAATGTACCATTCTAATTTCCAAACGGGCAGCCATGGGATGAGGGGACCGATGAGTTTATTGTCATTTGGAGGAGAGTTAAAGTTTCTTTTCATAAGTAGCAAAGGTATTATAATGTCATTCTTTTCACTAATGCTTTATTTAGATCTGTCAGCACAGTTAGAAATTATTTCTCCTTTACTGATAAGGAAAGCTGTTAGACTCCAGAAAAATAAAAGCAAGCTATCTATAGATTACTGATAGTAAATTGTCTGACTCCAAGAATCAATGTTTTAGAAAGTTAAACTTATATCAGACTGGCCTAGTAAACAATAGCTCACTAAACTTTTTGTGATTTTACCTTTTCCTAAGACTGTTCTTTAAAAAAAAATACTGTGCATTATGCTTACTTGTTTTGGTAAAATTCTTTTATTTTTAAAATAACTGTTCAAACTTAGCAATTTTTAATCTAGGTTTTGGTTTAAAGTACTTCAATATGGTCATTTGGATTCCAAACCATATTATCAAAATGCTGCCTAGCTATCACCAAGTTATTCTAGTTGACAATGAAATATGTGACGGCCCAAAAATAAATATTTAAGGGTTAAAACTGTAAGTGGGAATATATTTAAAGCTTATTTCTAGATTTCAGCTCCAAACTTCAGCTACAATTCCTTTTAAAAACATGAAATAAAACTGGTCCTGTTAGTTACCCAAATTAAAATGAATATTTACTATTAAAAACCTGGAAGCAATATTTTAGTATCCTTTTTGGGAAAAAAAATGTAAAAACAACACATATAAGAAATCTCCCAAAGTTAGTCAGATTAAATAACATCTAAAAGGTATGTTAAAGATGTAGAAAACAAATACATACATACAAATGTGTTATACATATATATACACATATATATGTATACATAGTGTATATATATATTCATTTAACATTATAAAATAATCCCTAAACAAATGTACATATGAATTAAACTATTATAAAGTAAGTTAAATGTACTAAGGACACATCTTTTTTTAAATGTATTTCCATGGCTGTCCATTTAATGAAATACAGAACCATCACATAACTTTGTGAATTAAGACTGGAAGCTTCAAGATTTGCTTTGAGTGATGCATACTATATATGCAGGTCTTCTTTAAGATCATTTCCAACAATCTTATTCTGAAAGAGTATTGGATTTATAGTATTTCAAATATGGTAAGTTGAACAAGACCAATACTGAACAACATACCTTTCAGATAATTTAAGTCTCTGGTGAAGAAGCTCTAATTTCTGACATGTCTCTACGCTGTCAACAGATGTCGAAGGCAATGAGTCTGATTGCACCTTGCTGGCGTCACATAAATTAGGATCGTTTCTAGGTAGGGAGTTTCTGAATTTTCGTCCTAAATCCGTCCATAGGACATTCGTCAACATAACTTTGAGTTGCCTGTTATACACATAAATAATTAATAAATATGGTACTAAAATTGTACAATACATGAGTATACCACAAACTGTAACAAATGAGTATGTGTAAAAATTCTAACTTTCTAGCTCTTCAACCAATTAACTAGTGTAGAAATATGATAAATAAGAAAACAAAAAAGCTTAGCTATTCCCCAAAATATGTTAAAAGGTAAGGCCTATTCACTTAGGCTGGGATTTTCATTCGAACTTTGTTGTGCATACTAAAAAAGTGCTCACACACATGTAGCTGCTAGGTTGCTGGCAACCTGTACATATCTCATCACAGATATAACCACTTTCTGCACTAAAAAATGTGGTTTTTTGTTTGTTTGTTTAGAGGTGCTGATTCAGAAAAATTATCAAAACAAGCACTGAAATAATACATCATCTATAAACCTAAATCATCATACTCTTAAAATATGGATTTAATTTACCATATTTCTGAAATGCATAAATTTAAAACATTTAATGTATCAATCTCATTGCCTATTTTGCCTATTTGCTCATTCAATACATCTCTATCCTGACAATATTTGAAAAACTATATTTAGTTCTGGAACTATGGGATATAGTTTTGCAATAGTATGAATAGACTACTAAGTGGACTTCAAGAAATGTCAAATGAGAAATAACTGAAAATTTTTAATGAGAAAAGTGTCTATTTTACTCTCTGGTAAGTAGTTTTAGGCATTTTTGTTTCCTTGTCTGTTGAATAAACACAAGAATATTAAGAAATAGAAAGCAAAATGTTTACGTTATTTTCAAGATTAAATAGGAGAGAAAAAGATCACAGTTGCAGCAGCTAAGGACATATCCCCAAATGATCTAGGAAGAGTACACAAGTCCTAAGAACTTCTATGGACTGCAATAAAACTCCAACAGTGTTGATTTAGGGGAAGGATTAAATTTAAAGAATAAAGACATAGGTGATATTTCTATGAATTAATAATTCATTCAACATATATTTAGCGAACATATTCTAGTAAAAGAACAGTGCTGACAGGATCTAAAAACTTAGCAACAAACAAGATGCAGTTTTTGCCTTCACTGAACTTAATTCCATAGTATAACTGGCTTCATCATTTACAATTGTGACAAGTTACATGAAGGAGGAATATAAATGATACACATCTTCTGAACCAAGTCAGGAAATGTTTTACTGAGCTTATGAGCTTTGAGTTAACTTTGAAAGGGGGCTAAGTGAAAAACTGAGAAAAAGATAAAAAAGAAAGGCCAAAAAATCTTAATTCTGGGAAGATGGCAAACGGTGAGCAACAGAGAAAGAATCTCACTGAGATTTGGTGTCTAGACACTGTAATCTAGCAGTGTGAGGAAGAAAAGAAGGGAAGTGGGTTTCCAAGACCCGGGAGGAACTGAAGTCAGAATTGAAGCCCATGTGGAGAGCAAAGAGGAACTTCAGCAAAACAAGAGGTGGCAGGCAGTACTTTCTTCCTGAAATGGGATACACTGCATGGGAAAGGCAGCTGAAACCTATAGACACACAGTGACAGCTGGCAACCAGAGAAGCCCCCACAGACAGCTGTGCCAGTGAGCCCAACAGAGCCCAGAACTCAACAAATGCTGGCTCCACCTAACAGCTCCCAGCAGAGCTCAAGCCCACAGAAGACACAGGCACTGCTACAGGCTGAATGAGTCTATTACAGACTTACGCCAGAAAAAAGCCTGAGCCCTGAACTTCATTAGAAGTAAGGTGCAAGTTTCCTAGGATTATCTACTACCCCCACCATAAAGCTACTCCTAGATAGCTGGAATTAATCACAACGGATCTGGACTCTATTTGTCTACAATGTCTACTAGTGACAACAGAGATACACCCTGAAGTGGACTTTTTTTCTCTTTCTCTTTTCTTGTTTTTTGGTTTTCTTTTATTTTTTTCCACTTTATTTAATGTATCCACTTTATTTAATTTTCCACTGTTTCTTCTTTTTATATGAGAGTAAACACAGTTCATACTTTTGTTGTTGTTATGCTCTGTTCTTGTTTTTAATTCTTCCTTATTTCTCCCATTTTCTATATCAATTTCCCAAATTTACATAAGCCTGCTTCATCTTCTAGCCATGCTTCTAATCTCTTCCTCTTCTCTGTTTCTCTACTTTTATCCTTAACCACTTTTAAACTTTCTCTCCCCTGAGAAAAAATTTAAAGGTTTATTTACTGCATACAATTTTCTGGTTCATTTTAGATTTTGTTATATAAGCACTAATCTAGTTCATAAGTTTAAAGGTGACAAATTAATAGTTACCTCAGTTTGTCATTTTCTAGGCTGTTTGTTGCTATTGTTATTGCTGATTTACCACTTAGCCAAGGTGACAAAATTATTCTAAACAGTTATTCTTCCTAGTGTACCAAGGCTGAGACTGCCAACAGTCATCAAAAAAAAAAAAAAAAAAAGAAAAAAAAACTATATGCCAGTGCCAAAGAACCAGGGCTGGGCCAAGTGGACAGTAACTTCTCACCCTCACTAAACTGAAGACACAGGATTTTGCAACAGAATCAAAACCCAAAGTCAGCTACACTTGGGAGACACATCAAAGAAGTAGGCATTTACCAACAAATCTAAAATACTACAGTAAAAGTACTCACCATAGGCAATTTACAAGCATCAACTCAGGAACTAAACTAAAACAAAACAAAACAAAAATGACAACACATTTAAAACAAGATGAAACCCTAGACATCCAGCTCACCAAAGGAAAATCCAGGGAGAAATGAAAGGGGGAACTATCAAAAAGCCACCCACCTGGACTTTCTGGAATAATAGCAGAATTAACAAGGTAAATGAACAAGGCTCTACAAAAAAATCAAATCAGAAATAATTTCTCAGGTGCTTACAAAAATGGTTAACTATAATGAAATTCATGTTTAGAGACTCTAGAACACATACAGATAATAACAGAGGAGCTCTGGAAAATGATGAAACCCAAGAATGACCAACAACACAAGAAGTGGAATCCATCATACAGACTCAAACAGATATCTATGAGACAAAAAATCCCATGAAAATTATATGCAGCAGAATGAACCAATGTGAGGACAGAAGCTCAGATACAGAAGACAGGCTCATGATTAACAATCATTAAAAATAGCAAGGGACCACAAAAAAATCAATCCAGCAGTTGTTAGATGATACAAAGAAAAATAACCTAAGGTTCACTAGAGTCAATGAAAAAAAGCAGTATAAAGCAAATGACATTTTAAAAACCTTTTAACAGACATTATGACAAAAACTTTCCTGGCAGGGAAAAAATATTTGACATACATGTAAGTGAGCGTACAGAACTTTAGCCATGATCAGAAAAATAAAATTTATAGCTAGGAATATAATAGTCAAGATTCCAGAAAGTCAACACAAGAATGTAACAGTAAAAGCTATTGGAGAAAAAAAATCAAATCACCTATAAAGGAAAGTCCATCATAATCACAGTATACTTCTAAACACAAACTTTCAAATTGAGGAGAGGTTGGCTGGGGATTGGCAGTGGCTTAAGTGCTTCCCTGGTAAGTGCAAGCTGGTAAGTTCGATCCCTGGTACAAAAAAAAAAAAGTTAAGGAGAGCTTCAAGTAAAGTATTTTAAGGCCTAAAAGAAAACAACCTCCAACTCAGACTGATGTTCCTCCCAAAACAATCTTTCAAAACTGAAAGCAAAATAAGATATTCCCAAAACAATGAATACTGGAGGAAATTCATAAACACCAAACCAGCACTCCAAAAGGTTCTGAAGAATACTCTAGAAATAACAAGGATTACAACTAAGTTTACCCCAACAGAATGAATCCACCAGGTAAAACAAACAGATCAGATGAAAAGGGAGCAAATAACAGGAGAATAACGTAACTAAGTTAAGTCAATACCTATCAGTTATAACCAGCAATATTAATGGCTTCAATTCACCAATGTAAAAAATTAAAGTGGCAGAGTGGATCTAGAAGCAAGATGCAACAATCTACAGCATACAAGAAATACATTTAATTCAAAAAGAAATTCACAGACTGAAAGTCAAAGGGTGGAAAACAATATTTCATGCAACAGGAACCCAGAAAAAAGCTGGCGTATATATTCCATTTGCAAGTAAATGAATTTCAAGCCAACACTGATCGAGAGACAGTGAAGGGTCATTACATCCTTGTAAAGGGAACAATTCAAGAGGAAGGGGTAACAAACATTAAATATATACACACCAAATACCAGTGTACCCAACTATACAAAACAATATTAACAAATATGAAAAATCAAAGACGCACTAATACAGTTGTAACAGGGAACCTCAATATCCCACTGTCACAAATAGACCAATCAATTAGACAAAAAATATATATTAGAACTTAACCAAACTTTTGAACAAATGGACTTAGTAAATATCTACAGTGTTCCACCCCACAGCATCAGAATACACATTCTTCTCACATATACACAGGACATTCTCCAAAACAGATCACAAGATTATTCATAAAACATGCTTAAATTAAGACAAATGCATTGCAATTATTCCATATATTATCAGACCCCAGTATAATGAAATTGAAAATTAATGGCAAAATAAACTACAAGAACATCATAAACATAGAGATTAAAAATACTCTTCTGAACAACCAATGGGTGACACATGAAATTAAAGAAGAAACTAGACAGTTTCAAATAATTAAATAATAATGCAAAAACAACATACTAGAACTTATAGGGCATAATGAAAGTAGTCCTACAAGGCAAATACATAGTGGTAAATATCTGTATCAGGAAAACAAAGCAAGCTTACATAAAAAATTTAAAGTTGAACCTACAGCTTCAGAAAAAGAACAACAAGTCAAGCCTAAAGGTCATATAAGGGAGGAAACTACAAAGATCAGAATATAAATAATTCAAGAGACTTAAAAAATACAAAGAATCAATGTATTGAAGAGCTACTTTCTTTGAAAGATTAAATAAAATCAATAAACCCTTAGCCAACCCTATCAAAAAAAAAAAAAAAGGAAGGACTCAAATCCACGCAATTAGGAAAGAAAAAGGTGAAATCACAACAGATCCTGCAGAAACCCACAAGACTGGCCAACTCCCTCTTGTGAGCCAGAGGCTGTCATGCATACTAGGAAGAGAACCAAGAAGAAGCTATCCCCTTCCTGTGAGCAAGCAGAGGTAATGTACTGAGTCAATCCCTTCCTGTGAGCCACTGGTGCATGGGTTCGGAGACAAGAAGTGCCGAGCTGAAACCCCCCTCCATAATCAACCAGCTGATTCAGAGAAACACAGGCTGAGATGATAGCTGCTGAAATTAAAAAAAAAAAAAAACTTAATGCCTATATTGTTTGATAGTCTAAGCATCTATTTAGAGGATAACAATGTGCAATATAGCACGCTTGGGGGATTTCCTTCTGAGATGGTAGCCATTGTTGATTACCTATTATCTTGTTTTAAAGTCCTGTATCATTTTCATTGTTTTGTATTGTTTAATTTTATTACATCGGATGACATGGGTAGCTATTTTAAAGATAACAAGATATATTATGGTAGCCATTGTTGATTTTCTGTCATCTTATTTTGAAGTCCTATATTGCTTTTATTATTTTGTTTTTCTTGGTTTTATTCTGTTCTGTTTTGTTTGATTTTATTATGTCTGATGGTATGGGCAGCTTTTTTAAAGATAATAAGAGGCATTATGGCAGCCATTGTTAAATTCCTATTACCTTGTTTTGAAGTCCTGTATCACTTTCACAGTTTTGTTTCGATTATCTTTATTCCATTTTATTTTGTTTGGTTTTGTTCTGTTTAAAATTTTTTTAAAAATTTTTAAAGAAATCCACAAGATCCTCACTACCTACTATGAGAATTTCTATTCTAATAAGATGGAAAATGTAAAAGAAAAGGAAAGATTCCTAGCTATATATTATCAAAATTGAATCAAGAAGATGTAAAAATCCCAAATAAACCAATATTGGTCA
This sequence comes from Cavia porcellus, assembly GCF_034190915.1. Taxonomy (NCBI): domain Eukaryota; kingdom Metazoa; phylum Chordata; class Mammalia; order Rodentia; family Caviidae; genus Cavia; species Cavia porcellus. The sequence continues at coordinate 48,130,467 of NW_026947498.1, forward strand.
ATGAAATTGTTAATGTAATTGAAAACCTCCCAACAAAGGAAAGCCCAGGTCCTGCTGGATTTATGGTTGAATTGTAGAAGACATTTAGAGAAGACACAGTGTCACTACTTCTCAAACTCTTTAATGAAACTCAAAACAAAATAATATTTCCAAAGTCATTCCAGGAAGTAAATATTACCCTGATACTAAAACCAGAAAAGGAGCCAGCCAAAAAAAGAGAACTACAGACCAATTTCTGTGTAATGAACATAGACACAAAATCCTCAGTAAGACACTGGTAAATAGAATGCAGCAAATCATCAAGATTACACACCATGACCAAGTATAATTCATTCCAGAGATGCCAGGATGGTTCAACATATGCAAATCAATAAATATAATACACCATATTAAAACAGTCAAGAAATGCATGATCATCTCAATAGATGCAGAAAGAGCATTTGACAATTTCCAACAATCATTCATAATAATACCTGCAACACCAGCATTTTTACAGGTTGAGGTATAAAAATTGTAAGTTACATCCCAGCCTGGGCAACTTAGCAACCTAGCTTCAAAGTAAAAAATATAAAGAGCATGGGATATAACTGAATGTGAAGTTCCTGAGTTCAATGCCCAGTACCAAAGGAAGAAAGGAAGGGAGAGACAGATAGAGGGAGAGCTAGAGAACACAACATTCCAATCAAGCAAAATATAATCTAAACTAAGTATTAAAGTTACATAATTGGGTGGCAATAGTATCTATACAGTATTAGGGATACATACTTAGGCAGCAACACTATTCTACCAAAATAAAAAAGTTAGATGTTGAAAGTCAGAGAGCTGAGCTGGGGATTTAGGTCAGTGGTTCAAGCACTTATCCGCTAAGTGCAAGGTCATGAATTCAATCCCTGGTACCAAAAAAAAGAAAGAATACTGTAGAGTTTCCCTTGAAGGACTGTTTCAATAATTCTGATTACAAAGGCACATGAAAATTTCTAGGGTAATTTTTTATTTTGTGCAACTGAGAGGTGGTTAAATCAGTATATTTGCCTTATTAAAATATATTAAACAACAATAATACATTAAACTTTCTACTTTTTATTTTTAGTAAATTATATATCTGACAATAAAAAGTGACACATAGAAAATTCTAACTCAACAATGTATGTACCAATTCTGCTATTTGTCTAAGCTGTATAAAATCATGCAATTATCTATTTTAAAAATGTCCTTTGTAAGCTTTACAATTTATCATTCTCATTTAATGTCATCTAAAAGAAACTTATTAATCTATATACTCAAGATTCCTTAAAATCAGTATTGTTAAAAAGAAGTATACTCTATCTCATGTAGCACTGCTTCATATATATGAAAATCTGTAATTGTAGGAAAATAGCATAAATACATTTTAAAAAATCAGACTTTCTGTATGAATAAAACACAAATACTGTTTTTAATTGTATAACCTGAATAGATCAATTCATAAATCAGGAAAAATATCTTTTGCCAGACCTTTTTGATTCTGGAAACTAAAAAAAGGTTGAGATGAATGATACAAGTTTTATTTCATTTTTTCAAAACGTGGCTTGGAATATTTACTGTTCTTTCAAAAAAATATATGAATGGCCAACATGAACACAAAAAGATGTTCAATTAAAAAAATGATTTTCTTTATACAAATGGAGAAGGAAACAAAAGATTCTAACAGACACTAGATAAAATAAAAAGCCTCATACAAGAAAGAAGGTTCAGAATCATCAGTCATCAAGCAAATGCACTAACCATAATGAGATACTATCATCAATTACCTAAGTGTTGGCAGGAATGTAGAGCAAATGAAACTCTCCAAAACACTGGTGAAAATGTAATATGTCATAACCACTTTGGAAGACAGTTTGACAAGTTTCTAACAAAGCTAAAAATGCACTTGACATAAAAATCCCAGAAATCCCAGATATCCAAAAGAAAACATATCCACATGACACTTGTCTATGAATAGTCACAGCAGCTATAACCTAACAGCTCAAAACTGGAAACACCCTAAATTCCATCAACAGGTAAATGGACAAAATAGAGAATTTTCATACAATGTAATACTACTCAATAATAAAATGGAATGAACTACTGATACACATAACATGGATAATTCCAAAACATGCTCAGTAAAAGAAGACAGATACAAATTAATCTACTGCATACCTTGCATGTTTCCATATATATGCCACTCTAGAAAACGAGGCAAGAAATTAGAGTGTGACCAAATCTTCACAGGTATCTTAAAAACAATAAAACATAAAAAATAGATCTAACAGCTGCCGAGGATTACAGAAAAAGACTGCCCTAAGATTAAATAGAATTAGTGAAAAATCAAGACATCATCAGGCACAAGTCAAGGATGTCCATTATCAGGATTCCTGTTCAACATAGTGCTGGAAATACTAGCCAGAGCAATTAGACAAAAGAGAGAAATAATAGGAGCAAGGATAGGAAAAGAGGAAGTTAAATTATCATTATTTGCAGAAGACATGAACTCGACATAGAAGACTTTCAAAATTCCATTGAAAGACTCTTATGTATAATAAACAAATTCAGTAATGTAGTTGGATACAAAGTCTACACTCAAAAATCAATAGCATTTCTATATACTAACAACAAAACCACTGTGAGAGCAATCAGAGAAGCCACATCCTTCGCAATAACATCCAACAAAATAAAATACTTAGGAATTAATCTAACAAAACAAGCAAAAGATCTATTCAGGGAAAATTAAATATCCTGAAAAAATAAATTGAAGAGGACCTCAGAAAATGGAAAGATATCCCTTGTCCATTGATAGGAAGAACAAACACTGTGAAAATGGCCAATCTCCCAAAATTCTTACACAGAGGTAATGCAATCCCAATCAAAATGCCACTAGCATACCTCACAGATCTAGAGAAATCACTCCTGAAATTCATCTGCAACCAGAAAAGACCTAGGATAGCAAAAGCAATTCTAATCAACAAAGGCAAGGCAGGAGGCATCACAATCCCTAACTTGAAGTTAGATTACAAAGCTACTGTAATAAATCAGCATGGTACTTAGAATAAAAACACACCTGGAAGAGGAAAAAAATAGCAGCTTGCTGGGAAGCTGGATAGAGAACCTCTCCAGGGAAAACAGCCCAGATGCTAGAATCTGACAACATGGAGAGGGCCAGACAATTGGAGAAGGATTCTCACTAACCAGGAGGAAACCAAAAGAAAAATAAAATTAGGCAGAAGAAGGAAAAGCACGGGTAGAGAGATGAAGCCCGACACTCTAAGACTCCACAGCAGTGCTGGGCACTCCGTAGAGTTGGACAATTCAAGGTCACGCTGAAGCCATGGCTTCCAATAATGAGAGTTGGTGAGTCCCAGGCCGTTGGCAGGAGGATGCGGCACAGTGTGGAGTGGAGCCAGGGTAAAGAGCTTTATTAGCCCTCAGTGAGTGCTGGAAATTGGGTCGCGTGGCATGGGAGGCTGATTGGAAGACATCTTGGAGTAGGACAGAGCCCGGCACCACCATGGCATCAGTCAACCACCTGTAGCCCAGAGAAGATTGGTGGGAGCAGCTTGAGCTGAAACACGCCACTATTCGGGAACCAATAGCAACGGACAAAACTGTTCTGACCCAGTGATGTCCACCACAGCACAATGTAAAATGCTGAAGGAACTTGCAGTTTGACTGCATCAGAGGGGAGGGGCCAACCCCCAGCATCCCTGCACAACACCTCAGATATCAGCAAACTAGAAGGGCAACAAGCCCCCAGCCAGCACACTTTAGAAAAACTGTAAGTAATACAGAGACAGCCTGAGAGCTCCTCCACACACCTGTCTGAAAGAAACCAGAAACATGACAAGAGCAAAAGGTAAGACAAAACCTCCAGCTGCTGACCCTGGAAAAATAAGTCCAGAAGAGGTAAATACAGAAGAGAAACAGTCCAGCAACCATGCAATGTTAGCCACAACATCAGCAGACATAAAGAAATATATTTGTGACTTCACAGATGAACTTAAAACAGAAATTCTAACCCAAGTGAGATAAGAAATAGAAAGGTTAACTACAGAAATGCTAAGCCCTCTCAAAAAATGCAGAGGGAAGAAGGGAGGAATCCAGAAAAGGAAAAAAAATCTTCGGTGAAGAATATAAACAAAATCTAGAATACATGAAACAGATCCAAAGAGACTACCAGGAAACTAAAAACTCCATTGAAAGCTGGCAAAATGCCTTCACAGAAACTAAAATTAGCCTTTCAAAACTGGAAGAGAGATTTACAATGTGTGATCATGAAAGAAAAGACCTATTAAAAATAATAAGGAACCAAGAAATAACAATTCAAAGGCTAGAAGACAACAAAAGGATCTGTAACTTAAGAATAAAAAACATAAGCGAAGAAGCAGGAGTAACCACAAAGACTATTCACAGAAATAATTAAGGAAAACTTCCCATGCATAGGAAAAGGAAATGATATCCAGATAAATGAGGCATACAGAACTCCAGCCAACTACAATCAAAACAGATCTACATCCAGACATATAATAATCAAGATTCCAGAAATCCACAAGAACAGAATATTAAAAACGGCCAGAGAAAAGAAGGAGATTACCTACAAAGGAAAAATCATCAAGATAACAACAGACTTATCAACACAAACTACTAAATCAAGAAAAGCCTGGGGGGAAATAGTCCAAGTCCTGAAAGAAAATAACCTCCAACCAAGATTAATGTACACGGCAAATCTCTCCCTCAAAAATAATGGAGAAACAAGATGTTTCCAAGACAATGAGGAACAGTGGGAGTTCATGGCCACCAATCCAACCCTACAGAAAATACTGAAGAATATTCTAGAGAGAGAGAGAGAAAGAAAAAAAATACCAGGATTCCAGCAACAGTGGTAGAGAGGCCTCAATGAACAAGGAGGACAGTGGAATAAAGGAGAAAAATGGACAAATAATAGCAGACAAATAGAATAGCAGAGTTGAGGCAGAGAAAGTGGGCTATAATTTTTAACATAGCCTAGATACATTAATAAAAAGAAACACAAGCAGAGTAGATTAGGAGGCAGGATCCATTGAGATGCTCTCAATAGGAAATATACTCAATCTGAAAGAAGGTTAATAAACTGAAAGTCAAAGATGAGAAAATGAAGCTCTAAGTGACAGGGAACCAGAGAGAAATAGGGACAACTCGTACAGCAGCTGCAGATAGGTTGGAAAGTTATGACACTTTTGTGCAGTGTACAACTACAAAGCTAGAAGGAAGGAAAACCTTGTGGCTTTAGTAAGTAAAACAGTATAGCTCAAGATCAAGCTCAGGGGTAAAAGATTCAGCACCACTCAGACAATGGGTTGACCCCTTAATCTAAAAACTAAAGGAACTAGTGGGACCCAAAATATGCAAAGCATCCTGAGAAAGATAAAGGTGAGGAATTGCCTAAAAAAGAAAGGCAGAGGACATAAATAGTGTATCAGGATTTAAAAGCCACAGTAGCCTTATCGCTCTGCTTAGTATGATTTTATTTTTCCAGGTCAGTCTACTCATACTAGATTTGAGGGCACAGATAGCTATCCCCAAAATAGCAAGCTATACCATGTTAACTATCCTTAATTTCCTATTAACTTAAACTAAAGCCCTGTATTACTTATACTGTCTTACTATGACTGATCTTATTTGAAGTTGCTTTGTTAAACTGCAGTTTTGCCTTGACTGATCCTATTTGAATTTGGTATGCTTCATAATATTGAGTCTTAGAGTAGAGGCAACCACTCTGAAGATGACAAGATGTAATAAGATACCCATTCTGGTTTGATTATTAACTGTTTTTGAAGTCCTACAATGTCTCCAAAGTTGTGTTTTTATTAAAATAGCTATGTGATGCTATGTTCAATTATTATATGTCTGATGATGTGGGCAACTCTATTGAAAATAACAAGAGAAAGAACAGTAGCTACTGTAGATCACCTAATAATGTGGTTTTATATGTTTTTTTTTCATTTCATGTTTTTCTAAGAATTTGGGTTTTTTTGTCTTATTATGATCTGTTTTTCCCTATAATACAGAAAGGATAGATATACATGTAGAGATTCACACATGGGGAGAATTTCTAAATAGTTTACAGGAACAGATTACATAATGCACGATGTAACAAACAGATACTCTTGAAGAAGAAGAGACACTAAGAAACCCAGTGCTAATTCTGTAATAGTATGATATAAAATCTAGCAAAACTATTATTCACTGTTCAGAGTGATACTAATCTAAGTCTCTTATGTTCTGTTTAAAGGATAAAGACAACTGGGGCTGGGGATTTAGCTCAACGGCATAAGCACCTGCCTTGCAAGCAGGCGGTCGTGAATTCGATCCCTGGTACAGATAAAAACTGAAAAAGACAAAAAAAAACGAAGGATAAGGATAACTAGTATGAAGAGAATGAGGGATATTATGGCAGTCACTATTGACTTCCACAATGTCAGGTCTTGAAGACCTAAAAAGCCTTCATCACCCTGTAATGATCAGATTAGTTCTATAATGTTCAGTATGTATTCACTGTGTGTGAAGATGGGGACCACTATTTGGAAGAAAACTAGAGACAATAAGACAGACAGTGAAGATCTCCAGTGGACTTGCTTTGAAATCAGTGTTTCTTAAAATTGTTTCCTTATGATCTGTTTTGTTCTGTTTTGGTATGTTTAATCTTACCCTCTTTAAGATATGCGCAATTCTTTTGAAGATAGCAAGAGGCATTATAGCAGTCATTGTTGATCACCATGTATTTTGTTTTTACATCATATACTATGTCTATTCTTATTTTAACTGACTCCATTTTGCTTTGTCACATTTGGTTTTATTCTCTTCAAACAAAGTATTAAGAACTGTAGAGTAATAAAACCTAAAATGTGTAATTGTTATTATAAAAGAGAGAGGAAAAGAAAGTACTCTAAAGAATATAACTGCATGTATGTTTAAGTGTGTAAAACGGATAACCATATTACTAAGTTTTTGTTGGATCATTGAACAGAACGGTTTGCAGTGTTACTGTTTGAATGTCCACTTTGTATGCTTTAATTTTGTAACTTGAACAGCGACTTTTAAGATGACAATATGTAATCTATCAACTAGTGATTTCTTACTATCTGTTTTTTTGAAATTCGGTATTACTTCTACCCTTTTATCTGTTTTGCTTTTTTTTCTCTTTAAATAAAATCCTTTATAAAAAAATAAATAAAAACAGACCTGAAGATCAATGGAATATATCAGAAGATCAACTACAACTACAAACACACTCAGACACCTTATCTTTGATAAAGGGGCCAAACACATCCACTGGAAGAGAGATAAGTCTCTTCAATAAATGGTGCTGGAAAAATTGGCTCTCCATATGCCAAAAATTAAAACTAGACCCATGCCTAGCATCATGTACTAAACTAAAGTCTAAATGGATCAAAGATCTAAACATTAAAACAGAAACACTAAATTAGTTGAAAGACAATGTAGGTAGAAATCTTGAAGACATAGGGGTAGGTAGAGAATTCATAAACAAAAATCAAAACACACAGAAAATACTTCCCAGAATCAATAACTGGGATCGCATCCCATTAAAGAGATTTTGCATGTCAAAAGAAATCTCCAGCATAGCCACAAGATAACCCACAAACTGGGAAAAAAATCTTAGTGAACGATCCCTTACACAAAGGAATTCTGTCTAAAACATATAAAGAACTTAAAAAAATAAGACCGCCAAAATTCAGACCCAATCCAAAAATGGGCATCTGAAATGAATACACAATTCTCAGCTGAAGAAGTACAAATGGCAAATAAATACATGAAAAAATGTTCAGCATCATTGGTCATTAGAGAAATGCAAATTAAAACCACACTGAGATTCCATTTCACTCCAGAAAGAATGGCCAGGATCAAGAAAACTACCAACAACAAATGCTAGAGAGGCTGCAGGGAAAAAGGAATCCTCCTTCACTGTTGGTAGAAATGCAGACTGGTGCAACTACTGTGAAGGTCAGTCTGAAGGTTCCTCAAAAAGCTGGGATTGGAGATCCCATTTGACCCAGCTATTCTATTTCTGGGCATATTCCCAAAAGAACTGAAAACATCGTACCACAGTGATATATGTGTACTCATGTTTATAGCAGCACAATTTATAATAGCCAGATCTTGGAAACAACCTAAATGCCCATCAACTGAGCAATGGATAGAACAGATGTGGTATTTTTATACAGTGGAGTACTACTCTGCTCTAAAGCATGATCGCATTGAGATATTTATACATAAATGAATGCAACTCAAAACCATACTAAGTGAAATAAATCAAACTCACATGAGTAAATACTGTATAGTCTCCCTAGTATAAGAAATGGTAAGATTACATAAGAAACAAAAAACTCAATAATTACAGTGAAAGGATAAGAATCTGCTTAAAGGGGAAATAATATCTTAGGGGAAATGAAAAAGAAAAAGGGAAAAGAAAAAATGTCTAATATTATATAAGCACACTTAGGGTAGCTAAGGTGATGACGCTACAAACTCTGTAATTTTTTGGACAAAATAGTTAAAATTCATAGTATTGAAACAATTGTCCATATTATTGTACAGTGATCTGAGGAACTCTTGAAGATAATTATGTAAAATAACAACCCTAGTTATGCTCATACTATCTTGTTTTGAAGTTCTATATTGTCAGTATTCTGGACTCTTTGCTATTGTTGTTTATGTCTTTTTTGTTTCATGTTTTTCTAGGAATTTGTTTTGTTTTGTCCTGTTTTGTTTTGTTATTCCCTCTGATACAGAAAGGATAGGTATACATGTAAAGACTCATGCATGTGTAGAACTTCTAAAAAGTTTATGAGAATCGGTAATATAATGCACGATGAAATGAACAGCTACTTTAGAAAAACGACACTAAGGTACCCAGTGCTGATTCCATAGCATCATGATGTGAAATCCAGCAATACTATTATTCTTTGTTGAGATTTAGACTGTTTTGTTTAATTTCAACATACATGAAGGTATGGACAGCTATTTAGAAGAGAATGAGAGACATTATGGCAGTCATTGTTGACTTCCTTATTGTCTGGTCTTAAAGGCCTAAAATGCCTTCATCATCCTGTTCTATACTATTTTGTTTTGTATGAATTCATTGTATGTGAAGATATGGACAACTATTTGAAAGAAAACAAGAGACAATATGATAGTGAAAATCTCCGGCTGTCTTGCTTTGAAATCTCTTACATCGTTATCTTAAGATCTGTTTTGTTCTATGTTTAATTTTACCCTCTTTAAAAATAAAAAAATTTTAAAAAAGAAATAAGCCACTTAGACTAGAAAACATATTTTAAACTGTTGCTTAGTGTCTTGATACATTAAAATCCAACACAGTTTTTCTAATTTTTAAACTGAGGTAGGATAGAAGAAATAAGACATAGGTAGAAGGATAAGGAAAGCATAACTACAAATTGTACTTTGTAAGAAGACTGCAACTTCTAGGACTTAGCTGAAGTAACTTTAGCTAGATTTATACTCTTTTTTAACAAACTCATAACTAGGAGCCATAAATTGCCTCAATAAAGAAAGTAAGATACAGGAGCCTGGCCCCAAAATAAGGACTATCCCAGTGTAAACAGTCCCTGGCTAGATTTATATTCCCTTCCCTACCAGACCTATCCCTAAAAGATCATAAATTGGCCCAATTATAAGAGTACACAAAAAGTTGAGTGAACCCACAGAATAAATGGCCTATTCAAAAAACAAAACGTGTAATGGTTGAGAAGTCTAGAAGCTGAACTAAGGAACAGCAGTTCTACATCTTAAGATATAAAGGGCATGCCCTTATGGCTCTAGGATATTATTCATTATATCAACTTGAGAAGTTTAGAAGTTTAAGTGAGTCAGTAGGGGGCCAGGGTTCCTACTTGGTAAACATCTTGAGCCTGTGCAAGAGGAAGGTAGGGAGATGGTGTGAGTGGTACACCCATCAAAGGGCAGGTAGCCTGCACACTATACAAGGAAGGAAAATAGGATTTCTCTCCCTCTTTTTTCTCTTCTTACTTTTGCTGTCTTTTGCCATCTTGAACTATTGCCCTCCACTCTGCCATCTTGCCTTGGAGTCAGTTGATAATGGACTGTAACCCCCACAAACTTTGAGCTAAATAAACCTTTCTTCCCTTGATTTGGAGCATTGGATATTTCTATCTCAGCAATGAGAGAAAAGTAACCAAGACACCATGCCTGCAAACAGACTGGTATCTTTTTTTTTGAAGGGGAGGCTGTATCCTTAGCTTTTCACAATATAAACATATTCAGTTCCAAACTGTAATGCATAACATTTTTCTCATCATCTGTACTCCCTGTAGTTTGTGTAATATATTCTCTACCTTTGCTAATAAAGCCTACTCATACCTCTTTCTGACACATAATCCTTTTTCTTCAAGAGGAGTCAGCGAGCCTTCTACAGTAGAGTGGGTTAAGGTGGGTAGGGAAGCTCTCAGAACCAGTGTGGTGAAGAAATCATACCCTAGACAGCAGTGAGATCAAAGATCTTCATGCTATTGGGGTTGAGAGGATGCTAATTTGAGTATTTAATGTATTTACATAGAAACAAACCACTCTCATCTTGGCTGCATCAAATTCTTAAAGAGGTGTCTTATCTTAGAGCCCAATTAAATTGTCAAAAATTAACATGTCTTAAATGCAGAATTTAATCTTCTTGATCACCTGTAGCACATATATTTCTTCCTATGAAGAAATACGCAGCTAGGGATGTGATCATACCTTTAAGATAATACATTTTTCTGTTGCATGATAGTGACCTGAGGTTTCTGTATCACTGTTTCAGAATCTGTCTGCAGCTTCACACAGGTGTTAATCTATGAGATTACTGCACCTGGAAATGTGCAGCACACTGCTGCTCCACAGCCAACTAGAATTGTAAACTATGCACAACTAATACATTAGTGGGATAAAGTTTAAAAAGAAAAAGACTTTATTTGAGAAGAGAAGAAAGAAACTGTCCCAGTGCACAGAATCAGGACAGGGAGCACAGAAAAAAGTGGGTACCTATGGACCTTTGTCCTCAGTTTCCTTTGGGTAACCTTTCCCCTCAGGTTGATACCTGGAACTTGTCACAACATGAATAGCTCTCTAAACTACTAAAGATGTATCCCAGAGGGGGCTGGGGATCTAGGCCAGTGGTATAAGCACTTTCTTGGCAAGTGTGAGGTTGTAAGTTTGATCCAAGTATGAAAGAATAAAAGGGAAAAGGAAAGGGAAAGGGAAAGGGAAAGGGAAAGGGAAAGGGAAAGGGAAAGGGAAGGGGAAGGGGAAGGGGAAGGGGAAGGGGAAGGGAAAGGGAAAGGGAAAGGGAAAGGGAAAGGGAAAGGGAAAGGGAAAGGGAAAGGGAAAGGGAAAGGGAAAGGGAAAGGGAAAGGAAGGGTGGGCTAGGGATTTAGCTCAGTGGCATAAGCACCTGCTTTGCAAGCAGGCAGTCGTGAGTTTAAACCCCAGTACTGATTAAAAAAAAAAAAAAAGAAGGAGAAAGAAAGAAAAAGAAGAAAGCAAGAAAGCAAGCAAGAAAGAAAGATAGATGGATGAATGGATGTATCTATCCCAGGCCACAGGATCCTAATCTTGGCACCACTGCCTGTGTGTACATTCTTAAGTGGGTTTCTTTGCCTGCTTATCCTTGTCAGGGTTTCATTTCTGGGATTTATGGGTTGGTTTGGAGGACTTTACATACAAGGTCAAGTTTGTGATTAAGTAAGGAACTAGTGGAATAATGTTGTTGCCCTAGAGTGAGAATAAACACACACACACACACACACACACACACACACACACACACACACACACACAGAATCTGACCAAAAAAAATTATACACTTCAGGAAAACAAAAATTGTTTAAGTATTTTAATACTAAATTTATTGAGACCAGATGAGATTAGTACAAGTTACCTTTGGCTTCACAATTACAAGACGTGCTCAAAGTGGTGGCCATTAGCTTCCAGATATTTATTAGTATGGTGAATTAATGCTTGGGTAACCTTGCTCACTGATACTGCTACACACGCATTTTCAATTTCTTCTCTAAGAGATGGCAATGTAGTGGGTTTTCTGTGATACAATATATCCTATAGGGATCCCATACAAGGGTAACACCATCTGTTGAAAAAACACCATACAATTTTTCTTTTCCTGAAGTGTGTATACATTTTTGGTCAGATTCTGTGTGTGTGTGTGTGTGTGTGTGTGTGTGTGTATCTGTGTGTGTATGTCTATGAATGTGTGTAGATGCATAGCTGTAATTTTAAATACTCAATAAGAATTATGTGGTCCCGGGGCTGGGGGTTTAGCTCAGCAGCATAAGCGCCTGCCTTGCAAGCAGGCAGTCGTGAGTTCGATCCCTGGTACCGATAAAAACGAAAAAGACAAAAAAAAAAAAAAAGAATTATGTGGTCCCCTCCCCATTTCATCTCTGCTGGATTACTAGAGAGGGGAGAGGATGCCAACTTGGTAAAGGCACCTGGCTTCCTTTCATGTTCTGTTTATCAGCTCTCCCTCTGATCCTCTTAATTGTTCCCTCTAGCAAAGCTGTAACTGTTTTTAGTCAGAATTTGCCAGAAAATCTAAAGATATCCTTATCCTATTTTTTCCTGCTTGTAGACTCCTTTCATCTAGGCAACATATGTATTTGGTACATTCAAATATCTAATACAATAGAAGAACTGAAGAGGCTGAGGCAGGAGGATCACCTCAAATTCAAGGCCAGCCCAATATTTAAAGTACATTCAAGTCCAACCTGAACTACATAGTGACAATCTGTCTCAAAAAAATTTTTTCCAAACTCACATTCAGTGCAGATATAGTAGAAGATCAAGAGCTCTATAAACTTCTAGGAGACACCAACATATTTCTATGTCTTCTACAATCTATTCGAAAGGGGAAAATGAGACTCAGTAGCTTACAGATATACTCTGACATAAATTCAGGGACTATGAATTAGTCTTTTAAATTTCTATGACCTTCCAATAATTTTAATTTTTATTTTGCTACAGACTTATTTTCATTCATTTTGCTAAAAGAATTCAAAACTTTTTTAAAAATAGCTAATTATGTAGCCTTGAAGCCTTATAAAGTTTTCACTCATTAATTAGAAAGGCTTTATTCTGGGCTTCTTGATATGGAAATATTTGAAGCTAGAGTATATGAAGTTTTACCCAAATATTTCAAGGAAAAAGACAGACACTATGGTAACTACTATTAAGTCGGGTTATATGGTGGTGAAGTACTAGGTTGCTGAAACAGTCATGCTCTGACCTCTATTGTTATATTGTTATGTCCTGTTTTATCTCAATCTCCCCCTTATTCTTTAAAAAAAATTTAGTTATTTCTTATGTTTGTCTTAATTAAGGGAAAAAATTTTTTAAATTAGGATATATAATAGTAACTCTTTTTGATTTCCTATTAACTTGTTTTGAAGTCCTGTAATACGCCCACGATCTTGTTTTGACTGATTAGACTCTGTTCCATTCTATATGATAGTATCAAGTTTGAAGACATAGGCAACTACTTTGAAGGCAATAAGATTCACTAAGATACCCATTCTGGTTTGACTATTGTCTTCTTTGGAAGTTCTGTAATGTTTACAATGCCTAAGTTTTATTGGTCTTGTTCTCTACTGTTTTGTCCAACTTTATAATATCTAATGAGATAGACAATTCTTTTTAAGGAAACAAGAGACAACGTTGATAACCATTGTTGATAACCTTGTACTCTGTTCTACACCATGTGCTATGTCTATCCTTGGTTTGGACTGACAGCTTTGTTATGCCATATTTGACTGTATTCTCTCCCCCCCAAAAAAGTAATAAGAACTAAGGAGTAATAAAATCCAAAATGTGTAAATTTTGTTGTAAAAAAGAGAGGGAAAAAAAAGAGCTCTAACGGATATAACAGCAAGTGTGTTTAGGGGTGTTAAATAGCTGACTATATCAATGTTTTTGGATCATTGAACACAGCTGTTTGCAGTCTCCCTGTTTGAATGTCCATTTGTATTCTTTGATACTGTGATTTGAGCAACTATTTTCAAGATGATAATATGTAATCTATTAACAGGTGATTTCTTGCTGTTATGTTTTTTTTTCTTTTTTTGTAGTTCTGTATTACGTGTACCCTTACACCTCTTTGTTTTGTTTTGTGTTTTTCTCTTTTTCCTCTTAAATAAAATTTAAAAAATAGCTAATTATTTATTGATGTTCAATCCTAACATGTAAACTCCTCTGAAAGTAATTATAATTTGAGTCATCCAAATATTGAACCACTTTGCCCCAAGCTTCACTCAGGCAGTGTTTTGTTTATGTACCGAGTATGTCAAATGTCTTTTGAGCAGGTGTCATTTCAACTAGTCAGTTCTTGTTTTCATGAGATATCCTGGTATGTCTTTTTATTTTATATTGCCTATGTTTCATATACTTTTTTATTTAGAATATTGTATTCACTTTGGATGTTTGTTTCTAGTAAAATATAATAGTAATTTCTGGTTAGTTTCTCTTACTAATTTATGTTAATTTGTATAAATCTATAATTTTATGTTATAATTTATAAAAATTCTCATCATATATGTTTGATGGTATCATATACGAAGTTGTACTCAAATATTTCAAGGAAAGAGACACTATGGTAACTACTATTATGTCAGGTTATCTGGTAGTAAAACACTATGTTGCTTAAATTGTTCTGTTCTGACCTGTGTCACTCTGTTGTTATGTCCTCTTTTTCTCAATCTCCTTTTTTTTAAATTAATTTATTTTTTATTATTTTTTAATTAAGGGAAAAAATAAATTTAAAAAATAGGAAGACATATTATAGTAACTTTTTGTTTTCCCATTAATTTGATTTAAAACCCTCTTGTTTTGACTGATTTTACTCTATTCTGTTCTGTTTGATAGTATCAAATTTGAGGGTATAAGCAACTACTTTGAAGGCAATAATATTCACTATGATGCCCATTCTGATTTGATTATTATCTTCTTTTGAAGTCCCGTAAGGTCTCCAATGTTTAGGTTTTATTGGTTTTGTTCTGTACTGTTTTGTTCAATTTTATTATACCTGATGATATAGGCAACTCTTTTTAAGATAGCAAGAGGCATTATGGTAACCATTGTTGATCACCTGGTATTCTGTTTTTACATCATGTGTTATGTCCATCCTTTTGTTTTGATTGACTCCATTTTGTTTTTTCACATTTGGTTTTATTCTCTTCAAAAAAAAAGTAATAAGAACTGTGGGCATACTAAAACCCAAAATGTGTAATTGTTATTGTAAAAAAGAGAGGAAAAGAAAGTGCTCTAAAGGCTTTAACTGCATGTATATTTAAGTGTGTAAGATAGAAAACCATATTAGTAAGTTTTTGTTAGATCATTGAACAGAACTGTTTGCAGTCTCACTGTTTGAATGTCCACTTTGTATGCTTTAATTTTATAACTTGAACAACTATTTCTAAGATGACAATCTATAGTCTATTAACTAGTGGTTTTTTACTATTTTTTTTTTTGAAATTCTGTATTACTTGTACCCTTTTACTGTTTTGTTTTTACTCTTTAAATAAAACAAATTCTCATCATAAGTACATTAGATATATTTTTATACTTCTCCAGAATTTGGTGATATTTTTTATAATACAAAATGGACACTTTTGGGACACTGAAACTGAAAAAGAAGAAAGTACCAAAAGATCTGCAGAAGACATGAAAAGGAAAGACATGTTAGTGTATCACAGAAGAAAAGGTTGTTATGAAATGGAAAGACAAAAAGATGTCTCATTATTGTTAACTATTTGTAATACAGAAACAATAAAACATGAAAGAAACAAAACTAAAACAATTCCAATACTGGTCAATGATTATAATACTTCTATGGGTGGTGTTGACAGAGTGGACCAACATCTAACAAGCTATCCTATAATAAAAAAGCAAGGAAAAATGTTATAAACATTTGTGCATGTCCTGGATCAAATAATATGGAACTCCTTTGTTATTTATTCAAAACAAGTGGATTGAAAAAGTCATTTATAATTCAGATTAGGTCTAACAAACCAAGTAATTCAAAAATATAGGACAGCGAAACACAAACAAGAATGTTCATCACCAACATCTGTACCATTACATTTAGTGGGCAGAAACAAAATGTATTTAAAATTTATTTACTTATTTATTTTTTGAGACAGGGTCTCACTAGGTAGTCCTGGCTGGCCTTAAACACACTGTAACCCAGGCTGACCTTGAGCTCGTAGCAGTCCTCCTGCCTCAGCCTCCTAAGGGTTAGGATTATAGGCATGCACCACCATACTCAGCCTAGAACTTTTATTGAAATTATACCACCCATAGAAAAAAAGGCCAACAAAACATGTAATGTGTGTTGTTCAGAAAAAGACAATAATGCAAAAAAGAATTCAGAGACTAGATATTACTGTCCAGATTATAACATTGTTATATATTGAATGTTATATATTGTTATATAACATTGTTATATATTGAACATAATAGCATACACAGAAATATTATCAAATAAATTTTATAAAATTAAGTCCTTTATAGCTCCTTTTAAAAATGAATGAAAAATATGTAATTTTCAGTTATCCTGTATTTAAATAATTGAACTTACAAGCGGTTACTTCTAATATCTTACTAATCCATGACTAGAGGATCAACAGTTGCTAGATGGAGCAGTTTTTCACTTCTGACTACAAATCACTACCACCAATCTTACTACATAAGGCTTACCAAAATTCTCCAAATACACAAAAATAAGGAGTTAAGATGATTTAGAATCACAGAAAATTAGAGATTAGAAGGCACCTTAAAGGCCACTGAGTTCAACCCCTCTATTCTAAACACTACAGTACTGAGAACCAAGAAACTTAAATGAATCACTCGATCATATTATGTATAATACAAGCCCATACTATGTCACGCGCACACACACACACACACACATACACACACACACACACACACCTTACCTTTCTGATGATGACTTAGAAGAGACAGAACACTCACGGATAACTTTTTTATTTTTATGGTCTAGAGAGATGACTTTATTTCTGAGGCTTCTTTTCCACTAGGAAAAAAACATATGTATGTAAATTTAATAGCAAATATAAGATTGATACGACAAGAAACACTTAAGGTATTGTCCATAACAGGGGTCTTTTTTTTTTCTTTAAGTTTTGTTTCTTTTGAGACAGGATCTCCCTATATGTTCCAGTTGAACTCACCATGCTCAGGCTGGGCTCAACCTTTCGAATGCTAGAATTATAAGCATATGCCAGAGGCCTAGCTAAGATGTATTAATTTAGAAACTCAAGATAAACAATCATATTCTTAGTATTATACAAAGAAAAATAGTAAAAAATAAGTGTAATCTATAGAGCATTTGCCTTTTTTTTTTTTTTTTTTTTTTTTTTTTGCAATTTACAGAATATCTCCCTTTTTTTCCTTCTGTTGTTCAATCAATAGAATATCTGCCTTTTTATTTTTGGAATAACATGTAGACAGAGATATTCCAGATTAATTAGGACATACTATTCCAAAATAACTACATGTGTAACAATTAGAAAGAATAAAAATCAGTATTTTATGAAATGCTATATGGTAAACAGAAAAGAGCCAGATATCTTACTAATATGCTTTAAATTTATTTTATTTTTATTTTCCTTTTTTTTTTAGACAGGGTTTTACTATGCAGTTCAGGCTGTCCAAAAACTCACTTTGGAGCCCAAGCTTGCCTTGAACTCACAACAATCCTCCTGCCTCAGCCTCACAAGTACTGGTATAACAGAAAATGCCCACTCCCATCAGTATATTTCAGTTGATCAGTTGTCCAGGTAATAGCTCCTTTTCCAGTTCCAGCTACTTCTGTCTCTTAGAAATGGCTTGTCACTGTGATGCATAGCTGGTCACTATGATGCACACTGCATAAACCAATCCCCAATTGACAAGCCATTCTGCTCTGTACTTCTTGATTGCTTATCCCATGTAACAGCCCACCAGAGATCAGAGCCTGATATTCTGGGAATGATCCCAATCAGTGCCCCTTGATGTAAATAAACCTGCCTCAAGTTCCTGGGTGTCAAGTCATTCTTTCTGCTTGCCATTGCACTAGGATTACAGCTATGCACCACCATGTCCAGCCTGGCTTAAATTTAATGATGAGAAATCATGTTAAAATCGATTAATTTATACATTAGTAATATAAGTTGCCAGGCAGGGTGATGTACCTGCAATGCCAGCACTTGAGAGGCTGAGGCACAAGGATCACCATGAGTCTGAGGCAGCATGGGCTACATGGTAAGTTCAATGCCAGCCTGAACAACATGTCTCAAAAAAATAAAAGCAGTGTAAGTTATTTACAGTTTCCATGCCTTTCATTCCTTTTATAAAAATGAATATAATGATGGTAGCTAACCTCACAAAGATGTAAAGTTGTAAAGACTAAGAATAAAAAATAGGTTTTAAAGACTACCTTCCTCTAAACACTATTTATATATGTGTTATTCATAGTTACATCATTTATAAGCAAAAAGATCAAGAGGTTAAAAAACAGAACAAGGGGTAGAAGTAACTAAAATGTACATCAAGAGATAGACAAATGATAAAATATTATATATGTATGCATGTAAATATATTATGAGTTATTATTCAGCCTTAAAGAAAAAGGAATCTCTGAAACACACTATATGAATAAATAGTGGTAGTATAAAAAAGTGAAATAAGTCAGCATCAGAAAGACAAACACTGGGCCAGGGATTTAGCTCTGTGGTATAAGTGCCTGCCTAGCAAGTGCGAGGTTGAGTTCCATCTCTGGTACCAAAAAAAAAAAAAAAACCCAAAATAAATATTGAAAGGTTCCATTCATATCAAGTCAAATTTTATCGGATGGGAGACAAATGGACAGTTATTGTTTAACGGATATAGTTTCAGCTCTGCAAAATGAAAAGACATCTGGAAAAGGATTGTATGGACAGTCGGACAACATTGGGGATGTATTAAATGTCATCAAGACATATGTAAAAAGTAGTGAAGATGGTCAATTTTGTGTTTTATCAAAATTTAAGAATTTTACCAGACTGGAAATAAAATCATTCTGTTGAACATAAATATTGTCCTCTATATGCTGATATTCTCTTATTATCACCAAAGCTCTACACAGTATAAAATATATCATTTAATAAGACAGAAGTGAGGCTGAGAGAATAATTCAGGACAACTGAACGTAGATCTGATATAAAAGTTTGTGTCCTTTCCAATGCATTAAATCTAAATTAAACATATTATCAAAATCTTTCCTATCAATGTCTAACCTTTCCTATCTATCACCCTCATTTCACTACAAAATGTAAATTTGTAATATAACTTAATTAAAAATATTTCTTTTCTTCATTTTCGTTATTTCCACTTACATTTTTTTTTTTAACTTGGACTCTTACAATGTTTTCTTAATGAGTTTCCCTACCAATGGCCTCTTCTTTCTGCAAATTAGCATCCACTCTCTGAGAGGTACATTTTTCAAAAATACACATCTGATAGTTTTGTTTAAAGTCCTAAGGAGAAAACAAACCAAGTTTTCTTTTCTAACTTTCACTTCCCATGAATCTTTTATTCTGACAATATTAAGCTATGCCTAAGTAGTATCCTGAAATCATATGCATATACTCTGTATGCATCCACTTTCACCTTGTTGGGAGGCAATTCCTGTGACATCCACAATTTAAAGGAGGAGAGGGTTAATTTAGCTCATGATTTCAAAGGAATTTAATCAATGGTTGGCTGGCTCCAAGGAAAAACAACATAGTGGAAGGGCAAGGCAGAGCACATATGTGTCGTTCATGGTGGTAAGGAAGCAAAGCAGAGAAACAGTGCCAAGAGAAAGGAGTAAGGGGCTTGACACAGAACCCAAAGCCACGCCTCCATGACCCATCCAGACACAACCACAGTGTGATCCATCAATCCCAAGATGAATTCCAAAGCCAATTAGGCTGATATTCCACCCTAACAGCTACACACTCCTCCTATAAGTCTGCACATTTCCTCCTTCTAGAATGTACTTTGTATTCCCCAGTTCTCAGTGTCCATTAAGGCCCAAGATCAAATAAGTCTTTCTCTTGTGATATCCATACGCATTTTATGCATATCTATTACTAATAAAGCATCTCATAGTAATGCATAAAATAAAGCTTCTCATAGTGATTCATAAAAGTCAAAACAGGACTGGAAATGATAAAGTTCATAAAATAGACTCTCAAAACTATTAGATTATTCCTCTTCCTATCACTTCACTACTCTCATAGTAAATACAACTTTCATATTTTATGTTATTGAATTTATTATACTCTGCACATAATAGAGTAAGGTTTCCATGTATTTATAAAAGAGCAGAAAAACTGGACTTCAAGCTTCATATTCTGGACAGAAAAGACAGGTTCTTTCTATCAAAGGCAAGCAGATAAATAAATGACAAAACTATTACAACATAACAAAAATAGTGAGAAACTAAAGATAATTGTAATAGGTCAGGAGAGATAATTACTAAAACATTAAGTTTGAGTATCATTAAGATGCTTTAGCACCCATTTCCAGTTCTATCAAGGATAACACTTTAGAGATGTAAAAAAGGACAGATTCCTAGATACATATAAATTACCAAAGTTAAATCATGAGGATATAAAAATGACAAATAACTCAATATAAATAAACGAAACTGGAGATGTAATTAAAAACCTATCAACAAAGAAAAGCCCTGATGGATTCACTGCTGAATTCCACAAGAAATTCAGAAAAGACTAACACCACTACTTCTCAAAATTTTTCATGAAATTGAAACAGAAGCAATACTTCCAAATTCATTTCTGGAAGCAAGCATCACTCTCATACCAAAACTGGAGAAGAATTGAAGACAAAGAATTACAGCAGACTGTAGGGGAAGAGAACAAGAAGTCAAAAGAAGCAAGCCCTCCCTGCAAATCTTCACCATGCATAGTCTGCTGGAGGTACAACCAGACACCAGCCTTTTCCCATGTCTCAGTCAGTACCATTCACAGACTGCAGGGAGAGAAAACAAGAAGTCACCAAGAAGCAAACCTTCCCTGTGAACTGGCACCACGCATGGGCTGCTGGGGCAACAGCCAAATGCCAGCTTTTTCCTGTGAATCACCATTATTCTCAGACTGTGGGGAAAGAGAACAAGAAATCAACAAGAAGTAAGCTCTCCCTGTGAATTAGCACCACTCATGACCCACTGGGAGCACAGCCAGACCCCAACCTTTTCCCATGAATCAGTACCATTCGCAAACCATAGGGGAAGAGTACAAGAAATCACCAAGAAGCAGGACCTCCCTGTGAGTCGGCACCATGTGTGGGCTGCTGGGGGAATGGCTAGACACTAACCCCTTCCAGCCCATGGGCCGGGAAATAAGAAGATTCAACCCGCCCATCCACCCACAGTAAGCAACCGGCTGATCCGGAGAAACATAGGCTATGATGATGGACACTGAAGTAGAATACAATTTAATTCTTGTAGAGTTTAGTGTTTCACTGACTTTCCAGGTCTAAATCTGGTGGTCTGATCATCTATTCAGAGGACGGCAACACTCAGCATAGCATCCATGGGGGAACTTGTTCTGAGGTGTTAGCCATTCTTTTTTTTTTAATTTTATCTAAAGAAAGACTAAACAAAACAGAAAATGGGTAGAAATAATACATACATTCAAAGAAAAAATAAACAGTAAGAAATCACTAGTTGCTGTTTACATACTGTCCTCTTACAAATAATTATTCAAGATACAAAAGTAGAACATATAAAGGAGGGATTCAAACAGCAAGACTGCAAAAAGTTCTGTTCAACTATCCAACAAAAATGTAGTAATAGGGTTATCAATCCTATACACTTAAACATACATGCAGTTATCCATATCTTCATTTATGTTGAGATTAAATAAACTAAAGCAGGCTAAAATCATTCTGAACAAAAAATAATAGTATTGCTGGATTTCACATCATGACACTCCGGGATCAGCACTGGATACTTTAGTGTCTTTCTTTTTAATTTATTTAAAGGAAGACTAAACAAAACAGAAAATGGGTAGAAATAATACATACTTTCAAAGAAAAAAGTAAATAGTAAGAAATGACTAGTTGATGATTACAGACTGTCTTCTTACAAAAAGTTATTCAAGATACTAAAGTGAAACATATAAAGTTGGGATTCAAGCAATGAGACTGCAACCAGTTCTGTTCAACTACCCAACAAAAACTTAGAAATATGATTACCAATCCTATACACTTAAATATACATGCAGTTATCCGTATCTTCAATTATGTTGAGATTGAACAAAGCCAAGCAGGCTAATATCACTCTGAACAAATAATAATACTATTGCTGGTATCATATTATAACACTCTAGGAACAGCACTGGGTACATTAGTGTCTCTTTTACTTCAAAGTATCAGTTCATTTCATCATGTGACATAAGATCAGTTCTCACAAACTGTTTATATGTTCTACACATGCATGAGTCTTAAAATGTATTTCTATCCTTTCTATATTGGAGAAACAAAACAAAGCAAGACAAAACAAAACATATTCCTATAAACACATGAAACGAAAAAGACATACAAAACCACTGTAAAAGGATATCTACAATGGTTACTGTGTTGTATCTTGTTATCTTGAATAGAACTATCTCTATCATCAGGCATAGCATAATTGAATATAGCAGTACATATATTAATAAAAACACAACTTTGTATACAGTATGAAACTTCGAAAACAGGCAGTAATCAAACCAGAATGTGTATCGTAGTGAGTCTTGTCATCTTTAGTGCAGTTGCGTATACTGTCAGACTTGATACTATCAATCATATCAGTTTTGAATAAAATCTGTTGATACCAAACAGCAATCAAACAAATGAGATTTAATTAAGATCAGTCATGATAAAACAGTATAAGTCATACAGTGCTCCGGTTTAAGTTAATATGAAATTAAAGATAATAACTGTGCTATATCCTGATGTTTTTGGAATAGTTGTTTGTGCCCTCAAATCTAATGCAAATAGACAAACTGGGAAAGAATAAAATCTATCTAAGCAGAGTGGTGCAAGTAATGTGAGCTTTAAATCCTGATGCACTATTAACAATATCTTCTGCCATCTTTTTTAAGACTCTCCCTCTCCTTTCACTTCCCCAGGGTACACTGTGCATTTATGGGTCTCACCAAGACCCTTGGTTATGAATTGGGGAGGAGGCAACTTGCTATTTAAGTGGTTCCAAATCTTCTCCCTCCTGGACTTGATATCTAATTCTATTCCGTTACCTCTTAAAGCCTGTCTTTCCAACTTATCCACAAATACTGGTCTAGTTGGCCCTATTACTCTCTGGTTCTCTGTCACATAGAGCATTGTTTTCTCATATTTGATTTTCAGTTAATGTACTCTTTTTCATGTTAATTATATTTCCTAAAAATAGCATCTCGGTGGACCCTACCTCCTGATCTACTCTACGTGTAGCTCTTTTTTTTTAATTTAGTGTATCAAGGCCATCTATATTAGAAATTATAACCAACCTTCTCTGCCTCATTCCTGTTATGCTTTTTTTTTTTTTTTTTGCCAGCCATTGTCTGCTTATCTTCTTCATTATGTCTTCTGCTCCATTCATTGAGGCCTCTCTGCCACTGTTCCTGGAATCCTAGTACTTTTCTCTCTCTTTCTAGAATGCCCTGGAGTATTCTCTGTAGAGGTGGATTGGTGGTCTCAAATTTCCCAAGTTCCTCTTTGTTCTGGGAGCATCTTGTTTCTCCATTAATTTCTAGAGACAGATTTTCAGGGTATATCAATCTGGGCTGGAGGTTATTTTCTTTCAGAGATTGGAATATTTCACTCCAGGCTTTCTTGATATGATGGTTTGTATCAAGAAGTCTGCTGTGATTCTGATGGGCCTTCCTTTATAGGTGATCTGTTTCTTGTCTCTAACAGCTTTTAATATTCTATTCTTATATTGAATTTCTAGGATCTTGATTATTATATGCCTGGGTGTAGCTCTATTTCTGTTGTAGGTAGCTGGAGTTCTGTATGCCTCATACATCTGCATATCATTTCCTTTTCCTATGTTTGGGAAGTTTTCCATAATTATTTCTGTGAATAGCCTTTGTAGTTCCTTCGTTTGTACCCCTGCTTCTTCATTCACATTCTTTATTCTCAAGTTATATATGTCATCTTCTAGCCTTTGTATCGTTACTGCTTGTTTCCTTGTTATTTCTAAAACGTTTTTCTTTTCATAATCCCACATTGCAAACCTGTCCTCCAGTTTGGATAATTTATCCTTAGTTTCTTTCAAGCAGTTCTGCCATCTTTCCATAGAGCTTTTAATTTTCTGGTAATCTCTTTGAATCTGCTTCATATATTCTATATTTTCTTTATATTCTTCATCAAATGGTTCTCTTTTTTGAATTCCTCCCTTCTTCTGTCTGTGTCTTCTTGAGCGATGCTTAGTATCTCTTTTATTAATCTTCTTATATCTTGCTTTACTTGGTTAAATATTTCCCTTTTGAACTCGTCTATGAGGTCCCGAAGATATCTCTTTATATCCACTGATGCCATGTCTGATATTGCATGTTTATTATCCTCATTCTCCTTTGTATTTACCTGTCCTGGATCAATGTTCTCAGGGTTAGGACCTGGGGACTTTTTCTTCTTGCTTCCTCTTTCTATCTTTTTTGTTTCTTCCAGGAGGCCCCAGTTTCTTTCTTTGTTGGTTACAATTCTTCTGAAGCACACTGGCTAGGTGACCCTTCCCATTGCAGTGTGCTAGTGAGTTGCAAACAGGGGCAGTGTATGCTAACCCCTCCCCTCTGGGTCAGTCAATCTGCTGAGGCCATCACTGTGTTAGTGTGCACTGTCGCTGTAGGGAATTGATTTTGGATAACCTATTGGTTCTCAGCCAGGTCTCATGACCTAGTCCAACCTCACTCCACCAATCTCCTTCGGGAAGGGAACAACTGACTGAAATCAGGTGCTGCCCCTTGTTCCGGCCACTCCTGCCTGGTCCCAGAATGTCATCTGTTGGAGCCTTCTTCTCTGTGGAATGGTTTTATTCCTGTCACTCACCACAGGTCAATGCAGATTCCCTGCTAGCTCAGCTCTCTGTTCAGCTCGCCAACCCCCGATCTCAGTGTGACTGCATTTCCAGTGAGTCAAAGCGGTGGGATTTCCAACGGCTAGGTAAGTCACTGCTGCTCGGATTCGGGTGCTGCATCAGGAGCACTGAACCGTCAGCTGTTCCAGTAGTAGCACCCCTGTATGTTTGATTGGTTCTTCTCACTTTAGTTTCTTCTTGGGATGAGAGAATTCATCTCCCTCTTTTCGGGACTCCCCACACTGTATTATGTTGAATTCTAAGTTGAATCTCAGGGAGCCTCTGTAGCCTGCTGTTACCAATCCGCCATCTTTGCTCCGAACTTGTGGCCATTCTTGATTCCCTGTTTTTTTTGAAGTCCTGTATCATTTTCATTGTTTTGTTAGGGTGCATTTTGTTCTGTTTCATTTTGTGTGATATTGTTGTATCCAATGACATGGGCAACTATTTCAAAGATAACAAAATATATTATGGTAGCCATTCTGGATTTACTATTATCTTGTTTTGAAGTCTTTTAATGCATTCATTGTTTTGTTTTTATTAATTTTATTGTTTTGTTTGACTTTTCCTATGTCTCAAGGTATCTACAACTATTTTGAAGACAGCAGGAGGCACTACAGTAAACATTGTTTTGTACTGTTTTGCAGTCCTGTGTCACACAGGTTTATTTTGATTGGCTTTGTTCTGCTTTGTTTTGCTTGTTTTTATTCTATTTAAAATAAAAATTTAAAAAAAAAATTACAGGCCAATCTTCCTAGTGAACATAGATGAGAAATCCTAAATAAGATACTGGCAAACAGACTGCAGCAAATCATCAGGAAGACTGTACTCCATGATCAACTGGAATTCATCCCAGGGATGCAATGATGGATTTACATATGTATATCCAAAAATGTACTATACCATATTAACAGAGCCAAGGACAAAAATTATATGATCACCTCAACAGATGAAGAAAAAGCTTTTGACAAAGTCCAGCACTCATTCATGATAAAAAATCATATAGAAAATTGGAATCAAAGGGAGTCTCATAAAAGCCATCTATGATAACAGTTAACATCCTACTAAATGAAATAAAATTGAAAGCCTTGTCGCTGAAATCAGGAACAAGACAAGGATGTCCATTATCTCCACTCTTATTAAAAGCAGACCTGGAAACTTTAGCTCTTCCAAAAAAACTTTAGCTGGAGCAATTAGACAAGAGAAAGAAATAAAAGGAATAAAGATAACAAAGGAAGAAGTTAAACTATCTTCATTTGCAAACCACATGATACTCTACTTAGAATACCTGAAAAACTCCACCAAAAAATTACTAGATTTAATAAGCAAATTCAATAACACAGATGGATACAAAACCAACACTCAAAAATCAATAGCCTTCCTGTACATAAATAACAAACTCACTGAGAGAAATCAGGGAAATAATACATTTTACAATACCATCCAAAGAAACAAAATACCTAGGAATCAATCTAACAAAGGACGTAAAAAGACCTTTACAGGACACTGAAAAAGGAGACTGAAGAGGATATTTTTAAAAATGGAGAGATATTCCATGATCTTGGGTAGGAATAACCGATATAGCAAAAATGGACATACTTCCAAAACTGTTGTACAGATTCAATGCAATCCCAATCAAAATTCCAATAGCATATCTCACAGAATTAGAGAAAAGAATCCTAAATTCATCTGGAACCAGAAGAGACCTAGAATAGCAAAGGTAACACTAGGCAACAAAGACAAGACAGGGAGCATCACAATCCCTGGCTTGAAACTATACTGCAAAACTACTGTGATAAAAACAGCATGGTACTTATAAAAAATAAAAGATCCAAAGATGAACACAACAGATTAGAAGATGCAGAAACAACTCCAGACACACTAAGCTGCCTTATCTTGGACAAAGGTTCCAAATACATTCCCTGGAAAAGATAACAAATAGTGCTGGAAAAACTGGCTCTACATATGCCAAAGATTAAAACTGGACCCATATCTTTCATCTTGCACTAAGCCAATTCCTCACTATCACAATCGTTATGTACCACAAACATGTGATACAAAAGTAAGTAAAACATTAAAATATTTAAATAAAATTTATTTTTAAGGGAAAAATTTAGGCCTCGCACAAAAGAAAGTATTCAATGGCTAATTGACATATGAAAATGTTTTAACATGAGTCACTAAAGAAATGTACATTAAAAGCAAACCAAATACCAACCATGATGACATGTACCTATAATCCCAGCACTTAGAAGGCTGAGGCAGGAGGACCACCATAAGTGTTTGAGACCAACCTAGGTTACATACTGAATTTAAGGTCAATCTGAATTACAGAGCAAGTCTGTAACTATTTAGTAAGTAACTTTAAGAAAAAAAAATATATAATATTTTAGCCTTAAGTTCCAGTTTAATCTTTACCATCAATGTAAAATTGAACACTAAATAATTGTATCAGTGTACATAAGGGAAGAAACTTTAGAATCTTTTAGCTTCACATCTTGGTGAGAACCCCCATCTTGCTCACCAGATGATTCTAGCTTGTATTCCAAACACTACACTGTGAAGTCCTAAGGACAGTCAGCTGAACACCAAGTGCCAGGCACTACTAACACATGGACTGTTTTTTAACTGATCTCTGATGGATTAATAGTTCTTCACAAAGCCCACAAACATATCTGTGTCTAGCATAACTTATAATCCTTTCCTCTTATCTCTGAATCTAGGCATCCCTTGTTACTGCTGGCGAAGATGAGCTTCTACAATTTCATCCAGTAAGTTCGTAATAAATTATATTCTTTGTTAAACATTTAAAAAACAAAAAGTAAAGCATGGTAGTGCATGCCTGCAATCCCAGCACTGAGAAGGCTGAGTAAGGACTATGACAAGTTTGAGGTCCCTTGGACTACACAGTGAGTTCAAGGCCAGACTGAACTATACAGAAAGACTCTGTCTCAAAAAAAAAACAAAAAACAAAATAGGATTAGCTTAGAGGAGGAGCAAAGATGGAGGACAACTCAGGATTATCATGTGGTGAAACACTAATTTGCTTAAATGGTTATGTATTGATTTGCACTGTTTAGTTGTTATGCCCTCTTTTATCTCACTCTCCATTTTATTATTTACTTTTTTATTTTTATCCTTTTAAAGGAAAAATAAATTTTAAAAAAGTAGGATATATTATAGTAACCCACTTTGATATTCTATTCACCTGATTTGAAGCCCTGTATTGCTCTCACCATCTTGTTTTGACTGATGTTCCTCTATTCTGCTTTGCTTGATAGTACCAAGTTCAAGAGTTTAGGCAACAGCTATGAGTAGTACAACCCAAACAGAGGTACACCCAGGCATATAATAATCAAAATTACAGAAATCCAATATAAGAACAGAATATTAAAATCTGTCAGAGACAAGAAACAAATCACTTACAAGGGAACACCCATCAGAATTACAGCAGACTTCTCGGCACAAACCATCAAATCACGAAGAGCGTGGGGGGAAATAATTCAAGCTTTGAAAGATAATAACCTCCAGCCAAGACTGAGATATCCTGCACAACTATCCCTGGAAATTGATGGGAAAACAAGGTGCTTTCAGGATAAAGAGGAACTAGGGGAATATGCAACCACCAATTCAACTCTATAGAGAATACTGCAGGATATTCTAAAAAAGAAAAATACAAAGAATCCAAAAATAGTGGCAGAGAGGCCACAATAAATGGAGCAGAAAACAAAATGAAGAAGACAAGCTGACAACTAATGACAGAAAAAGAGCTCAAGAGAAATGAGGCAGAGAAGACTGGATGATAGGAACAGCTATATTGGAGAAAACGACGTCATAATAGGTAGTGCTGATTTGGTATCATCTTATTTTGATGTCCCATCAAGCTTTTGTTCTTCTGTCTCCATAGGTCTTAACATGTTATATCTTACTGGATTTTATTATATGTGATAGTATAAACAAAAACTTTTATAGACAAGGAGATTATACAGAAACCATTGTTCATTTTCTGTTAGTTGATTCTAAATATCCTGTAATACTGTCATTCTCTTGAACGGTTTTACATTGTTTTGATGTATTTGAAGCTAGTGTATACAAAGTTATACTCAAAGATGTCAAGGAAAGAGTCAATATGGTAACTACTTTTATGTCAGGATTATCTTGTGGTAAAACACTATTTTGCTTAAATGGTTATGTTTTTTTCTACGCTGTTTTGTTGTTATGCCCTCTTTTATCTCAATATCCATTTTATTATTTACTTTTTTATTTTTATCCTTTTAATTAAGGGAAAAATAAATAAAAAATAGCAGGATATACTATAGTAACCCACTTTGATTTACTATTAACTTGATTTGAAGCCCTGTATTGCTCTCACCATCTTGTTTTGACTGATGTTCCTCTATTCTGTTTTGCTTGATAGTACCAGGTTCGAAAGTATAGGCAACAGCTGTGAAGATAGTGGGATTCATTATGACGCCCATTCTGGTTCACTATTATCTACTTTTTGAAGACCTGTAATGTCTCCAATGTTTTGGTTTTGTTGGTTTTGTTCTTTACTGTTTTGTTCAATTTTATTATAACTGATGATATAGGCAATTCTATTTGAGATAGTGGGAGGCATTATGATAACCATTGTTAATCACCTTGTATTATGTTTTTACATTACCCATAGGTCCACCCTTTTGATTTAACTGATTCTGTTCTGTTAAGTCACATTGGTTTTACTCTCTTCCAAAAAAAGCAATAAGAACTGTGGGAGCAATAAAACCCAAAATGTGTAATAGTCATGGTACAAAAGAGAGGAAAAGAAAGTGCTCTAAATGGTATAACCACATGTAAATTTAAGTGCATAAGATAGACAATATTACTGAGTTTTGTTGGATCATTGAACAGAACTGTTTGCAGTCTCACTGTTTGAATGTCCACTTTATATGCTTTAATCTTGTAACTTGAACAAATATTTCTAAGATGACAATATGTAATCCATTAACTAGTTATTTCCTGTTTATTTTTTTCTGAAATTCTGTATAACTTGTACCCTTTTTCTGCTTTTTTTTTTCCTTTTTCTCCTTAAATATAAAAAATAAAAAAATTTTAAAAAGATGGTGGACAACTGGCTACAGAGGCTCCCTGAGATAGTCCACTTAGAATTCAACATAATACAGAGTGGGGAGCCCCAAACAGAGGGAGATGAATTCTCTTGTCCCAAGAAGAAATTAAGGCTACTTGCCGACCATTCGAGGTCCCACTGCGACTGGCTGACACTGTGACTTGCCAGAGTCCCACCACGACTTGCTGGGATCCCACTGTGACTGGCCAAGGTCCCACCACAACTGGCCGGGATCCCACCACGCCTGACCAGGGTCCCACCACAACTGGCCAGGATCCCGCCATTTCAACTCACCAGAGGCACAGTTATATTGAGTTCGAGGGTCAGCAAGCCAAACAGAGAGCTGAGTTCGTGGGGAGCCTACATCGACCCATGGTGAGTGACGGGAGTGGAACCATTCGATAAATAGGGGGGCTCCAGCGGATGACATTCTGGGACCGAGCAGGACTGGCAACTACAAGGGGTAGCAGTGACTTCAGTC
This sequence comes from Cavia porcellus, assembly GCF_034190915.1. Classification (NCBI taxonomy): domain Eukaryota; kingdom Metazoa; phylum Chordata; class Mammalia; order Rodentia; family Caviidae; genus Cavia; species Cavia porcellus. The sequence continues at coordinate 48,161,250 of NW_026947498.1, forward strand.
AGTTGTTCCCTTCCCAAATGGGATTGGTGGAGTGGCCTAGGGTCACATGACCCAGCTGACACCCAATAGGTTATCTGAGGTCAAGTCTCTGCAAAGGTGGCACACACTAACCATAGGCCCAGTGGGGCCTTGGAGGTTTGGCTGTTCCAGAGGGGAGGCAGTGCAAAGTAATCAGTAGTGCAGAACAACAGCTTGCTTGATCTGGAGGGGAGGGGCCGGCATACACTGTCCCTGTCTGCAACTCACTAGCACACTGCAAGGTCAACTAGCCAGCGTGCTTCAGAAGAATTGTAACCAACAAAGAAAGAATCTGGGACCTCCTGGAAGAAGCAAAAAAGATGGGAGAAGGAAGCAACAACAAAAAGTCCGCAGGCCCAATGAGAACATTGACCCAGGACAGGTAAATACAAAGGAGAATGAGAACAGCAAACATGCAATATCAGACAGCACCAGTAGACACAAAGAGATATATTCGGGACCACATAGACGAGTTCAAAAGGGAAATATTTAGCAAAATAAAGCAAGATATAAGAAGATTAATGAAGAGATACTAAGCACCCCTCAAGGAGACACAGATGGAAGAAGGGAAGAACTCTAACACAGGAGAGAACCATTTGGTGAAGAATATAAAAAATATATATAGAATACATGAAGCAGATTCAAAGAGATTACCAGGAAATTAAAAACTCTATGAAAAGATGGCAAATCAGCTTGAAAGAAACTAAGGATAGATTATCCAAACTGGAGGACAATTTTGGAATATGAGAGTATGAAAAAGATAACTTTTTTAAAACAACAAGGAAACAAGCAGTAACAATACAAAGGCTAGAAGATGACAAAAGGATCTATAATTTGAGAATAAAGAATGTAAATGAAGAAGCAGGGGTACAAGCAAAGGAACTACAAGGTTATTCACAGAAATAATTAAGAAAATCTTCCCAAACATAGGAAAAGGAAATGATATTCTGATATACGAAGCATACAGAACTCCAGCCACCTACAACCAAAATAGAGCTATACCCAGGCATATAATAATGAAGATCCCAGAAATTCAATATAAGGGCAGAATATTAAAAGCTGTTAAAGACAAGAAACAGATAACCTACAGAGGAAGGCCCATCAGAATAACGGCAGACTTCTCAACACAAACCATCAAGTCAAGAAGAGCCTGGAGCGAAATATTCTAGGCCCTGAAAGAAAATAACCTCCAGCCCAGATTGATATACCCTGCTAAACTGTCCCTTCCCAAATGGGATTGGTGGAGTAAGCTAGAGTCACATGACCAATCTAGAAGTTAATGGAGAAACAAGATGCTTCCAAGACAAAGAGGAACTTGGGAAATTTGCAACCACCAATCCAACTCTATAGAGAATACTCCAGGGCATTCTAGAGAGAGAGAAAAGTACTAGGACTCCAGGAACTGTGGCAGAGAGGCCTCAATAAATGGAGCAGTATCATTTCTTTGAAATTATGTATTATATCGGGGCCTGGGATTTAGCTCAGTGGTGTAAGTGCCTGCCTGGCAAGCACAAGGTTGTGAGTTCAATCCCTAGCACTGCAAAAAAAAAAAAAAAAGAAATTATATATTATTTCTACCCATTTTGTGTTTTGTTTAGCCTTTCATTAAATGAAATTTTTTTAAAAAGACACTACAAAAAAAACAAACAAATAATTAAAAATTAAACTAAATCAAGGCAAAAGCCAAACATCAGAAAAATAAACAAACTGTGATATATCCCCATTATGAAATATTACATAGCAATAAAAAGGAACAGATAAATATCAACATTATTGTTATGGGTTAAAGACTGATGGTCAACTTAATGCCAGCTGAATTAAATCAGTATGGTGCTGAACATAGATGGTCCACCTGAGGAAAGTTGACAGCATAGAAACTTGGAGAAGAAGGGTGAGGTGTTATAGGTTTTCCTTCATGTTGCTATTTGAGCTGTTGGTTCTCCTGGAGGAGCTCCTCATGACTAGCTTCCCTAGTGTGAGTTCGACCATTGTCATCAGACGAGCTCAGAACCTTGTTGATGAAAGTGGCTGTGGTTCACCTTGGAGGAACTCCGGTCCTTACATCAAGCATCGCTTCCTGGCTCCAGAGAGGAAGATGTATGCTATTCAGAAGAAACTCATCATGACGTCCTGGCATGTACTCAACTGTTCTTTTTGTCATAGGAGCTCAGGACCTCTCTACGCTGACGATGGCTGTGGTGCTTTTCAGGAAAGCCCGGGTCTTTATTATGAGCGTGACTTCTTGGCTCCAGCTAAGAAGTGGATTTTGAATGTTCTCAACATAAAGAAATGACATAGGTCTAAGGCAAGAGATACGACAATTACTTCGATCTGGTCCTTACACATGTATAACTATTGAAATGTCATACTGTTCCCAAAAAAAGAAAAAAAAGCAAAAAAGGAGACATTACTTTGTGGAAATGGAAAGAGAAGCTGGGGATTCACAAAGGTGAGAGGGGCAGAAGGAGAAGGGCAGAGGGGCATCCCAGAATTAATGTATTTAATATGCATCACAAACATAGTCAAAAAATTTAAAATATATTTAAATAAATGAATGCAAGGTTAATCAGCAAAAATGGAAAACAATATTTTATTAAATGAAAACAGCAAAGTATAACAGAAAAATGGAATTTCTTTCTGCAAAGATTTTTTTTTAAAAAACCTACTTCCGTGAGTATATACATTCTCTTCTTGAATTAAAAAATAAACTTGCTAGCAGTATTTGCCTCTAGTAGGGAAAAAGGACAGAAAGATTAATTTCACTTTGTACCATTCTGTACAGCATAAATTTTCTAATCTTAGGCAGATTTATTTTCTTTCTATGTCAACAGAAGTCATCTGGTCTCATCTATTTTTGCCCTTTTTTGAGGGGTCCCTCTTTGTACAAAAAAATTTAACAAATGTACTGTCTAATTTTAAAAAGTCTCAATGTTCTCAATGTTCTCTTACATTCTATTAAAGCAAATAATATTAATGACAAATTCTTTGAGTATAAAAAGTTCCAGTGTTCCCTTACATTCTATTAAAGCAACTAATATCGACAAATTCTTCCTCAAGAGTATAAATTTTAAAAATGATTAATTTTATCATCTGTAACTATATATATATATATATATATATATCCAATACGACTCAAAATTTGTTATCTTAAAATGAAATAGTCAATGAATGCTGACGCTCTTAATCCCAATTTGACTGTATGTGGAGACAGACTTTTAAAAGAGGTAATTAACTGTTATCCCAGCAGGAAGCTGAGCTGGGGCAACAGGTCAGCCTAGGTTACACAGTGAGTTCAAGTCCTCCATGAATTACAGAATGAGACAGTGACTTAAAAAATTTAAAACAGCTGGACACGGTGGTGGGCGTCTAGAGTTTCAGCACTTAGGAAGCTGAAGCAGGAAAATTGACATGAGTTCCTGGCCAGGACTGGCCTGGCCTGGACTACATAGTGAGGTCAGGGCCAGACTGGACTACATAACAAAACCTTGTTTAAAAAAAGAAAAAAGGTGGATTCCCAGGAAAGATGGCAGATCAATAAGTGACAAGGTAAATAGCCTCTCTGAAAGAAACAGCTCAGACACTAGAATTTAACACCATGGAGAAAACCAGACAAAAGGAGAGGGATTCTCATGACCCAGGAAGAAACTGAGGAAAAAGAAACAAGAAAAGAAAAACCTGGACTCAAGGCTGAAGCAAGATGTGCTCTAATCGGAGCCAGTCCCATGCTATGCTAGGCACCCTGGAGTCTAATGACTCGTGGTCCCGCTGAAGACGGGGCTTGGCAAGCCAAAGGACCTTGGGGAGAGGACAGATCACAACAGAGAACAGAAACGGCATAGAGATCTGTACTAGCCCGCAGGGAGTGCTCAGACTTTGGTCTTCCCACAAGAGGAGGTGACCGGCTGGGCAACATATTGGAATCGAGCAGGACAAGCCTGAAGAAACCAGAAACGTGACAAAAGAAAGAAACAAAAAAAAAAGTCTCCAACCACCAACCCAGGGAATATGGGTCTAGGAGAGGTAAAGACAGAAGAGATCAAGGGGAGCAAACATGCAATATCGGAAACAGCATCAGGTGACATAAAGAAATATCTTCATGACATTATAGAAGAACTCAGAAATACTAATACAAGTAAAGGAAGACATAAGATTAATAAAAGAAATGCTAAGTACCTCTCAAGAAGACACAGATGGAAGATTGGAGGAACACAGAAAAAGGAGAGAAACCTTCAATGAAGAATATTTTTAAAATCTAGACTACATGAAACAGATCCAAAGAGATTACCAAGAAATTGCCATTGAAAGCTGGCAAAACTGCTTGAAAGAAACTAGACTATCAAACCTTGAAGACAATGATTCCCCATTTTGTGGCCTTGAAGCCTTATAAAGTTTTCACTTATTAATTGGAAAGGCTTTATTCTGGGCTTCTTGATATGGAAATATTTGAAGCTATAGTATATGAAGTTATATTCAAATATTTCAAGGAAAAAGACAGACACTATGGTAACTACTATTACATCGGGTTATTTGGTGGTGAAGCACTAGGTTGCTGAAAAAGTCATGCTTTGACCTGTATTGTTATGTTGTTATGTCCTCTTTTATCTCAATCTCTCCCTTATTCATTAAAAAAATTATTTAGTTATTTTTATGGTTTTTTTAATTAAGGGGAAAAATTTTTTAAATTAGCAGGATATATTATAGTAACTTTTTTTTATTTCCTATTAACTTGTTTTGAAGTCCTGTAATACTCCCACTATCTTGTTTTGACTGATGAGACTCTGTTCCATTCTGTATGATAGTATCAAGTTTGGGGGTATAGGCAACTACTTTGAAGGCAATAAAATTCACTAAGATGCCCATTCTGGTTTGAATATTGTCTCCTTTGGAAGTCCTGTAATGTTTACAATGTTTAAGTTTTATTGGTCTTGTTCTCTACTGTTTTGTTCAACTTTACAATACCTAATGAGATAGACAATTCTTTTTAAGGAAACAAGAGACATTATGGTAACCACTGTTGATAACCTTGTACTCTGTTTTTATATCATGTACTATGTCTATCCTTGGTTTTAACACTCAGCTTTGTTTTGCCATATTTGACTTTATTCTCTTCTGAAAAAAAAAGGAATAAGAACTAATGAGTAATAAAACCCAAAATGTGTAAATTTTGTTGTAAAAAAGAGAGTGGAAAAAAAGTGCTCTAAAGGATACAACTGCAAATGTGTTTAGGGGTGTTAAATAGCTGGCCATATTAATGTTTTTGGTTGGATCATTGAACACAACTGTTTGCAGTCTCTCTGTCTGAATGTTCACTTTGTATGCTTTGATACTGTGACTTGAGCAACTATCTCTAAGAAGATAATGTGTAATCTATTAACTGGTGATTTCTTACTGTTTGTTTTTTGTAGTTCTGTATTACTTGTACCCTTACACCGCTTTGTTTTGTTTTGTTTTTTCTCTTTTTCCTTTTAAATAAAATTAAAAAAAAAAAACCTTGAAGACAGTTTTGTAACATGTGATCGCAAAAAGAAAGATTTCAAAATAACAAGGAACCAGGAAGAAACAATACAAGGATTAGAAGATAAGAAGAGGATCTATAACTTACGAATAAAAAATGTGAGTAAAGAAGCAGGGATAAACACAAATGAAATACAAAGGCTATTCACAGAAATAATTAAGGAAAACTTCCCAAGCACAGGAAAAGGAAATGATATTCAGATGTTTGAGGCATACAGAACTCCAGCCAGCTCAATAAAAACAAATCTATACCGACATATCAAGATCCCAGAAAACCACCACAAGAACAGAATATTAAAAGCTATCAGAGAAAGGAAACATGTCTCCTATAAAGCAAAAACCCATCAAAATCAAGACAGACTTCTCAACACAAATAATCAAATCAAGAAGAGCTTGAAGTATTCTCAGCCCTGAAAGAAAATAACCTCCAACCCAGACTGATGTATCCTGAAAAACTCTCTCAAAATTAATGTAGAAACAAGACACTTTCATGACAAAAACGACCTGGGGGAATTCATGACCACCAATCCAACCCTACAAAAAACACTGAAGGACATTCTAGAGAAGGAAAAAAAATACTAGGGTTTCAGGAACAATGGCAGAGAGGCCTCAATTAATGGGGCAGATAGTAGAATGAAGGGGAAACGTAGACAATGGCAGAAAAATAGCATAGCAGAGATGAGACAGAGAAAGTTGGCTATAATCTCCAACATAGATGGCCTCCATATACTAACAAAAAGAAACCCAGGCAGAGTAGATCAGGAGATAGGGTCCATCGAGATGCTCTATATATAGGAAATATAACCAACATGAAAGAGGGTTTATGGACCAAAAGTCAAAGATGAGAAAATAATGCTCTATATGACAGGGAACCAGAGAGAAATAGGGGCAGCTCATCCAGCAGCTGCAGATAGGCTGGAAACTCATGACACTTTTGTGTAGTGGAGAACTACTCAGATATAAGAAAGGAAAACTTTGAGGCTTTTGTAGGTAAAGGAATATAACTTAAGATCAAACTCAGGGGTAAAAAGGTTCAGAAGCACTTAGGTAAATAGCTGGTTGCCCCCCTAATCTAAAAACTAAAGGAATTAGTGGGACCCAAAATGCACAATGCACCCTGTGAAAGTGAAAGGGGACATTATTAATAGTGTACCAGGATTTAAAACCCACATTATTTTCATCAATCTGTTTAGTCTGACTATATTCTGTTCCAGTCTGTCTACTTGTACCAGATTTGAGGGCACAGACAGCTATTCCAAAAATAGCAGGATATACTACAGTAACCATTCTTAATTTTCTATTAACTTAATCTGAAACCCTGTATTACTTACACTGTCTTATTATGACTGATCTTATTTGAATCTGGTTTGTTAGATCACTGTCTTGTCTTGACTGATTCTATTCGAATCTGTTATGTTTGATAGTATCAAGTCTAAGAGTATAGGCAAGTACTCTGAAGATGGCAAGATTCACTAGGATACCCATTCTGGTTTGACTATTACCTGCTTTTGAAATCCTATAATGTCTCCAATGGTTTGTTTTTATTGACACTGGTATATACCGCAATGTTCAATTTTACTATGACTGATGATACAGACAATTCTACCGAAAATAACAAGAGACATCATAGTAACCATTGTAAATCACCTAATACTGTGGTTTTAATCTTGTGCTATGTACATCCTTTTGTTTTGAATGACCCTGCTTTGTTTTCTTTTTTCATTTGGTTTTGTTCTTTTCAAAATAAAATTTTAAAAAAAAAACGAAAAAAGGAAACAAACACAAAAACACTCTCCCTAAAGAATCAACCCAAAAAAGAGAGAGAGGGAGAGAGAGAGAAAAGAGGGTAATTAAGAGCCAGGTGTGTAGCACATCTGTAATTCCAGCACTCTGGCAGGCTGAGACAAGAGGATCACAATTTCAAGCCTAACCTGAGTAACTTAATGCCTTCATGAGACCTAGTGTCAAAATTTAAAAATTAAAAAAGAGGTAGCCATGTAGCTCAGTGTGAAGCCCCTGAATTTAATCCCCAGTACCAGAAAAAAAAAAGATAATAAAGTTAAAATGACATCATAAGAGTGAGCCCTAATCCAGTAGGATTCGTGTCCTTATGAGAATAAAACAAGTATCACAGATGCATTTATATAGACAAAGGCCAAGTCAGGACATGACAAAATAACAACTATCTACAAGGCAATGAGAAAGGATTCAGGAGAAGCCAACCCTGCCATCACATTTATTTTGGATTTCCAGATTCCAGAACCATGAGAAAATAATTTGTTGTTTATGCCACCCATTCTAGAGTTTTGCTATGGCAGCCCTAGCAAACTAATACAACTACAAAAGAATAAACTAGAAATGTTTGTGAAAATTTCTGTTTTAAAAATTGACCAGAGTAGGGCCAGGGAGTTAGCTCAGTGGCATGGCACCTGTCTATTAAGGGCAAGGTCATGAGTTCAATCCTCAGTTCCCCACCCCCAAAAAATTGACTGGAGTAGCCAGGCATGGTGAAGCATATCAGTAATCCCATTACTTAGGAGGCTGAGTTAGGGAATTACCACAAATTCAAAGCCAGCCTGGGCTACATAGTGAGTTCAAAATTAGCCTGAACTATATAGCATGGCCCTGTCTCAGTAGCTCCCTCAAAAAAAAAAAATTATCAGAGCCAGATGTAGTGGCACACTCCTGCAAATGGAGAACTCAAGAGGTAGAGGCAGGAGAATTGTGAGTTCAAGACCAGTGTAGGCTACACACCAAGTCCAAGGCCAGCATGGACTACACAGTAAGACCATGTCTCAACAAAAAAAAAAAAAAAAAAAAAAAAAAGCGGGGGGGGGGGGCAGGGATTTAGCTCAGTGGCATAAGCACTTGCCTGACAAGTGCAAAGTCGTAAGTTTGATCCCCAGTACCAAAAAGGAAAAAAAAAAAGAAATAGGCCCTATGCTAAATTCTTGGGAAAAAAAAAAGCCCACCAGTTGCTCCAGGAAAGAAAAAATAATAAAGCACCACATTAAAAAGCCACTGTACAGGGGCCAGGGATTTAGCTCAGTGGCACAAGTGCCTGCCTGGCAAGCTTAAGGTTATGAGTTCAATCTCCAGTGCAAAAAAAAAAAAAAAAAAAAAATGCCACTTAAGTAAGTCTTATTCATCAGAGCCCTAGAATAATATCCAATAAGGGCAATATTATGGCTCACATTTATAATCAAGATATCTTTTGAAATATAATTATAGCATACATTGAAATACTTTCTCAAACTTAATATAAGTAAAGAACAAAAGCACAAATGACTCTTCTAAGCTTAAACTTTTAGTAACCTTAAAACAGAACTTATTTATAATAATGAGATTTAAATTTCATGAAGAAATCAAGCATGCATAATAGGTATACTTAGATTTAAACTGAAGACAAACCTAATCTCAAAGCTTTATTTCAACATACTAAAATAAACTAATTTAAAAGCTGCAATTAAATAGTACAAACAAGACAAATAAGAAAATAAAAATTCATTTACTAAAATATTTTAAACACACCAAGTAAAACTATATACTTAAAAGGAATTTATTTACCCCCTGCAAAGGGAGATTCCAGTGTTCCAAGGTTCCAAATTTGGACAGTGGTAACTGAACATGAACATCCTCTGGTTTTACATTTAACATCTTTCTTATCTGAAATCAGAATGAGAAAATAATCAGTTCAATTAAAATGTATATAAAAGGGCCAGGGATTTAACCCAGTGGTATAAGCACCTGTGTGGTGAGAGCTAGATCATGAGTTCGATCTCCAGTACCAAAAAAAAATGTATATAAGAATTTAATCTGCTAGAACCATTATTATTACCCGGGATTACTATTTTATTAGTAGTTTTAAAATTTTAAGTTCAGTGGTTAATTTTTTCTTAAGAGCAGAATATATTAATTTTTTCAGGTATCAGGGGTTGAACTCACAATCTCACACTTGCCAGGCAGGCGCTTATACCATTGAGCTAAATCCCAGGCCCAGAATATATTTATTGAAAGAAAGGTTGTCTGAGAGGAGTTCAGTGTTTAATTTATCAGCAATTGAATATAACTTTATTTTAAAAACTTTCACTGAGAAATAGATAGGTGAACAATAACAGCTTCCCACCTTCTATATTTTTGCTGCTGATCTATTCCCATTCTAATCTTTCAAATGTAAACTACAGACTAATATATAAATTTATTTATGGCTGCAATGTTAAAATGTAATAATGGCACCCATTGCTGACAGATAAAATTTTCCATGGTTTGAACACTTTCACATCAACCACACACTGAAAAATTCAACAACCTATATTTTGTGTAGTTACTAAACCATCTTCAGATATGTCGTATCTCTAGATCTTTGTATGTGTTATTCTAGAATGATCTTAACTAGAATGTCCTTACTTCTATTTCTCCCTTGTTAAATATCAGATGCATCTCAAAATTACTCTCATCCACAGAAGTATCACCTTCACATAACAATATCCTTTTCTCTGCATATTACTACTTGATATCTTTATAGCATTTACGTTACAAATGCCATACTAAATTGTACTTTTATCTGAAAGCCTTTCTTCTCAGACTGTAGAGGTCCTTAGAGAGAGGGGTCCAGGGCTGGGGATTTAGCTCAGCAGTATAAGCACCTGGATGGCAAGTACAAGGTCATGAGTTCAATTCCCAGTATCCAAAAAAAAAAAAAAAAAAAAAGAAGGGCCCAGACTTACTCACTTTTGTATCTCCAAAGTATGTGGGTTATGATAATCTCAATATATGAATGCATGGGTTTTAACCACAAGTTTGAGATTTTTTTTAAACTTAACTAACTTTTACATTAAAATATTTATAAATCATGGTAAGCCTAAGGCTCTGGTATAGCACCTGCCTGGCAAGTGCAAGGTCCTGAATTTAAATCCCAGCACACACAAAAAAATTATTAGAGCAAGACTCTGTCTCAAAAAAACGAAAAAGCAAGGCATGGTCATACATGCCTGCAATCCCAACACTCAGGAGGCTGAGGCAGGAGGATCACAAGTTTGATACCCCTATGGACTACACAGTGAGTTCAAGGCCTATATAGACTACACAGAAAGACTGTCTCAAAATAAAATTTATATATATGTAAGACTTTTGAAATGATCTGAACTACTCAGACAATTCTTTTCTTTTCTTTTCTTTTCTTTTATGTGCCAAGAATTGAACCCAGAGCCTCATGCATGGAAAACACATGTTCCACCTCTAAGTACACCCCAGCCCCTGAGACAAATTTCAATTATGGTTTTGACCGTATATGATCAACAAAAATTTGTAAACTATTGATTTCATAAAACTTGTAATTCTAGTCCAAGAATCAGCAAGTACTGTTTATAATTTAAAACTAAAAATAGATCAAAAGGACAATGATAAGATATTGGTTAAACTGACTATAATACATGCACATAATGAATAAAACATAGCTATTAAGAATAGCTGGTGAGCAGTCTTAATTGCCATTCCCTAGTACAAATATTTGCCACACTGTCGAATTATATATTAAATATACTATAAATATTGGTTGGGCAATGCTTTAAATAAATTTGACTTCATAATACATAATTAACTAAAATACAAAAACAGGTGGTGCTTTATAATTTTCTGCCTTTAATTTTTTTATTAGAGACAGATAAAAACATGGTAGCACACACCCATAATCCCAACACTCAGGAGGCTGAGACAGAAGGACCGTCATGAGTAAAAGGACAGCATGCACTACAGAGTGAGTCCAAAACTAGCCTACATTATACAGATAGACCCTGACTCAAAGCAAGCAACAAAAAGGCATACTGAAAATTCCTGCCTATTAAGGCAACTTAGCAAGATCCTATCTCAAAAAATTTAAAAAGACCTAAGGATGTAACTCATTATAAAGGGCTAGGGCTCAATCCGAAGGATCAAATAAATAAATAAGAAAGAAATCAACTAGAAAGCTATACAATAAAGTATTAATTTTAATTCAAGCTGTGTCTGAGTGGTCTTTTTGTTCAACTGAATTTCTATCTTCATTTTTAAAAAGTATTATTTTGAAAATACTTTTAAATACTTAAAAACTCAAAATGTACCAGGTGTCTTGTGCATTTTGTGTCCATCAAAGTTCTTATCTTGTTCAGTTTATTTCCACTAACTAGCTTGAAAGAAAAACCAATAATATAAACTACCACCAAAGATTTAATCTGCTAATTGTGTAAGAAATTCTACATTTTTTAAGTATACTAGTAAAAGTTTGTATACATTATGGCAGAACAAACAAATATATTGCATTTAATAAAAGAAAAAACAAGAATACAGAAAGGTAGGAAAGCTAGAATAAGCTTTTGGTCTTGGACTAGAATAAGAAGTATCAGTATGAAAATTATGGGTTTTAACACATATGTAGTAAGGAAGACAGAGAAATAATACAGACATGGGACTCGGGTGTGTGCATGTGTGTTATATTTTTGAAGTCCTGTCGGTTGAGAATGCCTAGAAAAAAATGACACCGCCCTACTGGCTGTAAGTATATCTAGCACACTGATTGGGTTTCTCAAACCATTCTTCACCAACAAATAAATAAATAAATAAGGGTTCTTTGGAAAAGTGGCTGAATACAAAGCTGGAGCAGAGAAAATACAAGCATCCTCCAATCCCAGAAAATACAATAATGCTAGAAAGTAAGGGAAAATACCAAAAACTAAAAATAAAAAGATGTAAGTATTCAAAACTGTGCAGGATAGCTGGGCATGGCAACACATATCTATAATCCCAGACTCTAGGAAGCTGAGAAAGAAGGGTTACAAGTCTGAGCAACTCAGCAAGTTCCCTGACACTTTCTCAAAATAAAAAAAATAATAATAATAAAAAAATTTCAAAGGGCTGGGGACTGTAGTTCAGGATGAAGGTCTTGAGTTCAATCACCAGTACCACAAAAAAATAAAAAATAAAAAATTTTAAAAATTACAAGTATATACCAACACACCCAGCTAAATGGTTTGGATGGGAGCACACACCTGCAATCCCACACAGGAGGCTGAGGCAAGAGAATTACTGCAAGTTTGAGACCAGCCTGGGGTACAAAGTGAGCTCAAGGCCAGCCTGAAACTGCATGGTGAGACCCTGTCTCAAAAAAAAAATTGTTTTAAAGAAGACAAAAAAAAAAATGCTATAGAATTTGGGGCCAATAAATATGTACTACTGGGTGGGGGATTTAGCTCAGCGGCATAAGCACCTGCCTGGCAAGTGTGAATTCATGAGTTCAATCCCCAGTACCAAAAAAAATACTACTACTAATAAAGTTTGGTTACTTAAAAAATTAGGCACAGAGATTAACAACAATAAAAGTTGAATGATTACTACAAAGAAAAATGTACAAAAGCCAAGAGGAAAAGTATCCCATTGCCAAGGCTAGAAAACTCTGACCAACAAAATCAGTAACAGTAATACATTATGAGTGATAAAACAAAGTAAGAGTCTATATTGATATAAATAATTAAGCAAAGGAAGAGAAACACCTTCTTTTCAGAAGAATCTCTATTTATAAATGTAAAAGTACAGGGTATGATAATGTATCCCTATAATCCCAGCACTTGGAAGGTTGAGACAGGAGGTTTGCCAAATTCAAAGGCATCCTATGCCATATACCTAGTTCCAGGCCAGCCTTGCTACCTGGGGAGACCTCATTTCAAAAAATATAAAAATAAAAATAAAAAATACAAATGTAAAAACTTCTGGAAAAAAATAGGTAAGTAACGACCTTATCTCAAGCTGACAAAAGTCATTTATGACAAACCTATCACCAAAATAGGGAAAAATTGAAAGCTTTCACTTTACATCAAGAACAATATGGCCGGCCGTGGTGGCTCACGCCTGTAATCCCAACACTCGGGAGGCTGAGGTGGGAGGATCGTTGCAAGCTGGAGACCAGCCTGGGCTACAAAGTGAGCTCAAGGCCAGCCTGAACTGCATAGCGAGACCCTGTCTCAAAAAAAGACAAAAAAAAAAATCAAGAACAATACAAGGATGTCCACTGTCTTAATTACTTTTTACTGAGACAAAATACCTGATGCCCAAAGTTGGGAAAGGAAAGGTTTATTTCTTATAGTTTTTTGAGGTTTCAGTCCATACTCAGTTGGCTCCAAGGCAGGGTGGCATGACAGGGCCACAGTTCATGGTGGCTGCAAACAGCAAGGCAGAAACCAGCAAGAAAGAGAGACATGCCTTTTTCCTCCCATTACATTGTATGCTGGCTTCACCTCTATGTAGGTGTAGCACTGACATCATCAGTCCAAGTGCTAGACAATGAACCAATCATAAATGCATAATGCAAATGAATAGGCCTGGGGGCCACCAACATAAACCATTACATTCCACCCCTGGCCCCCAGGACTCATGTACATCTTTTATACAAAAGATATCTAGTCCATCTCCAGGAGTTGCCAAAGTCCTAACAGTTTCATCATAGCTGAAAAGTCCAAGTCCTAACTAAGTCTCCTCCAAGATCTATGGCAAACTGTAACTCCCTGTACAAATGAAACAAGGTTAAACATTTCTGAAATGCAAAGGCACAAGATAAACATTACCATTCCAAAAGTCACAAGCAAGAGAATATAAAGCATTTGAAACAAAGCAAACAAAGCAGGATGAACATTAAGTCCTAGAGTTCCATGCTCAGCATTTGAAGCAATTTAGTTGCAAGCTCCAAAAGGCTTGGGTGATTCCACCCCCAAGGCACTTCCAGGGATTTCAGCTCCTGCAGCTTCTCTCTTAAACCTTCTCTGCTCACTTTTTGCAGTTTTTCCTGGATGATCCATGTTCCTGGCTTTTCCAAACTTTTGGGGTCTCCATTGCATCTTTGGCTTCAGCCTTACATCTTTATAAATTGTCCTCTCAGGGGCACACAGCTTGTTTGGCCTCCCAAGCCCTCTGCAATCGAGGTAGAAGCTGTCTTATCCTCAGAATTTGTGCATTTTTCTTGCATTTAAAATCAGCACCATGTGGATGCCACCAAGGTTTACTGCCAGCTGGAGCAGTAGCTAGGCTTATCTCTCTCTTGGCTGTCAGGATCGATTGCCTGGATCATTGGGCTCTGTGAACCTGATTATGAAGAAAAGCTTCTCTATGTTGCAACCATTCTGGAACCTCATGTGAACTCCATAGCCATTCTGGAGCATGGTGTTCTGCAGATTTCTCCTCTGAGCAAATTCTTTCACTTTTGCAGTTCTGAGGTTGCAAAGGGTGGGGACCACTGCTTCCCGGGATGGGCCGGGGTCATCTTTCTTATCTGTTTCTTCTCAGCAATCAAAAATCTCAACTCTGTCTTTACAATCCATAGCTGTCCTGGAGTTTTCCTTCTGGTCAAACTCACAGCATTGTAAATTATCCTGCTGGGCTCTTTACTCTTGATTTGCAACATAAAGCTTGCTAAAAGCACCAAACAATATCCATGCCACAGCCTCAACATTCAACTACCTTGAAATTTCCTTTGCCAGATTAATCACTCGTTTGCCCTTGGTCTCAGTCTCAGGCAAAGTCTCTGGGCATGAGCAAAATGCAGACAAACTTTCTACCAAGCCATAACACACATCTCGGGGAGTCCAACAACCAATGCAGTCCTTCTTCCCAGTAGAAACCTCCCAAGCCAGGCCTTTACCATCAGGCTTTCTATCAGTTTTGACCTCCTGAGTTCTAACCAGAATCTCCTCTACTGAACAGCCTCTGGCTCTATGTATCCATGTGACATGCCTGAACCTTTCCAAATTCTACCCACAAGCCATTTCCAAAGCCTCTCAAAAACATGGTCAGGTATAGCACAGCAAACAACCCCACTCCTGGTACCAAATTCTGTCTTACTTTTTACTCATCGCTGAGACAAAATACCTGAAGCCCAAAGTTGGGAAAGGAAAGGTTTATTTCTTACAGTTTTTGGACATTTCAGTCCACATTCAGTTGGCTCCAAGACAGGGTGGCATGGCAGGGCCGCAATTCATGGCAGCTGCAAACAGCAAGGCAGAAACCCACAAGAGAGAGGTATGCCTTTTTCCTCCCAGTATATTCTGCCTTCACCCCTGTATGGGTATAGCACTGACATCATCAGTCCAAGCACTAGACAATGAACCAATCACAAATGTATAATACAAATGCATGAGGCCTGGGGGCACTGACATAAACCATGACATCCACCTTGACACTCCTGCTCTAAACAGCACTCAAAATGTTAGAGAAATCAGGTGAAAGAAATACAAGGGATATATATATATATATATATATATATGAAAACAGGTCAAACTGTCATTAGTTGCCGATGATATGATCCTCTATACAAACACATCCAAAAAAATCCACCAAAAGACTAACAGAACTAATAAACAAATCTAACAATATACTGTATAGAAAATCAATACACAAAAATTAATAGTGTTTCTGTATGAACTCACCAAAAAACAAATTAGTAAAACAATATCATTCACAATACAAATAAGAAAAATTAAATACTTAGGAATTAACTTAACCAAGGAAATACAGTAAACCCTCAAATTATAACTTACCTCATATACAAACAACTTCAGTTATGACCAAAATTTTAGGTTTAACTTATGGCAAAACTCATGAATTACAACCCAAATGGGGCCTACTTGAGTGTAAAGAGCTCAGGAGACTTATGATGCCAGAAAAGCACACGTAAGCATAGTCTGAGCCCATATGCCTGTGTTATAGATGTGATTTCAGTCAGTACTTTATAAAATCACTATGATTACTGCTATCAAAGTGGCACCAAAAAGCTAGAAAAAAAAGAGGAGGGAAGAGGCAGTAAAGAAAGCAATCACAACTGAAAAGAACAATGTTAAACAAAAAACAGAAACAGACATCCTGAGACCAGCTTTTAGTTGAGAAAAGTTTGAGATTAGTGAGCCAAAAGCAAGTCTTAGTGCAAGAACAAGCAGAAACACCAAAAGGATACTCAGGATTTGGAGGTAGATTTATTTCATATCAACAGGTACTGATCATTCCCAAAATACCAGGCCCTGATCTCTGGTATCTACAGCTTATATGGTATAAACAAGCAGAAAGTACAAAAAGGAGAATGGCTTATCTACTGG
The DNA here is from genome assembly GCF_034190915.1 of Cavia porcellus. Classification (NCBI taxonomy): domain Eukaryota; kingdom Metazoa; phylum Chordata; class Mammalia; order Rodentia; family Caviidae; genus Cavia; species Cavia porcellus. The sequence goes on from NW_026947498.1 coordinate 48,177,890, forward strand.
GGATTGGTTCTTACAATATGCATGTTAGTGACCAGCTTTGCATCACTGTGATCAGCCATTTCTAAAAACAAAAGTAACACACAATGTATCGGAAAGTATTACCTGGGCAACCAACGAACTAAAGTACACTGGCTGCCCAGGTAATACTGCCCAGGGATCTTCTCCTACATTTCTCCTCTCTTTTAGTTTCCTTGGCAATCATTTGCTGGGCATGTTATGTGTGATCTTTCAAGACAGGGCCCAAGTAGAAGTGGCTCTGTAACACTACTCTAGCAAGAGAGTGAAGGAGTTAATCTGATCTAGGACAGTGTTCAATGTACCTTAGATGCTCATCAAATCTTTATCATTTGTAAGCAGCTTACACTTTCTGAAAGTAGAAAGTAGGGGCAACCATTCATAAGCTAAGGCAAAGCAAAGACTGGAGTAATCAGCCTGAAAAAATTACAAAAATCAAGGTGAGTGGATATGGAGCAATCCTGTGAACAGTGTCTTCAGGTGTCAGCTATGCATGGACTGGTCAGCATCTGAAGTGACGAGAGCAGGGCTTTGAGTGTGCTCTCTTTTCAAGTGAGTTGTCTCTTCAATTGAGCTATCTGGCCCAGGATAATGCTCCAGTGGATCTTAAGGCTGGATTTCTGAAACTTGTGGAGTTAGTTAATATGTACCTGAGTTATATGTGTATATAAGAGTGTCTATAGGTATAGCTGGTAGCAGGACCCTATAAACTTCTGTTGTCTTTTCAGTGTGGATAGGGAATGTCTCAGGCTAGCCTGAGTAAGTGCATATGAGCACTACTAGCTATTTATAACCCATAACGTTTTATTTATGTGTAATCAATCTATATATTTTAAATGGAGAGAGTCCACTATATTGCCTGAGGTCGGGGACAGTAACACAGACACTGAAACCTGATCTGGCTACAAGAATACAGGAGCCAGCACTGTAGCCACAGCCTACAAAACAAATGGTAGGAGCAGGTCTTTGCCTCTGATATTCTGGGAGTATTGGGTAAATTTTTTTGTCTGGGGTTGATGTTTGAATCAATTAGATCCCCAGAGGGGACTCAGGCCTATGGATCAAATAATTTTGCATCATTGGTGGCAGGTTTCCAAACAGCAGCAGAAAGCAGTTTACCCTACAGCACAGATTTGGCCAAAACAGCTTTGTTCAAGATGACCACAGCACATCTAGCCTGTCAGACTTCATTCCTAACAGTGCTACATCCATCTGTAAACAGGATGTACTAGTTATTTAGCAAATCCAGTAAAGTATGTGGCACCTGGACAATTAGCTCTTGGCCTAAAGCTGCTTGTCAATTTTCTTGATCAGAATAGTAGCTGTTAGAGCAAAGAGGCAAAGCAGGGAGGCAGCTATTAGTGACCAGATTCAAGTATTTGCACAGGTAGCCCACTGGATGCTCCCAAGAGTTGATAGTCTGAATAAGCATTGTTTTTGTGAACTCAAAGATTCAGATTCTATAAAGCCAGCAGCTCTGAGAAATCTGCAGTGTTTTTCTTTTAATCAGTTTTTGCCAGATATTGAAGAGCTCTCATGTCTTTCCAACAGGCGGCTTGGGTGTCATTAACCAGAAGTGCTTTTTCAAGAAGAAACAAGTCCAAGTCAATTGTGAAGAAGGACTGGATGACAGGAGCCAATTGAAAGCAAAAAAAAGGCATTCTTTAGGTTCAGGAAGGGGAACCAGCAGGCTATGGATAACAAAAGACTGACACAGCATAGCAATCTGACAGTCCATACATAAACATTCTGTTTATGCTCAGAGCTGGGACAGAGAATTAGGCTGTCCTGGCGAGAAGATAATCCAAATCTGTTGCAAGGACCTCCCTCAAAACAGTGGGAGAGTTCCCAAACCCTTGTGGCAATTGAGAAACAGTCCAAAAAGGGTGAATGAAATGGGAAATGCAGAATGCAAGGTGATGGGTGCATTAATGGCACAGAGATCTTGCCCAAGATGATTAACAGTCTATCGGGTTGATGTGTGGCTAGATGCCTGTTTGTTTCCCATGACATCTGACAGCAACAGGGTCATGGTGAGGCAGCGAGGTTTATGGCCAGGCCCAAAGGTGAATCTTGGCTCATACCTCTGGGAAAAGAGTTGTCAGAATTTCAGGACTGCAATTATCTGCCTCAAACTGATATGAGTGTCATCTGCCTCTTGGGGAACACTCAAAGTTGCAGGTACAGGAGAGGGAGACTGACTGGGTTGGTGCAAAGGAGATGATCATTTCTAACTTGAGGAATAGGTCTCTTCCTAGAACTTTTTAACAGAGGAGGCTTTTGAAAGCAGAAAGTTCAGTTCCATTGTCTAACAGGAAAGTCACAGATTTGTCTCCAACACTTGTAATGACCACAGGCTCTCAGCACCCAATTTAATAACTCTCAGTCTGTCTTACTCATTCAGGCCTGGCAGGGTGAGGAGACATTCAGGTTGAGGTGGGCCTTGATAGTGAGGCTTCTTTGTGTCTCATAGACAAGGCATTTATTTTTTTGGGTCCATAGCCCTTGTAACTCATAGCCAGAAGGTATGGTCATCAGACTGGATTTTTTTTTTTACAGACATCAGGTGCCTTTTTAAAATCAGATTTCTGGGTGACAGTGGTTGATAGATTTTTTGTTCCCCCTCTTTGATGTCTCTGAGACACACCTGACTGATTTTACACTTCTAGGTGGGGAAAACTTTTGGAAAGAACATAGCAACTCATTTGTCAGGGCTGACAGTACAATGTTTCCTTGGTCAAAATGTGGAACTCAGAAGGAATTGTTGATAGTCATCTCAGATGGGCATTAGATGACGCCATCTAACCAAGATAGGCATTTCTCCAGGGAGTCTCTAAGATTCAATGCAGGCAATAAACTTGAACTGGTACAATTGGCTGGAAGCAGACAAGTTGGGAGTGGGGAGCAAAGCTATAGGTGTTGGTAGCAACTGTGGCAGCCAGTAAGTACCATGGCAGAATTCTCAGGAAGAATGGGCTTATTTTTTCCTTTTTGTTTTTCTTTGAGATGCAGGGAGTGGTTTGGGTTCTTTTTTTTGTTTGTTTGTTTCATTTTTAATTCCACAAAAGTTTTTCGTTGAAGTCAGGGACTATGGGTTTTGATTAATTAGTTCCCATCTCCAACATCTAATGTGTGTGTGCTCTTGAACAATGTCACAACAGACAAAAGGTAAGTACCCCTCAGAGATAGATCATTCACATGTCCTCCTCCATGTGTACCTCACTGGGACTTAGATGCAGCTTAGCCATATATGTCGTACATCAAATGCCACAGAGCCACAAGTAAGGGCTCAATCAGTAAATATGACAAGTGCTTCCCAATCTTGATACACAGATGGAGCAGCCTATTGCTTATGCTGTCAGGGCCACTCAATCACACATTCATTCAACATGGACTCAGAGGTTTAAGATTCCAACTCCCCTCCCTTGAGGGTACTCCTGACTAATAAGAGTTGATCAGACTCCCCTTCTGCTCAAGCTGAGCAAGACTAACGGGGGAACTACAGGGACTCTTACCAGAATCAAGCAGGAAGGCAGGCAGACAGACTACCTCCTCCTTCCTTGGCATCTGATGTGAGCTGCTCAAGCAGGTAGCCAGGAACTCTCCTCTAGACCTCCAAGGGCACTCAAGAAATCTCAAGGCCATGCCTTCCTATCAGGACCTAGAGAAGTCCTTGCTCCGTCCATGAGGAACACAATGAGTGACCAAAGAGATCAGCATGGATGGTCAACCCAATTGATGCACCAGATGCACCAGCAAACAGAAACAGTGAAATGACACTCAGCATTTGGAGGCAGATTTATTTTATATCAGTGGATACTAACTGGAATGGATCATTCCCAAAATATCAGGCCCTGATCTCTGGTGATCTAGGGCTTATATAGGATAAGCAAGCAGGAAGTACAGAGGCAGAAAGGCTTGTCACCTGAGGGTTGGTTCTTACAATATGCATAATGGTGACCAGCTAAATATCACAAATACAGACATTTTTATGAAACAAAAGTAACTGGAACTATTATCTAGGCAACTAACAAACTGGAGTATACTGGCTGGGGAAGGGTTTGGGATCTTCTGCTATATTACTGGGCTACAGACTCTCCCACGGATGAAAATAATACTAGTAAGCCAGACTCCTGATTTTCTTACGGAAGAGGACTCTTCTTCCAAACAATAGTCACCCTTTATTTCATCCTCCCTTTTAGCAAGCCAAAGATGTCAACTTGAATGGTGAATACAGTTTAAAATTTTGTTTCTGGTGAACTAGGCATATTTTACAACTTTTTGGTGAATACACTAGGAAAATTAGTGGTATTTCTGGTAAATTACCTATATTATATAATCCTTTTTATTATGAAAAGGTTAGTTAAGTAGTATTTCAGGAAGTTTAGAACACATTATGGGAATTCCCACTTTTTTATGAGAAAAATAGTCTTGACTTCCAACCAACTTGAGTTATGACTAGCCTTCACAAACAAATTTGAGATTGTAAGTCAAGGTCTCTACAATGAACAGTATAGTACTCTGAAAAATACACCAAAGAAAACATCAGAAAAAGGAATAATATCCCCTGTTCTTGGATAAGCAGAAACAATATTGTCCAAATGGCATGTTGCAAAAACTGATATGTTGTTTTAATACAATCTAAATGGAAATACCAATTGCATTCATAAAATTAGAAAAGACCTTATATGAAACCAGAAGAGACCTTAAATGAATCCAGTACACTAAAAGCAATTCTGAGGAACAAAAAACAGAAGATATCACAATCTCATATTTCAAGATACACTACAAAGGGGAGACAAGAAGATGGTGGCTTGCTAGGTAGCTGGGTTGAGCCTCTCTGGAAAAAACAGCTCAGACGCTGGAATTGGACAACATGGAGAGGGCTGGATGAGTGGAGAAGGATTCTCGCGACCCCAGGAGGAAACTGAAGGAAAAACAAAAATAGGAAGAGGAAAGAGAAACGCCAGTGGAGGGTTGGAGCTAGATGTGCTCACTGAGACCCTTCCCGCCCTGTGCTAGGCACATCTGGAGTCAGCCGATTCAAGGTCGCGCTGAAGCCAAAGCTGCCAATAACGGGAAGTGGTGGGTCCTGGGCCCTTGGCAGAAGGACGCGATGAGGCAGAGGGTGGAGCCAAAGTGGAGAGCTACATTAATTCTAGGCGAGTGCTGAAAATTGGCTCCTGTGGCGGGTGAGGTCAGCTGGAAGACATCTTAGAATGAGACAGAGTCCAGCGGTGGTGTCAGTCAGCTGCCCCTGGCTCAGAGAGGACTGGTGGAATCAGCTTGGGCTGAATTACGCCCCTGGTCGGGACCCAACAGCCAAGGACGAAACTGTCCCGACCATGTGACATCAGCCATAGCACACCCTAAGTAGCTGAAGGAACTTCAGAGAAATAGGGACAACTCGTACAGCAGCTGCAGATAGGTTGGAAAGTTATGACACTTTTGTGCAGTGTACATCTATAAAGCTAGAAGGAAGAAAACCTTGTGGCTTTAGTAAGTAAAATAGTATAGCTCAAGATCAAGCTCAGGGGTAAAAAGGTTCAGCACCACTCAGATAGATAATGGGTTGACCCCTTAATCTAAAAACTAAACGAGCTAGTGGGACATAAAATATACAAAGCATCCTAAGAAGGGGAAAGGTAAAGAACTGCCTAAAAAAGGAAGGCAGAGGACATTGTTAATAGTGTATCAGGATTTAAAAGCCACAGTAGTCTTATCGCTGTGTTTAGTTTGATTTTATTTTGTTCCAGTCTGTCTACTCATACTAGATTTGAAAGCACAGATAGCTATCCCAAAAATAGCAAGATATACCACAGTAACTATCCTTAATTTCCTATTAACTTAAACTGAAGCCCTGTATTACTTACATTGTCTTACTATAACTGATCTTATTTGAAGCTGGTTTGTTAGACTGCTGTTTTGCCTTGACTGATTTTATTTGAATTTGGTATGCTTGATAGTATCAAGTTGAAGAGTAGAGGTAACTACTCTGAAGATGACAAGATGTAATAAGATACCCATTCTGGTTTGATTATTAACTGTTTTTGAAGTCCTACAATGTCTCCAAAGTTGTGTTTTTATTAAAATAGCTATATAATGCTATGTTTGATTATATTATGTCTGATGATGTGGACAATTCTATTAAAAATAACAAGAGATAGTATAGTAACTACTTTAGCTCACCTAATACTGTGGTTTTATATGTCTTTTTTTTTTTTTTTTTTTTGCCTTTTTCCTTTTTATGGATACCAGGGATCGAACTCACAACTTCCTGCTTGCAAGGCAGGCACTTATGCCGCTGAGCTAAATCCCCAGCCCCTATATGTCTTTTTCATTTCATGTTTTTCTAGGAATTGGTTTTGTTGTCTTATTTTGATCTTTTTTCCCCTACAATACAGAAAGGATAGATATACATGTAGAGATTCACACATGGGGAAAATTTCTAAACAGCTTACGGGAAAAAATTATACAATGCACAATTTAATGAACAGATACTCTGAAGAAGAAGAGACACTAAGATACCCAGTGCTAATTCTTGTAGCATTATGATATTAAATCTAGCAATACTATTATTCACTGTTCAGAGTGATGTTAGTCTAGTGTCTTATGTTCAATTTCAGCATACGTAAAGATAAGGACAACTACTTCGAAGAGAATGAAAGACATTATGGCAGCCATTATTGACTTCCCCAATGTCAACTCCTGAAAAGCTAAAAAGTCTTCATCATCCTGTTATGATTAGATTAGTTCTATAATGTTCAGTATGTATTCAATGTGTGTGAAGATGAGGACAACTACTTGGAAGAAAACTAGAGACAATAAGATAGTGAAGATATCCAGTGGACTTGCTTTGAAATCTATATTTCTTAAAATTGTTTCCTTATGATCTGTCTTGTTCTGTTTTGTTCTGTTTAATCTTACCCTCTTTAAAATAAACAAAGACTCATGCATATGTAGAACCTATAAACAGTTTATGAGAACTGATCTTATAACACATGATGAAATGAACAAATACTTTGAAGAAAAAGAGACACTACAGTACCCAGTGCTGCATCCTGTAGTGTTATCATGTGAAATCCAGCAATACTATTATTCTTTGTTCAGAATGATTTTAGCCTGCTGTGATTTGTTTAATTTAACATAAATGAAGATATGGATAACTGCATATATGTTTAAGTGTATAGGATTGATAACCGTATTACCAAGTTTTTGTTGGATAGTTGAATAGAACCATTTGCAGTCTCACTGTTTGAATCCCCACTCTGTATGCTTCACTTTTCTACCCTGAACAACTATTTGTAAGAGGACAATATGTAAACATCAACTAGTGATTTCTTACTGTTTATTTTTTCTTTGAAAGTATGTATTATTTCTACCCATTTTGTTTTGTTTAATCTCTCTTTAAATAAAATTTTTTTAAAAGATATACTACAAAGATATAGCGATAAAAGTGCATTATAATTGAGGAAGGAAGATCATTGCAAGTTCGAGTGCCTGGGTTGTATGTGAGTTCAAGGCCAGCTTGGACTGTGTAGCAAGATCCTGTCTCAAAAAAATTAAAATTAAAAAATTAAAATTAAAGTGGATGGCAACAACACAAAAACAGAAATTCAGGTTAAGGAAACAACATAAGAAGAAAGTCACCAAAAAAGATAACAAAAGAAGAAAACCATCTAGTATTTGCCAAAATGGACAAAAACATACACTGGAAGAAATAGCCTGCAGAAGACTGAACCTAGACCCATATCTATCACCATGCACCAAAATAAAATCAAAATGAAATCAAAGACACAGATATTAAAACAGAAACACTTCAACCTGCTGTAAGATAAAACTCTTTAAGTGATTGATATAGGTACGGACTTTCTAAACTAACCTGAATTAAGCCAAGAAATACTATGCAGAATCAGTAAATGAGATTATATCAAATGAAAAAAACTTTTGCACACCAAACAAAGCAATACAATGAGACAGCTAACAGAATGGGAAAATATTTTGCTAACTACCTCTCTGACAGACCAAGAATATATAAAGAACTCAAAAAAGTCAGACTTCCCAAAATAAAGATCAAAAATGAACAACTGAAATGGATGCCTCTCAGAAGTACAAATGGATAATAACTACATGAAAAAATGCTCAATAGTCAGGTGTAGACATGCACACCTATAATCCTAGCATTCGAGGCTGAGGCAGGATGATCACTATGAATTTGAGACCAACTTGAGTTGTATAGCAAAACCCTGTCACAAATAGATCAAAAAAAAAATTCTCAATATATCTGACAATTTAAGAAATACAAATTAGATCAATAATGAGATTCCATCTTAACCTCAGGGGGGAAAAATGTCTATCATCAAAAAATCAAACAAAACAAATGCTGGAGAGGCAGTGGGAGCACAGTGATACAAACATACTCATGTTTATAGCAGCACCATTCATAATAGCCAAAGCTTGAAGCTGACCTAAATATTCAATAGATGAGGAGACTAAGAAAATGTGGCATTTACACATAAATATACAACTGTGATATATATACATAAATATATTCAACAATAAAGATGTATAAATTTCAATCATTTCTAAGGAAAATGTATGAAACTTGAGATCACATTAAATGAAATAAATAATACATACAAACTTAAATATCACATAAATTCTTTTATGTGAGAAATTCAAAGTATAAATAATTTTTGAGGTAACAAGTATTACAACTCCTTGAATCCACAAGGCAAGAAAAGCAATTAAACAAAGAAGAAATAAGCAAAGCCAATACCAGGAAAATAACATGACAATAAGGCAATACATATCAATTATAATCATCAATGTTAATGGTCTCAATTTATGAAACAAAAGAAACAAGAGTGTCAGAATGAATCAAGAAGCAAGATCCTACAATATGTTGCACACAAGAAATACATTTAATTCAAAAAGAAATTCATAGGGGACTGAGGATTTAGCTCAGCGGCATAAACACCTGCTTTGCAAGCAGGCGGTCGTGAGTTCGATCCCCGGTACCGATAAAAAGAAAAAAAAAATTAAAAAGAAATTCATAGACTGAAAGCCAAAGAATGTAAAACAATACTCCATGCAACAGGAACCTGTGAAAAAGCTGGGGTGGCTATTCTATTTGGAGACATAGTGGGTTTCAAACCAAGACTGATTAAGAGATAAAGAAGGTGACTACATCCTTGTAAAGCAGACAGTCCAACAAAAAAGCTAACAATCACAAATATGATATACTAAATATAGGTGTACCCAACTATATAAAACAAATATTAATGGATAAAAGAAGTTGAATAAACACTAATACAATACTAAAGGGAGACCTCAGTACCCACTATTACAAATAGATAGATCAACTAGACAAAAAATTCAACAAATATCAAAACTGAACAAGATATTTAAATAAATGCATTTAATAGATGTTTATAGAGTGTTTTATTACCTCAAAAAATCAGAATATACATTCTTCTCCGATGTGCATGAGACATTCTCCACAACAGACTACATACTACCACATAGAACAAGCTTAAGTTAATACAAAGGAAATGAAAATATCCCAGGCATATTATCTGACCACAGTGGAATGAAACTGGAAATTGGTATCAAAAGAATCCTCAAAACACTCCAAATCCAAAAATGGGCACCTGAAATGAATAGACCCTTCTCAGATGAAGTACAGCAGCAAATAAATACATGAAAATATGTTGAATATCACTGGTCATTGGAGAGATGCAAATTAAAACATTGATATTCTGTCTTACTCAAGAAATCAACCAACAACAAATGCTGGTGGGGGTATAGAGAAAAAGGAATTCTTACCCACTATCAATGAAGGTACAGACTGATGCAACGACTATGGAAATCAGCATGGAGATCCCTAAAAAAATCTAAAACTAGAGATTCCATTCAACTCAGCTATTTCCCTTGTTGGTATCTTCCTAGAATTAAAAGTATCACACTGCAACTATATATGCACACCCATGTTTAACAGCAGCACAGTTTGTAATAAGTAAATCTTGGAAACAGCCCAAATGCTCATCAACTGATGAATGGATTAAAAAAGATGTGGTATTTTTCTGCAATAGATACTACTCAGTCATAAAGAAGGATAAACTTGACACATTTCTAAGTAAACAGATGTAATTTGAGGCCATACTATTAAATAAAGTAAATCAGACACATGTGTAAATACTATATGCTTTCTCTGGTATGAGAAACTGAAAGTGTAAATAAGTATAACTAAACTATGTAATAGATATTGTGAAATATGAAGAAAATACTCTAGGCTGTATGTAGTGATATACACCCATAACCCCAGGCAGGAAGATCACTGTGAGTTCAAGACCAGTTTGGGCAATAAAATGAATTCAAGGGCAAGCCTACACTGCATAGTGGAACCCTGTTTGTAAAAGACAAAGAAAAAAAAGAAAGAAAGAAAGAAAAGAAGGAAAAGGAAAGAGGGAAAGAGAGAAAGTGAGAAAGAGAAAGAAAATGTTGAAATGGGGAGATGTTGTCTATTATTCTCCAGGCTGGTCTGAAACTTCTGGGCTTACGATATCCTCCCAAGCATCCTTCCAAGTAGTTGGAATTATAGGCTCACACCATTCACAGACCCTGGCTTCAATACTATAAATTCTAATTATAGAATATCACATGAATTGCATAAAGGACACAATAGCTAGAGCAGAGCACTTTGCTTAACTGCAGATATTAAAAGCAGGAGCAAGAAACAGTTTTTTGAGACAGTGTCTCACTGTGTAGTCCAGGCTGGTCTTAAACTCACTATGTTGTCCAGACTGGCCTCAAACTCATAGTGATTCTCCTGCTTCAGCCTTTCAATTAAATACAGAAGTATTTAAAACTGGGAGTGCTACAGTAAGAGAAACCACTAACAAAGTGAAAAGACAACTCATAATGTGGAAGAAAATGCTTGCCAGCTGTACCTCAAAGGATTACTACTGAGAACATATAAAGAACTCAAAAAAAAATCAGTCCTCCCAGATTTAAAGACCCAATCCAAAAATGGCCATCTGATTTGAATACACACTTCTCAGATGAAGAAATGCAAACAGCAAATAAATACGTGAAAAAATGTTCAACATTACTGGTCATTCAAGAGACACAAATAAAAACAACACTAAAATTCTCCCTCAGCCCAGAAAAAAAAAGGCTATTATGAAGAAATCAAGTAATAGTAAACGCTGGAGGGGCTGTGGGAAAAAGGAACACTTCCCCACTGCTGGTGGGAATGCAGACTGGTGCAACCACTATGGAAATCAGTGTGGAGATTCCTCAATAAATTAGGACCAGAGATCCCATTAAACCCAGCTATTCCCCTTCTGGGTATCTTCCCAAAAGAATTAAAAACATCATTTAAAAAACATTAAAAACTAGGTGTTATAATACTAGATGTCCCCACTAAAACTCATTGAAATTTGATTGCCAAATACAAAGGTGTAGGGAAGCAGGGACTTTAAAAGGTAACTAGGTCATGGGCACTCAGTCCTTACAAACGGATTAACATCTTTATCAAGAGACTGGGTTATTCTAAAAAGAACACCCGGCAAATCTTAGGAAAAAAAAGAAAAAGACTACCTATAACTATGTTCTCTATGTGGTTTTTCTAAGGTACTCTTGATTTCCTTCACTAACCTCCTTTATGATTGATTTCTTTCCCTTTTGTCAAATCCTACAATGGTATAATATAAAATGGTCCAATTAAAGGTCTCTGTGCATAAATAATTCCAAGAAAAATATCTGGCAAATGATTATATAAATCAGGGCATTAATGCATTTAAATCACAAAATTCTAGAGGGGAAAAGATTATCTTTCTTGAAAAAAGAGAAAGTATTTTAAAACACTTGCTACATACACAAAAAATTTCATTTTGCTTGTTTTGCTTCCCTTGGTTTACAGAGATGAGAAAAAAAGGTTTAAAACAATATATTCCAAGAGTAGTTTTCAGTACATGCTATGAGTACTACTATTCATATATTTATATAGCATTATTAATAAATGAACAGGAGGTATGCTAATATATTCAGTCATTAAAGAGACTAAGTTATATTTTGTATAAAATCTAAAATGAGGGCTAGAAAGTATGCTGTTCATCTTATAATGGTTTTTTAAAGGGTAGGGTAGGGTATAGCTCAGTGGTAAAGCACTTCTCTAGCATTTATAATGCCCTAGGTTTGGCCCCTAGCACCACAAATACAAATAGAAATATTTTAAAAGGCTATTCCCAGAAAAGTAATCTTAGTTAACCCTCCATTAATTACAACTCAACATTTTCCCGACATAAATTTTTACAATGTTTTCTTTTTACTAAAAAGGAAAAATAGCAAAATATTTTCAATATCAGTAATTCCAAATGAATAGGTTAAAAGCAAAACTAACACATACCTCATGTAAGTCAGAAGATGGAGACTTTTTCCTTTTTCCTTCTGTAACAATCTCTAAAAAAATCAAAAACATGGTAAAATTATCATTTAACATCTAAATGAAATAAACAATTTAATGAAAGAGATCCTTTTATAGCCACCCTTTTATATTAACTTATTAGATACAAAATTTATATTGATATCTATTACAGAACCTGAAGGGCTACGCATAAAGTTCAAAAAATAATTAAATGTGACACAATAACAGCAAATCCTAAATCCATTTTATTTCAAAAAGAAAAAGGAAAAAAAAGAATAATAGATTCTCATTAAATGTTTCCAATAAATACATGAATGATGACAATAGAAAAAAAGAAAACTGGCCCTAACAACTAACCACAAATTTTACAAAAAGACCTCATATCCAGTGACTAAAATCACCTCATTAGACAAACTTAGAATGATGGAAGGGAGTAGATTATTTAGAAGCTGGTAATATTCTACAAAAACATTTTCAGTTCTGGCATACTGTTTATCCAAGCATGCTGTGCAACTCCGAACAATTTAACTCTACTCACCAACATTGCTCAGGCTTTCTGTGAGTTTTTCTTTTATAAATTCTTTCAATCAGCAAATATTTATTCAGTATACTATGGTACCTATTACCATTATCCTGGTATCCGGCTCTGAAGTTCTATACCAATTTCACTGCATTGTCTCAATTGGCTTTTTTCTGTCTTGTATTATTGTACTTTATTAACTTCAAAATTAAAAAAATATTTATTCAGTATCTATCACTTGCCTGTTATGGTGTCAAGCAATAAGTATATAGTATTGAGCAAGTCAGCACAGCCCAAAATTTCCCGATTCTTTTCTTTTTGGTACCGGGGATCGAGCTCACAACCTTGCACTTGCAAGATAGGTGCTTAGGCCACTGAGCTAAATTCCCACCCCAATTTCTTAACCAAATGGGAGGGGAAAACAAACCCGAACCCTACCTTTTACTAGATATAAAAATTAATTTGAAATGGATCATACATTTTTTTAATTAAAAAAGTTAAAAGAAAGAAGGAGATTAAGATAAAAGAGAATCATACATTTCAATGTTTAAGATAAAATGAAGTTTCCCCTAACCATAAATGAAAAGATTAATAAACTGGGCCTCATTAAAATTGAGAACTTCTGCTCATCAAAACTCATGATTCAGAGAGTGTAAAACAAGCTTTATACTGGAATTAGATTACTAACGTTATATACATACATATTTGTCAAAAGAATTAGGGGCTGGGGATTTAGCTCAGCGGCATAAGCACCTGCCTTGCAAGCAGGCGGTCTTGAGTTCGATCTCCAGTACCAATAAAAAGGGGGGGAAAAATTTAAAAAAAAAAAAAGAATTATAACCAAAATAAGTGGATAACTCCTTGTGCTGAGGATATAGATCAATGGTAAACATATGCTTAGCACACTTCATATGCTTAGAACCTGGGTTCAGCCCACAGCAACACACATATACACACACACACATACACCCCTCCTACAAAGCAAATATAAGACAACTTAACTTTCAAAAATGAATGTACAGATACTGTTACAGGGAACTGAGACAAATATTATAGGTAGTCGGACTGGGCTGGGCCCTCACAGAGTCAGGGCAGAAGGCTAGATGCCTTGCAATTAAGTGGGAGACAGACCCTTCCAATGTGGGCCAGACCTCAAGCCAAAAGATAAATCAAATGTACCCATATACTTCCTAAGGATAAGCATCAGGAATTAATACTCTAAACAGGTCTCTACAGAGAGAAAAGTCAGCATCTCCCAAAAATTGGCCATGCGGGCACTTGGGGGACCAACCAAGAAATCAACTAGCCAGCCTTCCTGGTAAGCTGTGCAAGCCCACACATGTTCCAAGAAGAGAAAAGTCACAGTCTCTCAAGAATCAGCCATGCTGGGATTTGGGGAACCAACCAAATCAACTAGCCAGCTTTCCTGGTAAGCTGTGCATGCCACACACAATCCAGGGAAAGAAAAGTCAGCACCTCCTGTGAGCCTACTGGCACAATCAAACATGGTTCACCTCTCACCCCCGTTAACCAGATGGTCCCATGGACAGCCTGAGTTGATAGTTGTTTGGTTGATTATGCTGACCTGGGACCAGCAGTTTGAGCATCCTTTGGGAGGATGGCAATATACAATATAGCAAATATGGGAGATTTCCTTCTATCTTGTCTTTGATGTCCAATATTGTTTTCACTGTTTTGCTTTGTTCTGATTGTTTTTCCTTTATTCAATATTCTGTTTTGATTGGTTTTATAGTATGTTTTATTTTGGGTTTGATTTTGCTATTTCTGAAAGAATGGACAACTATCTTGAAGAAAACAAGATATACTACGGTAACTATTATTGTTTTCCCGGTATCCTGCTCTGAAGTTCTGTACCAATTTTGCCGCATTGTCTTGATTGACTTTGTTGGATTTTACTATCTTTAAAATAATAAATAAATAAATAAATAAATAAATAAATAAATGGGTCTCTTCCACCCTGAGGAAGCCAGAAGTCACCAACTCAACCTCCTATAGGAAGAATCATTGCTCTTTATGCATACCTGCTTGCTAAGATTCACTTCCCCATTTGTCCCTGATTTAATCAATTTTACCTTAGCAATTAATCTTATTGGTTGGCTATAGGTCTGTCCCACCTCATGCCCACTTTGTGAGTTCTCATGTTTTTGTCACTTTAGACCTGCCTTGCTTTGTGGTTTTGCGCTATAAAAATCCCTAGAAAAGACAGAGTCTTTGGCAACCCATTCAGGACCCTCTCTTTCAGACAGAAGCTTTCTTTCTCTCAATATACATATTCTGCTCTTAACTTCGGTTGTTTCTAAATTTCATTCCTCAATTTTAGAAAACATGAACTCGTACCGGACATCTAGTAGGTTGGGAGTTTCATCCTCCTATATCAATATATCAGACAGCAGATTACAACTAGCAACACTCAAGTTGTTTGGAGGTCACTCACCAGGATCTGCAGGTACTCAGAAACACAGTAAGATAAAAATCTAGATGCTCGTAGGCAAATTTTTTAAAAGACAAAAAGTGCTGGGCATGGTGGAATATGCCTATAATCCCAACACTCAGAAGGCTGTGCTAAGAGGATAACTCTGAGTTTGGAATCTGGTCTACACAGTGAGTACAAACCAGTCTGATTTACATAGACAAAACCTGTCTCAAAAACCCAAAACAGAGACTTCCGGGAGAACATGGCGGACAGACAACAGCAACTACTGGAGGCTCTCTGAAAGCCTCGGCTCAGAGGCCAGGAATGATGCGGACTAAGGAGACATGAACCGGTAGAGATATGCTCTGCTGACTCAGGAACGAACTGGGCTGAGAGAAACCAACTTAGAATACAGTCCTGGCGCTAAAATAGGAACAGAAAAGACTCGGTGTGGAGGCTTGACCCCGCGCATTGGAAACCGCGATTTGGGTTTCCCGCCGCCCGGCGGCTGGCTGCCTCCACTGCGGCTCGGCAAGGAGAGACACGCAGAAGCTCTGGGAACGGGAGTCTGCGAACGGAGTCGAAAACAGGACAGACAAGGAGGCGTACATGAAAACTGACTGGTGGCGAGGTGAGTGAGAGAAACTGACCCCCTACCACAGTTTGACTCCAGCGGAGGACTTTCTGGGCTCGGGCAGTCCTGTAAGAGCGGGGCGCAGTGGCGACTCCAGCCACACATTCCCGTCTCGGGCGGGATTGGTGAAAAGCGCCTGGCCTGCGTGACGCTGCTGGCGGACTCAGTAGGCTGGCCTAACCCAGATCCCAGAGCCTGACGGTGGCCCGGAGGAGCGACTGACTCCCGCGTAGGCTGCCTCCTCTGCAACTCCTGGTGCGCAGCGGTGGGCGGGAACACCTAGCCAGCGCAATTTGATCAGGCTGTGGCTGACAGGCAGGGAAGCCGGGCCTCCTATGTAAGCTTGCATTTTATAAGGAACAGAAAATATGGGGAAGGGAAGCAACAAGAAAGGCTCCTCGGCCCCCAATTCTGAGAAACAGGCAATAGTGGACACCGCACCAATATACATTAAGCGCCATATAGAGAGCCTCATAGACCAATACAGGAATGAAGTTATCAACGACCTGAAGCTAGAAGTATGCAGAATAGTTAGAGAAATGCTAAGCACCACCCAGGAAAAAACAGATGGTGGAATGGAGGAACAGAAAAAGAGGGGAGAATTGCTTGATGGAGAAAACAGAGAAAGCATTGAGTATGTGAAGCAGGTTCAAAGGGACTATCAAGAAATTAAGAAGTCTATCCAAGACTGGCATAACAGCTTGAAAGAAACTAAGGACAGACTATCTGAACTGGAGGGCAGACTTGTAATATGGGAGAATGAAATGAAAAACTTCTTAAAAATAACAAAGAAACAAACAGCAATAATACAAAGACAAGAAGATGATAAGAGGAGCCATAACTTAAGGATTAAGAACATAAAAGAAGAAGTAGGGACACAAACAAGTGAACTACAAAAGCTACTCACAGAAATAATCCAGGAGAATTTTCCTAATTTAGCAAAAGGTAAAGATACTCAGATGTATGAGGCATACAGGACCCCAGCTACCTACAACCCTAACAGAGAAACACCCAGGCATATAATAATAAAAATTCCAGAAATTCAATACAAGAACAGAATATTAAAAGCTGTCAGAGACAAGAAACAGACCACTTACAAGGGAACACCCATCAGAATTACAGCAGATTTCTCTGCACAAACCATCAAATCACGAAGAGCATGGGGGGAAATAATTCAAGCTTTGAAAGATAATAATCTCCAGCCAAGATTGAGATATCCTGCACAACTGTCCCTGGAAATTGATGGAAAAACGAGGTGCTTCCAGGATAAAGAGGAACTGGGGGAATTTGCAACCACCAATTCAACCCTACAGAAAGTATTGCAGGATATTCTAAAAAAAGAAAAATACAAAGAACCCAGAAATAGTGGCGGGGAGGCCACAACGAATGGAGCAGAGAACAAAATGAAGAAGACAAACTGACAGCTACTGACAGAAAAAGAGCTCAACAGAAATGAGACAGAGAAGATTGGATGATAGGAACAGCTATTTTGGAGAAAATGACATCTTAATAGGTAATACTGATTTAGTACCATCTTGTTTTGAAGTCTCATCTAGCTTTTGTTCTTCTGTCCCCATTGGTCTAAACAGGTTGTATCTTATTGGATTTTATTATGTATGATAGTATAAGCAAAAACCTTTTAAAGACAAGGAGAATATACAGAAACCATTGTTCATTTTCTGTTAGTCGATTCTAAGTACTCTATAATGCTGTCATTCTCTTAAATGGTTTTACATTGTTTTGATATACTTAATGCTACAGTATACGAAGTTGTACTCAAGGACTTCAAGGAAAGAGTCTATATGGTAACTACTTTTGGGTCGGAATTATCTGGTGGTGAAACACTATTCTGCTTAAATGGTTATGTTTTGATCTGCCCTGTTTCGCTGTTATGCCCTCTTTTTTCTCAATCTCCACTTCATTATTTACTTTTTTATTTTTATCCGTTTAATTAAAGGGAAAAAATGCAGGATATAATATAGTAACCCACTTTGACTTTCTATTATCTCGATTTGAAGCCCTGTATTACTCTCACCATCTTGTTTTTGACTGAGGTTCCTCTATTCTGTTTTGCTGGATAGTATCAGGTTCGAAAGTTTAGGCATCAGCTGAGAAGATAATGAGATTCATTATAACGCCCATTCTCGTTGACTTTTATCTACTTTTGAAGACCTACAATGTCTCCAATGTTTTGGTTTTGTCGGTTTTGTTCTTTACTGTTTTGTTCAATTGTATTACAACTAATGATATATGCAATTCTATTAGAGATAGCGGAAGGCATTATGGTAACCATTGTTGATCACCTTGTATTATGCTTTTACATTATCTATTATGTCCACCCTTTTGATTTGATTGACTCTGTTCTGTTATGTCACATTTGGTTTTACTCTCTTCCAAAAAAGCAATAAGAACCGTGGGAGCAATGAAACCCAAAATGTGTAATAGTCATTGTACAAAAGCGAGGAAAAGAAAGTGCTCTAAACTATATAACTGCATGTATATTTAAGTGTATAAGATAGAAAATGATATCACAGAGTTTTACTGGATCATTGAACAGAACTGTTTGCAGTATCATTGTTGGAATGTCCACTCTACAAGCTTTAATTTTGTGACTTGAACAATTATTTCTAAGATGGCAATATGTAATCCATTAACTAGTGATTTCCTACTGTGCATTTTTTTCTGCTGTAAATCTGTATAACTTGTACCCCTTCACTGTTTTTTTTTTTTTCTTTTCTCCTTAAATAAAAAATTAAAAAAAAAAAAAAAAACCAAAACAGAACAAGACCAATGAGCAAAGGGCCTGGGAGAGTTTCCTCTCATTGGCTGCTAGACTTTACAGACTTCCATAGAGAAAAGGCCTTCCCTATTAAGCTTCAGGACCCACTGAATTCGAGGCTAACAGAATTCCATGAAAAGTGTGGTCAGAGAACACAGAGAAGGCACAGAGACAGAAACGGTTGCAAGCCTTGCCCAAAATCAGAGGAGTGGAAGAAGTTGACTCACATACTTGAGAAGACAGCATGGAGGGAAGAGGACTGGAAAGGAAGATGCTCCCCCAGAAGTCAGTGAAAGACCTAGTGTTTGACCAATTCCACTCCATTGTTTCCTACCTACTCCCACCAGTTGAAACTTTCTGATCAAAAGACAAAGCATCTTGTTAGTCACATCCACAAATCTAACCCAATCCTGCCAACCCTGAGAACTCTCTACTTTGGTATATTTCTGCTGCTTTTTTTTTTTTTTTGCTTTCATTTTCCTTATAAATTTCTTTTACTCTCTGATTTATCTCTTATTGCTCCTTTTTAATATTTTACATTTTTTAACGTGTATATAAAAGTGAGATCTTGTAGCAAGATCTCACTATAACCTTGAAGTCACTATATAATCTAGAATGGCTTCAAACTCAGTGATCCTACTGCCTCAGCCTTCCCAGTGCTAGGATTATATACCACCAACCAGATCCTTTGTAATTGACTGGACACTTGACACTTGACAATTACACTTGACAATTAAAAACTTAATTGGATGCTAACTGGATTTTAGAAATGTTAAAGTACCAATTACCACATGACTGGTGGTCTAGGATAGAGTGTTTAAAAAAGAAAGAAAAATACTGGGGGTTCAGAAGAAAAAACTGAACTTAGTTAAAAGGTCTGTAGAGAAAACACACTGTCTAAGCAAGGCCTAAAACTGAACTACTTTGGGAAAGAAAACAAGAGTCTAGGAAAAGGATTTATTAGGGAGACAACCAAAGGCAACCCAGGAAAATCAGTCTACAGTTCAAAATGTTGGTAGTTTTTGAGAAATGAGTTTGTACAAAACACTGTAAGAGAACATTACGCAAGTCCAAGAGAGTAGTACCAAGCCACTAGGGGAAAAGATTTTTATTTTTATTTTTGTTTTTATTGTTGTTTTTTGGTTGTTTTGAGAAAGGGTCTTGCTCTGTAGTTCAGGCTAGCCTTGAACCCACTATATCACCCAAATTGGCCTTGAATTCATGCTAGTTTTTATTTTTATTCTTCCTATCTTTCTTTTCTGAATCTTATTTTACCATGTAAGTGAAAAAGAATAAGAGCACATTAGCTTTCAAAGTTTCTTTGTTATGAGGCAACCCCCACAAAAGAATGCATAGGGAATCCAAACACAACCGTTCTACCAGTTTATTGATCAGTGTCATCCTTTGCATAGCTTCCTACATCTCACATCATACTAAGATAGGAGATCAGGGCATGGCAAAACTGGTTGAGAAATAGGCAAGACCTGTTAATTACACATGCACCAAACAGTTCCCAAAGCCCTACTTCTCATGAGAATTCAACATGCTGGCCGAGACCTGACATTAGCCAGCACTGCCTCTCAGGAACTGTATGTAGATGTTATTGTGGATTTTGAGATTTAGCCAGTATAAAAGAGGGGAACCATGAAGAGTCTGCTATCCTACCTTTCTTTTCACACTGTTTTCTACAGAATGTGCATTTATTTTGTTTTTTCCTCTTTTACTCAGCCCAAACTCACTCTGCAGAATCAGTCTCTCCCTCTACCTTACATTTTACTTTGTCATTATTTTTGTCAATTTTTGTTTGACATAAGAAGAACTCCAGATATTGTCAGTGCTTTGGGCTCTTTGCTATTGTTATTTGTCTTTTTTGTTTCATGTTTTTCTAGGAATTTGTTTTGTTTTGTTGTGTTTTGTCATTTTTCCCTCTAATACAAAAAGGATAGGTATACATGTAGAGACTTACACATGCGTAGAACTTCTCCTAAACAGTTTATGAGAATCAATTATATAATGCATGATGAAATGAACAGCTGCTTTGAAGAAAAAAGAGACACTATAGTATCTAGTGCTGATCCCGTAGTGTCACTCTGTGAAATCCAGCAATACTATTATTCTTTGTTCAGAGTGATTTTAGGCTATTTTGTATTGTTTAATTTCATCATACATGAAGGTATGCACAGCTATTTTGAAGATAACAAGAGACATTATGGGAGTCGTTGTTGATTTCCCTATCATCTGGTTTTGAAGGCCTAAAATGCCTTCATCATTCTGTTCTGATCAGATTAATACTATTTGGTTTTGTATGAATTCATTGTGTGTGAAGATATGGACAACTATTTAGAAAACAAGAGACAATATGATAACCAGTGGTGATCTCCTGTTGTCTTGCTTTGAAATCTGTGTCATTTACATTGTTTTCTTCTGATCTGCACTGTTCTGTTTTATTATAGTTTTACCTTCTTTAAAATAAAATGTAAAAAAAAAAAGAAGAAGAAGAACTCCAGAGACACAAGCAATCCATAACCCAGTAATGTTTATTTGGCAAATCACTTTTAGTGTATGTGCTGCTCAAGAAAGCAAAGTGAGCCACTTTTAGGCTACTCACTGCATAAGGGGCAGCTTCTGTCTTGTGTCTTTTCCTCCTTACAAATAAAATATCTTCCTTTTTAATAACTATGTCCCTTTATTTCATAACTGGTGCTGAGTTTATGATCCTGGTTAGCAGCTTATTCCAGTGGAGCAGCAATGCTCACCCCAACACAACAAAAATATCATCACAAAGTGCCTCTTTCCTTACTTTAACTTATTTTACCTCCGTTTTTTTCTTCTTCTTTTCTGAGCTATATTTTCATTTTTCTTTCTCAGTCCTTTCCTCAATCTTTGCATCCTAGCCTTTTTGTCAACAAGGATCAAACCACTGTATTCCTGAAGGGGTAGCAGGAGTTGGGTGGAATGTGGATCTACCAAACATGTTTTAATTATGTAAGGAGGATTCTACAGATGATGATATAATCAAAACCTCTTCTCTCTTTGCAACACAGAAACAGAATCTATTACACTGAGCAGGGTGAATAGGGGTATAAACACCAAAACATAGTCAAACACAAAGACACATCCCAGGGAGAGAGCATTAATAATGAGATCTCCACAATAGTGATAGTTTATCCAGCTTAACTGATTTTCAACTCACAGTACAAAAACAAAAGAAACAAGAGAGCAAGATAACAAGATGACTCTAAAAACCTCTAACTCCCAACAGCTGATCTCCTAGGCACTGAAGCACAGAAATCTATATGTAAAGGTTACAAGGCAAAGTCAAGCATGGTGGTACACCAAAGTCTGAAGCAAAAGGATCTCTGTGAGTTCAAGCCCAGCCTGGACTACAAAGAGAGACGCTGTCTCAAAAAATTAAAAAATAAAAAAAAAAAAAAAGCCTGGTACTGGTGCTGGGTATAAGCCTGTAATCCCACAAGTCAAAAGACATAGACAAGAAGATCTCAAGATCAGTCTGGGTTACACAGTAAATTCAAAGTGAACTACACCTACAGAGCAAAACATTGTCTCAAAAACAAACAAAAACGAATAACAATTTTCTGAAAGAGTTTTCCTTTTTCAAATACCTATTACTAATGTATGAACCGGAAACTTCTCATGTTATTCATAAATAAACCATGCATGAGGGGCTTACAACGAGCATATATTTTAATCAATAGTTTTAGAGAGCATCTTAAAAGTCTTTAGAATAAAATGACTTAACTTTGATACCAAATTTTGATACCAAGAAAACTTTTTTGAAAAACCAAATAGTCAAAATGTTTGAAGAAATAAGAGACAGAGAGAGGATTTCCAGGAAAAAGGTGGAGTGGTAAGCAGCTGAGAAAACAGTCTGACAGTCATCATCCAGATGCTGGAATATAGCATTGTGAGGGAGACAAGAAGGAAAGAAGGAAGGGAGTCCCCTAGACCCAGGAAGAATCTGCAGTGTGAATTAAAGCCCACAGAGATAGTGAAAAGAAAAACCTCAAGGAAGAAGAAGGTGAAAGCTAGCGGTGTCTTCACCCTGACATGGGACTCACTATGCAAAAGGAGCTGTTTAAACCTGGGGATGCATGGTTATGGTGCTGGTAATGGCTGGCGACCCAAGAGGTCTCTGCAGAGAGACACAGTACTGAAGAGAAGCAGCAGACAGGGAAGACTACACTGACTGTGAGTGCTGAGGACTTAATCCTCCCACAGGAAGAGAACAATTAGCTATTTTGGAAACAGATAAGCTGAGGCCAGAACCCAAGACTACTGACGGTTTCCTCCAGCAGCTCCCAGCTGGGCACAGACCCATGTTTGGACTGTGGCAATCCCAATGAGTCTGCTCTCAGGGCAGGCCTGCTGAAATTATCCACTACCAACAGAAAGCAACTGCTGAGTTGGTAGACTAGATAAGTATGACTTGGGACTGACGCCACAGGTTATCTACTATTGAAATCAGGGAGAATCCTGGAAGTGGACTGTTTCCTTTTTCTTTTTTTTTTTTTTTTTTTTTTCTCTTTCTATTTTCTCTGTCACCTTCATTGTTCTTTTATGAGTGTCAAAGTGGTTCCTACCCTTTTTGTGGGTGTAGTTCTGTTCTGTTCCTTTTATCTCTTCCATCTCTTTTCCTTCAGTCTTTTGCACCATTCTCTCCAAGTTGGTGTGATCCCCCATTGTCCTCCAACTTTACATCTACTCTTTTTCCTCTTCTTCCATTTCTCTTTTTTCCTTACTCAATTTTAAATTTGAACTCTCAAGGGCAAAATTGACACATTACATATTTATATATTGCATATAATTATTTGGTTATTTTACATTTTGTCATATAATCACAAATCTATTCATATAGTTAAAAGTTGTAAATTAAAGGTTAGCTCAATTTGTTATTTTCTAGTCTATGTGTGATGCTATTGGTACCACTATAGACAAAATCAATGTAATTCTTCTAAAGAGCTGTTGATCCTGGTATTCCATGACTCAAATTGAATAAGGGTCACAGAAAATACGGTGGCACAGTGCCAAAGAACTAGGGAGTAGGCCAGACAAGCAACAATTTCTCATCTCTAATAAACTGAATAGGTAAGATCTTGTAACAGACTAAAAATTCAAAAATCAGCAACACCTGGAAGATACCTCAGAGAAGTAATTATCACCTAAGGGTCCTAAATACTATCAATAAAGAAACCCACTTTATAGTACTTGCAAGCATTATCTCAGGAAATAAACTTAAAAAAGAGAAAATAAAGAGGGAAGACATTTAAGCAAAATGCAACCCCAAATATCCACTTCACCAAAGGCAAATCCAGGGTGCAATCAGGTGGAACAATCCAAAAGCCACCCACCAGGTCTCCCTGAAGTAGTAATAACAAATCAATAGAACAAGGCTCTTGAAAAAAATGAAATCAGAAATAATCTCTCAGATAACTACAGAGATTACCAAAATACACACCATGCTTAGCGACATTAGGGCAACTCAGACAAAAAAAAAATACCCCACTGTCATAAAAAAGACAGATCAACTACACAAAAAAATCAATAATGACATATTAGAACTGAATCAAACTTTTGAACAGGGGCTGGGGATTTAGCTCAGCGGCATAAGCGCCTGTCTTGCAAGCAAGCAGTCACAAGTTCGATCCCTGGTACCGATAAAAACGAAAAAGACCAAAAAAAAACCACAAACTTTTGAACAAAAGGACTCAGTAGATGTCTATAAAGTGTTTCATCCCACAACATCATAATACATGTTCTTTTCAGTTGCACATGGGACATTCTCCAAAACAGACCATATAATGGCTCGGTAAATGCTTAGGTAAATGCAAAGGAATTGAAATTATCCTATGCATACTAGCAAACCATAGTGCAATGAAATTGAAAATCTATAGCAAAAGAAACCACAAGAATTTCATAAACATATGGAAATTAAATAGCACCATACTGAACAACCAATGGGTCACAGATGAAATTAAAGAAGAAATTAGGTAGCTTTTATAGTTAAATGATAACAATACAAAATACTGGAACTTGTGGGACACAATGAAAGCAGTATAGCAGTAAAACCCATATCAGGAAAACAGAGTAAGCACAAACAACTTACTGGTGAACTTCAAACTTCCAGAAAAATGGCACATGTCTATAACCCCAGCATTTGAGAGGCTGAGGCAAGAGGACCGTTGTGAGTTCAAGACCAGCCTAGGCTACAAGTGAGCTCAAGTCAGTTGTATTGCATAGTGAAACACTGTTTCAAAAAGAAAAAAGAAAAAAACTTCTAGAAAAAGAATAGCAGATTAAGCCAAAAGCTCATACAAAGGAGAAAACTGTAAAGATAAGAGCAGAAATTAACACATTGGACACTAAAAAAAAGTACAAAGAAAAGATGAATTGAAGAGTTGGTTCTTTGAAAGACTTAAAAAAAAAATTGACAGGCGCTGGGGAGTTAGCTCAGCAGCATAAGTGCCTGCCTCAAGCTTGAGGCCATAAACTCCCCCCAGAAAATTAACAGAATTGTCTCACTAGGACTTCCAGGAAGATAGCACAATAGTAAGCAGCAGAGTGAACAGCCTCTCTGAGGGTCACCAACCAGACATGGGAATACACCATCATGAGGAAGGCAAGGAAGGAAATAGGTCTCGTGGATCCAGAAAGAGACTAAAGTCTGAATTAAAGCCCACAGAGAGAGTAAAAAGAAAAACTTCAATGAAGAAGAAGGCAGTAGCTGGTGGTGCCTTCAGCTGGAGCCAGACTCATTGCCTGAGGGGAGCTGCTAGAACATCAGGACACATGGTCACAGTCACGGTCATGGTGGCAGCTAGCGACCCCAGAGGCCTCTGCTAAGAGACACAGTAATGAAGAGGAGCAGGGGACCTGGAAGACTGTAATAGCTGGGGATGAATACAGAAGACTCAGTCCTTCCGTGGGAGAGAGCAACTGGTCAGGAGCCATTTTGGAGTTGGGCCAGATAAGCCCAGAATCAGAACTGCTGCTGGCTTCCTCCAGCAGATTCTACCTGAACACAGACCCATTAAAATTGCTTGGACTACAGCAAGCCCAGTGAGTCTGGTCTCCAGGCAGGCCTACTAAGGTTATCTATTACATAAAGCAACTCCTGGCTTGCAGGGATACAGTGGTATGATTTGGGACACTGTATCCACAGGCTAATTACTAGTGAATCCAGAAAGATTCCTGGAAATGGATTGTATTGTTTTTCCTTTCTTCTTCTGTTGTTTTACTGTTTACTTATTTCTCTTTTTCTTTTATTCTTTTCTTCTTTAGTGTGATTTTGGTTCCTAACTTCCCTGTGGGTGTGGTTTTGTTCTGTTCTACCTTTTATCTCTTCCAGCTCTCTTTTCCTTTAGACCTCTGCATCAGTTTCCCCAAGTTGGTGGGATCCATCTTCATCATCCAATCTATTTGTAATCTCTCTCTTTTCCCACTTCTCTGTTTTCTCCTTAATCCATTCTGAATCTTAACCCTTGAGGACAGAATTGACGTATGATGTATTTATATATTGTACGTAATTGTTTTGCATTCTGTTATATGGTCACAAATTCAGATCATACAATTAAAAATTACAAATCAGGATTTGGCTCAGTTTATTGTTGTATAGGCTGCTTGATGCTAGGTAACTAACAAGTATCAACCCAGGAATTTAAAAAAAATTGACAAATCCTTAGCTAACCTTATCAAAATAAAGAAAGAAAAGACTCAAATTCATATAATTAGGAATGAAACTCACAACAGACCCTGCAGAAATATAGAAAACCATCTGTACCTACTTTGAAAACTTTTATTATAATATTATAAGACACAAAATACAGGGGGCTGGGGATTTAGCTCAGCGGCATAAGTGCCAGCCTTTAAAGCAGGCAGTCGTGAGTTTGATCCCCACTACCGATAAAAAGGAAAAAAGACAAAAAAAAAAAAGACACAAAATACAGAAGAAACATAGATTCCTAAATACATATGAAATGCTCAAGCTGAATGAAGAAGATATAAAAATCCTAAATAACTCAATATCAATAAATGAAATTGAAGATGTAATTAAAAACCAACCAACAAAGAAAAGCCCCAGCCCTGATGGATTCACTGCTGAATTCTGTAAGACATTTAGAAGACCTAACACCACTACTTCTCAAACTCTTTCATGAAATTGAAAGGGAAGTAGCATTTCCAAATTCATCCCTGAGGCAAGCATTACCCTGATACCAAAACTAGAAAAGGATCCAACTAAGAGAGTTACAGGTCAATTTCCCTCATGAATATAGACGCAAAATTTCTCAGTAGGATGCTGGCAAACAAAATGCAGCAAACATCAAGAAGATTATACACCATGAGCAAATTAGATTCATCCAATGGATGCAGGGATGGTTCAACATGTGTAAATACATAAGTTTAATACACTATATTAACAGAGAAACCACCAACAAAGTGAAGAGACAACCCACAACATGGGAGAAAATGCTTGCTAGCATAATTCAGGCAATAAAGACAATTAAGACCATATAAAGAGCTCAAAAACAAATTCAGTCCTCCCAGATTTAAAAACCCAATCCAAAAATAGGTATCTGAGATTAAGACACTCTTCTAAGATGAAGAAACATGAACAGCAAAAAAATAAATGTTAAAAAATGTTCAATAACACTGGTCATTTGAGAGATGCAAATTAAAAAAACACTAAGATTTCACCTCAGCTCAGAAAGAATGGCTATTGTGAAGAAATCAAGCAGTGGCTATGAGTCCAAACCCAGTACCACCAAAAGAAAAAGAAAATCAAGCAGTAACAAATGCTGGAGGGGCTGTGGGGGAAAAGGAACCCTCTTCCACTGCTGGTGGGAACACTATGTAATCACTATGAAAATCAGTGTGGAGATTTCTCAAAAAACTAGGACTGGAGGTCCCATTTGACCCAGCTATTCATCTTCTAGGTATCTTCCCTAAAGAATTAAAAACATCAGGAGGGGAGGAAAGATGGCAGATAGATAACAGCAGCTACAGAGGCTCTCTAAGATAGCCAGCTTAGATTCCAGGAATGGTGCGGCATGGGGAGTCCTAAGCAGAGGGAGATACACCCTGTGGACCCGGGAACAAACGAAGCTGAGAGAAACCAATTGGAAATGCAGTCCGGTGCTACAATTGGAACAGCTGAAGTCTCAGTGCCACTGCTTGAACCTGCGGATTAAACTGGCTGCCGCTGCCGCACCTGAATTGTCACAGCCGGGATAGCCCACTAGTTTCAACTCACTGGAGACATGAATGCTCTGACAGCGGAATCAGCAAGCCGAATTGAGAGCAGAGCTCTCCCTACATCGACCCTACATCGACCTGCGGTGAGTGAGAGAAATAAAGACCCTTCCATAGAAAAAGAGGCTCCAACAGAGGACATTCTGGGACCAAGCAAACTGGCCAGAACAGGGCGCTGCAGTGACTTCAGTCACATATTCCCCTCTCAAGTGGGATTGGTGGGGCGCGCTTGAACTGGGTGACACCATGGACTGAGGGCTAATAGGTTAGCCCATAAGTCCCTACACCTAGCCGTGCACCCTAACATAGTGAAGCCTTCAGTAGGTTGACCTGGAGGGACGGGCCTATGATGATAGGCTGCCAAGGTCTGTACCTCCTAGTACACTGCAGTGGGTCGGACCACCTGGTTAGTGTGCTTCAGACAAACTGAAACCAACAAAGAAAGAAACTGGGCCTCCTATATACGCCTGTACAGAAGGAACAAAAAATATGAGAACAAGAGGCAACAAGAAATGGTCCTCAGTCCCCAATCCAAGAACACTGATGCAGGAAAGGTAAATGCAAAGGAGAATGAGAACAGAAATAATGCAGGATCAGGCATGGCACCAAGAGACATAAAGCGATATCTTTGGGACCTCATAGATGAGTTCAAAAGTGAAGTATTTAACCAGGTAAAGCAAGATATAAATAGAATAATTAAAGAAATGCTAAACACCTCCCAAGAAAAAACAGACGGTAGAATGGAAGAACAAAAAACAAGGGAGAACTGTTTGATGGAGAAAATAGAGAAAACGTAGACATGAAGCAGGTTCAAAGAGATTACCAGGAAACTAAAACTCTATTGAAAGCTAGCATAACAGCTTGAAAGAAACTAAGGATAGATTATCTGAACTGGAGGACAGGTTTATAATGTGGGAACATTAAAGGAAAAACTTCTTAAAAATCACAAGGAAATAAGCAGTAACAATACAAAGGCTAGAAAATGACAAGAGGATCTATAACTTAAGAATAAAGAATGTGAATGAAGGGGCTGGAGATCTAGCTCACTGGCATAAGCACCTGTCTTGCAAGCAGGCAGTCGTGAGTTTGATCCCTGGTACCAATAAAAAGGAAAAAGACAAAAAATAAAAAAAGAATGTGAATGAAGAAGCAGGGGTACAAACAAAGGAACTGCAAAGGCTATTTACAGAAATAATTAAGGAAAACTTCCCTAATATAGGAAAAGGAAAAGATGCTCAGAGGTATGAGGCATACAGAACTCTAGCCACCTACAATCAAAACAGAACTACACCCAGGCATATAATAATCAAAATTCCAGAAATCCAATATAAGAACAAAATATTAAACACTGTCAGAGACAAGAAACAGATCACTTACAAGGGAACACCCATCAGAATTAAAGCAGACTTCTCAGCACAAACCATCAAATCTAAAAAAGTATGGCGCAAAATAATCCAAGCCTTGAAAGACAATAACCTCCAGCCAAGATTGATATATCCTGCACAATTGTCCCTAGAAATTAATGGAGAAACAAGGCACTTCCAAGATAAAGAGGAACTGGGGGAATTCGCATCCACCAATCCAACTCTTCTACAGAGAATACTGCAGGACATACTAAAGAGAGAAAAAAATACCAGGATTCCAGAAACAGTGGCAGAGGCCACAATGAATGGAACAGAAAGCAAAATGAAGAAGACAAACAGACACCTAAGACAGAAAAAAGAGCACAACAGAAGTGAGGCAAAGAAGGTTGGATATAATTTCTAATATAGATGGCCTACATACACTAACTTAAGGAAAAAAAGAGAGAATTGTAGGCAGAGTGGATCAAGAGGTAGGATCCACCGAGAGGCTCTTTATAGGAAATATAATTAGCCTGAAGAAGGTTATATGGACCAAAATCAAAAATGAGAAAACAGAACTTGATGTGATAGGGAACCTGAGAGTAATAGGGGTAACTGGACCAGTATTGATGGATATGCTGAACAGACAGGCTTTAATAAATGAAGAAATGTAACTAGAAATCCAGCCCAGGAGTAAGAAAGTTTGGAAACACTTAGGTAAATAGCAGGTTGCCCCCCCAATATAAAACTGTGAGTGTTGGGAGACCCAAAAATACACAGTTCATTTTGGGGGAGTAAAGAGGAGAAACAGTCTTCCAAAAAAACAGCAGAAGATATAACTGATAGTGTATCAGGAAATAAAACCCTTATTACTTGCACCACTCTGGTTGGTTGGAACTTGTTCCGTCCTAATTTGTATACAAGCACTGGATCTGAGGGCACAGATCTAGTGCTTGTATACAAAGTTGTCCTGAAGATATCGGGACAAAGCACAGTGGTCATCTTTAATTTCCTATTAACTCAATCAGGATCCCTGTATGACTTATACTGTTGTATCATGACTGATCTTAGTTAAATCTGACTTGTTTGATTGCTGCTTATTAGTGACAGATTTTATTCAAAACTGCTAGGCTGATAAATATATATATATATAGGGGCTGGGGATTTAGCTCAGCGGCATCAGCAACTGCCTTGTAAGCAGGCAGTCATAAGTTCAATCCCCGGTACTAATTAAAAAAAAAAATACAAAACTGTTAGGTTGATGGTATCAAGTTGAGAAGTATAGACAACTATACTGAAAATGACAATGATTCACCACGATACACATTCTGATTTGAATACTACCTGTTTTTGTAGCTCTATACTATCTACAATGTTGTATTTCTGTTAATTCTGTTATGTACTGATATGTTCAACTATACTTTATCTGATGATATAGAAATTCTGTTGATGATATTAAGAAATAGCACAGTGACCACAGTAAAATTCCTTATACAGCAGTTTTATATATCTTTTTAGTTTTATATGTCTATAGGAATATGTTTAGTTCTGTCCTGCTTTGTTCTGTTTCTCCCTCTAATATAGATAGAAATACATGTTAAGACTCATGCTTGTGTAAAACCTATAAACAGTTTATGAGAACTGATCTTATGACACATGATATGAAATGAACAAATACTTTGAAGGAAAGAAAGGGGCACTACAATACCCAGTGCTGATTCCGGAGTGGTATGATGTGAAATTCAGCAATATTATTAATCTTTGTTCAGAAGGATTTTTTTTTTGTCTTTTCCTTTTTATCGGTACCAGGGATCGAACCCATGACTGCCGCCTTGCAAGGCAAGTGCTTATGCCGCTGAGCTAAATCCCCAACCCCCGTTCAGAAGGATTTTAACCTAATAAGTTTTGTTAGGTCTCAACATAAATGAAGATATGGATAAATGCATACATGTCTAAGTGTGTAGGATTGATAGCCATATTACTTAGCTTTTGTTGGATAGCTGAACAGAACTGTTTGCAGTCTCCCTGGTTGAATCCCCATTTATATGTTCCACTTTTGTATCTTGAACAACTATTTGTGGGGTGACAATATGTATACGTCAACTAGTGATTTATTAATGTTTATTTCTTTTCTTTGAAAGTATGCACTATTTCTGCCCATTTTCTATTTTGTTTTGTCTTTCTTTAAATAATAAAAAAATTTAAAACATCGGACCATAGTGATATATGTACACCAATGATTATAGCAGCATGATTTGTAATAGCCAGATCTTGGAAACAAACTAAATGCCCACTGACTGAGGAATAGATAAAAAAAAAAAAAAAAAAGTATTTTTATACAATGGAGCACTACTCACCCATAAAGAAGGACAAACTGGAGACCTTATGGGTAAATAGATGCAACTTGAGATCAGTCATTAGTGTAATAAGATACATATGTGCAAACATCATAGTCTCATTAGTGTGAGAAACTTAGATACATTATATGTATATATATGTATGTATATAAAAAAAAGTTAAGGCAGTTATATGACTGATTTCTCTGAGTTCACTGAAGAGAACGGTTTGTGTTAGTATTGTTTAGATAATTGAATGTGGACGTCTTGCACTCTGTGTGAATAATTTAGGGATGACAATGCACAATGTATGTACCATTGCTGCCCCCTGATTGACATGTTCTGAAATTTTTAATGTTTTTTTCTTTTTTTTTTTCTCCTTGACAAAAATGGATTTGGAAAAAAAAGGAAGAAAAAAGAGTAAGAAGTATATATGCAAATTCATAAACTGAATCATAAGATGTTTAGTGAGCTCAAAAAGGATTCAATTAAGCAGATAAAAAATTTATCATCAAAATGTTTGATAATCTGAAGGAAAAATTAAGCAGTAAATTAATTGGCTAAATAAGACAATATAATATGAATAACCATTTTTTTTCAAATCCAATTTATGAATAACCATTTTTTTTCAAATCCAATTTATGAATAACCATTTTTGTAAAGAATTACAAACTGGACTTCCAGGAAAATAGTGAAACAGTAAACAGCAACAAATCAACTTCTCCAAGATTTGGAATCCAAACACCAGAAAATAATAACTTGCGGAAGAAGAGGAGAAAGGTGGATCCCTGGAAACCAGGAAGGATCAGAAGAGAAAATTGGAGCCCATAGAGAAAGTAAAGAAGACAGACCTCAACACAAAAGAGGGAAGGAGGTGTTGGCAGTTTTTCCCTGGCTTCCAGGCACATGGCATGAGAGAGGAGGGTTGAATCTATAAAAACAGAGAAAGAGGGTTACTCCAGAGACATCCATGGAGAAATGCACCAGTGAAATGGAGGAGGAAATGTGTGGAGTTACAACAGTTGGTAAGTGATTCCAGTCCAAGTGACTGCCATGTCCCTTGGAGAGGGTGCTTAGATAGACACCATTTAGACTGGGGCCAAATGAACTCAGGACTCAGAGCAGGTGTGAGTTGACTTCATTTCAGGTCTCTAACTGTTAAAATCCCATAGTAATTGGATGAGGGACAGCCAGAGATATATCCAGGGTAAAGAAACCATGGTCAAATTAGCAAAAAAGACCCAGAGTGCTGTAGGCTGAAAAACTCAAGCTCCAACTCCAAACCAAAGGGCAGGATTAGCTGAACTTCTGTTGAGATGAAAGCAACAGAGACAGCAGCCCCACTAATCTTGCTGCTGGCTTGCTGGAATCATCCAGCACTAATCTGGGCTCTGAATGCCTCCTTTGTCTATCAGTAAGTGACATAGTCTCAGCCTGTATTGGACACTATCACAAAACTGCTGTCCCCAGAATATAACCACAGACTTGAAACCACAGGGAAATGTATTTTTTGACCCCTGTGCTTTTGATTTTGTTGTTGTTGTTGTTGTTAGGGTTAGTGTTGTTTGCTTTTTGTTTCTTCTTGATTATTTTTGTTTCATCATGAGTAAGAACACTGTTTTTAGTTTTTCGGTTTTGTTGTGTTGGGTTTGTTTTTTTGGTGTTTTGTTTTATTTTGTGTTCCTTCTTTCTTTCCCTCCTGTCTACTTCACAAGTTTCCTGAAGCTTGGAAAATCTCTTTGCCTTTCAGCCTTGCTTCTCATTTCCTTTCTTTTATTTCTCTATCTTTTTCTGCTTAAGCCTATGCTATAATATATGTAACATCTCAACTTAAAAATAAAATAATTCAACAGGCATGGTGGTAGTCACCTGTTATCCCAGGCCTAAGGAGGCTAAGGCAAGATGATTAGAAGTTCAAGGCCCACCAAGAATATACAGTCAGTTTAAAGCTAGCCTGGACTACACAATGACCCTTCTCTCAACAAACAAACAAAAAGTAAACTGGGCATACCGGCATATGCCCATAATCCCAGCACTCTGAATTACTCAGGCTAGAGGAACACAAGTTCAAGCCCAGGCAATTTAGACACTTAGCATGACTCCATCTCAAAATTTTAAAACATAAAATAAAGAAGACTGGATATGTAGTTCAGTTTAAAGGCTCTGGGTTCAATCCTCAAAGCCACAACAACTAATTAATTAAAAAACAATGATTATAACTAGTGAACTACAGATTATCCTGGAAATAATTTCTTCTGAGTTAAATTCATAATACACAGTACTAGTTTCACCATACCCATTTGCTGAGCAAACAGTGATATAAAAAATTATATAACTTTTAGCACCTGGGAGGCTGGGGCTGGGCCTGCACTCACTATATAGCCCATGCTGGCCTCAAACTTGCAGTGATCCTACTGCCTCGGCCTTCCAAGTGTTGGGATTACAGCCAGGTACCACCATGCCTGACTTAAAAACAAAACAAAACTTTTAAAAGACTAGGGTTTTAGTTTGTTGAGAAGGCCCTATGTTCAATCTGTAATACTACCAGAAAAAAAATTAGAACAGGAATTTGGTAAACAAGCAACACAAAGACCCAGTGAAGTTCAGAAGTAGGTATAATTTTTTTTTTTAAGTTTGAGTTAGGACATGATCCTTAGAAAGGTACAACTGGGCTTTAAAGAACAAATAAATTTTGAAAGACAGGTGTGGTAATGCACCGTAATCCCAGCACTCAGGAAGCTGAGGCAAAAAACCACTATGAATTCAAGGCCAGCCTGGATTACACAGTGAGTCCAGCACAGCCTAAACTACATAGCCAGACCCTGTTTTACAAAACAAAAATCAAAATAATAATAAATTTTTGACAGGCATAAATGGGTAGAAGGACATTTTCATGTCCAGAACAACCCAGAAAAAAGTTATCAGTACAAACCAAGAAGCAGTAGCCAGACTGCTAAATTACTAAAAACCCAGTTCAATCCCCAGTACCAAAAAAAAAAAAAAAAAAAAACCAACCCAGATTAAAATCTGAGAAGCAGGTTTAAAACAGCATCATTAGAACAGTTTCAGTTTGGATCTTTGGAGCAACTCAGTCTTACCCATAATCCATATTTTGTTATCATACACCTCTTAATTTATTTTTCAATCCTATGCTTTCCATCATTAGGCCTGGGAATAATATTCACTATCCAAGATGGCAATCTATATAGTTTATTAAATTGCTATTCTCTTGTATAATTCAATTGTTCTAGCCTCTCATTTATATTCTTCTTTTTCCTCATAGGCCACCAAAATCCTTTGCAAAGCAACTTTTAAATTAGTATTTTTTTTACTTCTATCTTATGTTAACAGAATCCTTTTTATTAGCACAGTAAGACTCTTTCCCACCTATAAACCCAGGAATAGAGTATAACAATCTTCCCCAGTACCACCATCACT
Source organism: Cavia porcellus (assembly GCF_034190915.1). Taxonomy (NCBI): domain Eukaryota; kingdom Metazoa; phylum Chordata; class Mammalia; order Rodentia; family Caviidae; genus Cavia; species Cavia porcellus. The sequence goes on from NW_026947498.1 coordinate 48,213,086, forward strand.
ACCACTTCCAATTAGTATTCTTTTGTTGTTGTTGCTTGTTTTGGTTTTGGTTTTGGCTTCAATTTTGATTTTTTGAGACACAATCTTGCTATGCTGTCCAAATTGGCCTGATCCTCCTCAGTCTCCCAAATGTTGAGATTACAAGCCTGTGCTACCACACCTGAAAAAAAATTCTAACTTAAAATCTAACTTCATGTAATAGTTGTTGTTTTAAAATCTCCACAGGGCAGGCATGGTAGCACAAATCTATAGTCCCAGCACCCTGGGAAACTAAGGCAAGAGAACTGGCAAGAGAAATCAAATTCGAGCCCAGCCTGGACTACATAATAAGCTGTCTCAAAAAAAAAAAATTCCCAACAAATTGGAAGGGCAAGACAGGGCAGGAGAGTGACCAGAAACTGGATAAAGAATACCAAAACACAATAAAGAGGAAGTATTAGTTCTGGTTTTCCATACTACAGTGTGTAGATATATATATTAGTACTGGGGATTAAATCCAGGCCTTCACACTGATCTTTCTTTCAATAATTTTTATTTTTCAGACAGGCTCTTGCTAAGGCAGTAAACTGCCCAAACTGGACTCAAACTTTCCATCCTCCTGCCTTAGCCTCCCAGAGTGATGAAGTTTTGGCTATTCACCATCGCACCCAACTAATCCATGATTTACTTCAAAATGACTGCAAGAGTTCAAAAAGTCCCAACACATAAGAATAATTAAGGAGGAGAGGGGCTTGGGATTTAGCTGAGTGGCATAAGCACCTGCCTGGTAAGCACGAGGTTGTGAGTCTGATCCCGGTACCAAAAATAAAAAGATTAATGTTTGACGGTATAGAGGCTTATTACTCCAATTTATTATACATTGCCTAAATGTATCAAATTACCATAATGTAGCATATAAAGATGTAAAAATCTCAAAAATAAATAAAATGTCTAAAAATTGGATCTGTTCCTTTACCCATATATATGATTGCTATTTATAGATCAAGGCCCTCTCTAATATTTCTAGAGTATAGTACTCTAATACTTGGTTCATAGTTAAGTTTCCCTATCATTAACATTTACCACCACTCGATGCATTAAAATTTTCATGAAATTTGAACTCTACTCATTTAAAACAATGAATTCATCGCTAACCCAACAAACTTCGACACATACCCATCTCAGTGATATGCATTCATGAGTGGACTTAAGAAAAACCATTTCACCTCTCCAGTTCACAACTTGAACCTCTTACTCTGGACATACTATCTCTTGACCCTCAACTTTCTAACTCCTACTGAACCCATTTATTTGCCCTCACACTGAGTCAAAATCTTACATCCTAAGTAAAACTAAATTCATTTTTGTCTCAAATTCTTTCAGTGTAATGCTTAGCACTATTGAACTTAAAATGGTAGTAACTACAACCACCATACTCACACTTTTAACATTTTAAAATACCTTAATAGGTTTTATTCATCCCTGACCTTTTGAGCTCTCAAAACTATTCAAAAATTCCTCTTTCTGGAGATTACCTTGTCTATTTCACTTAGAAGCCATGACTGCAACATCCTCAGCTCCTCAAAATTTATATATAACCTTATCTATCTCTATTCCTTTCCCTGTGTCTCACCAAACTGTTGACTTAACTCTCCCCTATTTTTTCTGGAACCTCAACCCAACCATTTCCTATATGATATACTTATAATGATTCCCTCTTCACTGATCCAATTTCCATTTCCTATCAAATTGTCATATTTTTTAAAAATCCTAAAAATTTCCTGCTTAAGCTTATTCTAAATCTTCCCTTCATATTTTCTTAATCTTCCCTTCATATTTTCTCAGCTTACTTTTGCTATCTGTGTACTTACCATCACTCATTCTGGCTTGTTTTGCTTTGCTTTGCTTTGCTTGCTTTGCTTTGCTTTTAAAACAAGATCTCATGATGTAGTTCAGGCTAGCCTTGAACTTTGGGCAATTCCCCTGTCTTAGCCCACTGGGTACCCCATACCCACCTCCTTATAGTAAGTACACATTGTTGTGCACTTGCTTCCCTTTCTTTCTAAACCTAATCAGCCTTCCTAGATGTTTGCCAGAGTTTCACTCTAACTCTAATCATAAATTCTCACATGAAGAAATACAAATGGCAAATAAATATATTAAATATATTTATAAATGTTATAAATTACAAATAAATTTTAAAATGTTCAACATCATTAATAATTCAAGAAATGCAAAGTAAAACAACACTGGGTTAACATCTCACTCCAGAAAGAATAGCCAACATGAAGAAATTAACCAATAACAAATGTTGGTTGGGTGCAAAGGAGGGGCTGGGCGGATCTGGGGTGGCTGCATCAGCCTCCCCGTGTGTCTGGAGGACTGTGGATATCTCTGCAAGCAGGGAAGGATCGCAGGTTCCAGAGGCACAGTGGTCTGTGGTGAGTGCTCAGCGCACTCTGCCCAAAGCCCAGACTGTTCGGGACCCTCCAGGCTTCCGGGTGCTGTGAAGTGGAGAGATGGGTTTGAGGCATCTACATCCACCTCCACATCCCGGCTGCAATTGGAGAGCTGTGGAGCTTCCAAAGGGCAGGTGGGTGCACAGAGTCCCTGAGGCCCAGCTTATCTGGAACTGCAGAGTTCTGAACAGGCAGAGGAGGGCCATTGGTTCTGCAGGCCCAGTGGCTTGGGGTAACGTGGTGCCAGAGTCTCAGTAGCTGCAAACATAGAAGGGGATTTCCAACAGATCCTGAGGAAGCTTTCAAATAACACTTGAAACACAGAAAAATAGGAAAATGACAAAACGAAAGATCAAATTACAACCTCAAACCTCCAGCCCATCTCAAGAAACCCTAGGAGCAATGTATATAGAAGAAAATATATGCCATTCACCTCAAATATCAGACACAATAGCTACTGAAATTAATAAGCAACTCCAGGAAGCTTTAAAGAAATTCAAACTAGAAATAATCTCTCAGGTAAAAGAAGAAATGATAAAAGAAATAAAAGAGATTCTGCATATATCTAAAGAAAACACAGATAAAAAATTGGAAGAACTAAACAAAAAGATAGAATCCCTAGACGAGCAATATAAGAAACAAACAGAATACATAATGCAGATGCACAGAGATATACAGGAAATAAAAAATTCCACTGAAAGTTGTAAAAACCGCCTTAATAAAAGTGAAGACAGAATTTCAGACCTTGAAGACAGGATTGCAGCTAGTGAATACGAAAGGAAAGATCTTTTGAAAATAACACGGAATCAGGAAATAACAATTCAACAACTGCAAGACGATGCAAAGAAAAATAACATAAGAATAATAGGGATTAATGAAAAAGAAGGAGACAACATAAAGGATGTCAAGAGGATATTTAGAGAAGTAATAGCTGAAAATTTCCCAAGCATGAGATCAGAAACCAACATCAGGATCAGTGAAGCATATAGAACTCCAAATAGTCACAACCAAAATAAAACTACACCCAGACATATAATAATCACCATCCCAGAAATCCAACACAAGAATAGATTATTAAAAGCTGTCAGAGAGAAAAGACAGATCACTTATAAAGGAAAACCTATCAGAATCACAGCAGACTTCTCAGCACAAAAAATAAGAAGAGCATGGAGTGAAGTATTCCAGATCCTAAAGCAAAATGATTTCCAACCTAGACTGATGTATCCTGCAAAACTATCATTCAAAATTGATGGTGAAACACGATACTTCCAAGACAAAAAACAGCTGAAGAACTTCATGAACACCAAGCCAACCCTGCAAAAAATATTGAAAGACAGTTTAGATACACAAAGGAAAAAACCACTAAGCAAAGCAGATAATTAAACAGAACAGAAAGATAAAGATGCAACAGCAGAGAGATAACATGTCAACAATAAACCAGCATTTAACAGAAATAACCATTAATGTAAATGGTCTCAATGCACCAATCAAAAGAAACAGACTAGCAGAATGGATCAAGAAATAAAATCCAACCATATGCTGTTTACAGGAAACCCATCTAACCCAGAAGGATACTTATAGACTGAAAGTCAAAGGATGGAAAACAGTACTTCATGCAGCAGGAATCCAAAAAAAGGCAGGACTAGCCATTCTGTTTGCAGACAACGTGAACTTTAAACCAACAATGACCGTAAAGGACAAAGAAGGTCACTACATATTCCTAAGGGGAAAACTCCAAGAGGAAGAGATAACTATCTTAAATATATATGCACCAAACTCCAGAGCACCCAGTTATATAAAACAACTATTAACAGAAATGAAAACTCAAATTATCAGTAACACAATTGTAACAGGAGACCTTAATACGCCATTTACACCAAGGGACAGATCAACCAGACAGAAAATGAGCAAAGAAATAACAGAACTGAATCACACCTGCGAACAAATGGATTTGATAGACATATACAGAATGTTCCACCCAACAACATCTGTTGGGAGCCTGCCGTATTACCCATGAGAATATAGCCACAAGATGGCGTCCGCCTACCGCCTCGCTGCTCCCCCGCTCATCGTGTGCCCAAGATGGCGCACACATCCTGCTTCCTGGTTCTTGCTCGGCTTACTGTCCCCGCCATATATGGTAATGATTGATTGCTTCCTTGTTGCCGCCCAATCGCCTGTCCCCACGTGTAATCCCATGATTGGATAACATTAGCTATATAAGCCCAAGTATAGGAAGTGCCCGACGCACAACACGTAGGAAGCCGTCAAGGATGGACGTGTATTGAGGTTGTAGCCCAGTCAATAAAGGAGCCTGCAGAGACAAAGTGTTCGTGTGCCTCATTCTGCGGGACAGACGCGGCGCCGGACAAACATCAGAATACACATTCTTCTCAGCAGTACATGGATCATTCTCTAAAATAGACCATATATTAGCTCACAGAACATATTTAAACAAATGCAAAAGAGTTGAAATCATCCCTTGCATGTTATCGGATCATAGCGCTCTGAAATTAGAAATTAATGATAAAAGATACTGCAAAAATCCCGCAAACACATGGAAACTGAATAATACACTCTTGAGTACTCAGTGGGTCACAGAACAAATTAAAGAAGAAATTAAACAATACGTACAAGAAAATGAAAATGCAGATACAACTTTCCGGAATCTGTGGGATGCAATGAAAGCCGTCCTCAGAGGAAAATTTATTGCACTGAGTTCCCACATCAGGAAAACAGAACGAATACAAATAAATAACTTGAAACAGCTAGAAAAAGAGCAAGTCAAGCCCAAAGCCAAAAGAAGACAGGAAATTATAAAAATCAGAGCAGAAATCAATGCAATAAAGACTAAGAAAACAATCCAAAGAATCAACAAATCAAAGAGTTGGTTCTTTGAAAGAATAAATAAAATCGATAAGCCCCTAGCCAACCTTATTTTAAAAAAGGGAAGAAAAAGCTCAAATTCATGCAATAAGAAATGAAAAAGGTGAAATCACTACAGAACCAATAGAAATACAGAAGATCATCAAGACCTATTTTGAAAACCTCTACTCTCAAAAGTTTGATAACACAGAAGAAATAGACAGATTCTTAAAAACATATGAAGTACCAAAGCTAGATCAAGACAATGTAAAACTGTTAGGGGGCTGGGGATTTAGCTCAGCGGCATAATCACCTGCCTTGCAAGCAGGCGGTCCTGAGTTCGATCCCTGGTACCGATAAAAATGAAAAAGACAAAAAAAAAAATTCTACTTTGGGGCTGGGGATTTAGCTCAGCGGCATAAGTGCCTGCCTTGCAAGCAGGCAGTCGTGAGTTCGATCCCTGGTACCGATAAAAAGGAAAAATACAAAAAAAAAAAAAAAAAAAAAAGACAATGTAAAACTGTTGAATAACCCAATCTCTGTTAATGAAATTGAAAATGTAATTAAGTCCTTACCTACAAAGAATAGCCCAGGCCCAGATGGATTCACTGCAGAATTCTACAAGAAATACAAAGAAGACCTAATGCCAACACTCCTGAAACTATTCAATGAAATTGAAAGTGAAACAATCCTTCCTGAGTCATTCCTGGAAGCAAATATTACTCTAGTACCAAAACCTGAGAAAGACCCAACTAAAAAAGAGAACTATAGACCGATCTCCCTAATGAACACAGATGCAAAAATCCTCAATAAAATATTGGCAAATAGGATGCAGCAAATCATCAAGAAGATTATACACCATGACCAAATGGGATTCATCCCAGGAATGCAAGGATGGTTCAACATACGTAAATCAATAAATGTAATCCACCATATCAATAAAGCCAAAAGTAAGAATCACATGATCATTTCTATAGATGCAGAAAAAGCCTTCGATAAGGTCCAACATTTATTCATGATAAGAACTTTATAGAAAATTGGCATAGATGGTCTTTACCTCAATATAATAAAGGCCATTTATGACAAACCAACAGCCAGCATCACACTAAATGGCCAAAAACTGAAAGCCTTTACTTTAAAATCAGGCACAAGACAAAGATGTCCTTTATCACCACTCCTATTTAATATAGTACTGCAAGTACTAGCCAGAGCAATTAGGCAAGAGAGAGAAATAAAAAGGGTAAAGATAGGAAAAGAAGAAGTTAAATTATCATTGTTTGCAGATGACATGATACTCTACATAAAAGACCCTGTAAACTCCATTGAAAGACTCTTAGATACAATAAATAAATTCAGTAATGTGGCTGGATACAAAATCAATACTCAGAAATCAATAGCATTCCTATACACAAACAACAAAATCAGAGAGGGAAATAAGAGAAACTACACTCTTAACATTAGCAAGCAAAAAAATGAAATATTTAGGAATTACTCTAACGAAAGAAGTGAAAGACTTATACAGGGAAAATTATAATACACTGAAAAAAGAAATTGAAGATGATCTCAGAAAATGGAAAGACATCCCTTGCTCATGGATAGGAAGAACAAACATTGTGAAAATGGCCATTCTCCCAAAACTGTTATACAAGATTCAATGCAATCCCAATAAAAATACCGTCAACATACCTTATAGATCTAGAGAAATCACTCCTAAATTTCATCTGGAACCAGAAGAGACCTAGAATAGCAAAGGCAATTCTAAGCAGCAAAGACAAAGCAGGAGGCATCACAATCCCTGACTTGAAGTTATACAAAGCAACAGTAGTAAAATCAACATGGTATTGGAATCAAAACAGAGCCGAAGATCAGTGGAATAGATTAGAAGATACAACCACAACTACAAACACACTCAACCACCTTATCTTTGATAAAGGAGCCAAGCAGGTTCATTGGAACAACGACAGTCTCTTTAATAAATGGTGCTGGAAAAACTGGCTCTCCATTTGCCGAAAACTAAAGCTAGACCCATGTCTATCACCATGTACTAAATTAAAATCTAAATGGGTCAAAGATCTGAATATTAAAACACAAACACTAAATCTATTGGAAGACAAATTGGGTAGAAACCTTGAAGACATAGGAGTAGGTAGAGAATTCATGAACAGGACTCAAACCGCATGGGAAATACTTCCCAGAATCAATAACTGGGACCACTCTTATTAAAAAGTTTCTGCATGTCAAAAGAAATCTCCAGCATAGTGAAAACAAAACCCACAAACTGGGAAAAGATTTTAGTGAACTGTCTCTCAGACAAGGGACTCTTGTCTAAAACATACAAAGAATTAAAAATTCAAAGATCCAAAGACCCCCAAAATTCAAAGATCCAATCCAAAAATGGGCAAGTGAGATGAATACGCACTTCTCACATGAAGAAATGCAAATGGCAAATAAATACATGAAAAACTGTTCATCATCATTGGTCTTTAGAGAAATGCAAATTAAAACCACACTGAGATACCACCTCACTCCTGAAAGAATGGCCAGGATCAAGAAAACCAACAACAACAAATGCTGGAGAGGCTGTGGGGAAAAAGGAACTCTCCTACACTGTTGGTGGGAGTGTAGACTGGTGCAGCCTTTGTAGAGGTCAGTCTGGAGATTTCTCAAAAAGCTGGGGTTGGAAGTCCCATTTGTTCCAGCTATTCCACTTCTAGGCATATTCCCAGAAGAACTGAAAGCATCATACCACAGTGATATATGTGCACCTATGTTTATAGCAGCACATTTTGTAATCGCCAGATCTTGGAAACAACCCAAGTGTCCATCAACTGAGGAATGGATAAAAAAGTTGTGCTATTTCTATGCAATGGAGTATTATTCATCTATAAAGAAGGATCACATTGAGACATTTATCAATAAATGGGCGCAGCTTGAGACCATACTCATAAGTGAAATAAATCAATCTTGCGTGTATGAATACCAAATAGTTTCCCTAATGTAAGTAATGATTCAAATATATAAAAAATGTAATAATCATGATTCCCCATTATGTGGCCTTGAAGCCTTATAAAGTTTTCACTTATTAATTGGAAAGGCTTTATTCTGGGCTTCTTGATATGGAAATATTTGAAGCTATAGTATATGAAGTTTTATTCAAATATTTCAAGGAAAAAGACAGACACTATGGTAACTACTAGTAAGTCGGGTTATTTGGTGGTGAAGCTCTAGGTTGCTGAAACAGTCATGCTTTGACCTGTATTGTTATATTGTTATGTCCTCTTTTATCTCAATCTCTCCCTTATTCATTAAAAAAAAATATTTAGTTATTTTTTATGGTTTTTTTAATTAAGGGGAAAAATTTTAAAAATTAGCAGGATATATTATAGTAACTTTTTTTATTTCCTATTAACTTGTTTTGAAGTCCTGTAATACTCCCACTATCTTGTTTTGACTGATTAGACGCTGTTCCATTCTGTATGACAGTATCAAGTTTGAGGGTATAGGCAACTACTTTGAAGGCAATAAGATTCACTAAGATGCCCATTCTGGTTTGAATATTGTCTCCTTTGGAAGTCCTGTAATGTTTACAATGCTTAAGTTTTATTGGTCTTGTTCTCTACTGTTTTGTTCAACTTTATAATATCTAATGAGATAGACAACTCTTTTTAAGGAAACAAGAGACAACGTTGATAACCATTGTTGATAACCTTGTACTCTGTTTTACATCACGTGCTATGTCTATCCTTGGTTTTGACTGACAGCTTTGTTTTGCCATATTTAACTTTATTCTCTTCCAAAAACAAAAGTAATAAGAATTAAGGAGTAATAAAACCCAAAATGTGTGGATTTTGTTGTAAAAAAGAGAGGGAAAAAAAGAACTCTAAAGGATACAACAGCAAGTGAGTTTAGGAGTGTTAAATAGCTGACCATATTAATGTTTTTGGTTGGAACATTGAACACAACTGTTTGCAGTCTCACTGTTTGAATGTCCACTTTGTATGCTTTGATACTGTGATTTGAGCAACTATCTCTAAGATGATAATATGTAATCTATTAACTGGTGATTTCTTACTATTTTTTTTTGTAGTTCTGTATTACTTGTACCCTTACACCGCTTTGTTTTGTTTTGTGTTCTTCTCTTTTTCTAAATAAAATTTAAAAAAAAAAATGTTGGTTGGACTGTGGGGAAAAAGGAACACATCTCCATTGTTGGCAGCAGTGTAGACTGTGGAGATTCCTTTAAAAACTAGGATTACAAATTCCATTCAACTCAGCTATTCCCCTTCTGGGTATTTTCCCAGAAGAACTAAAAACATCAATATATATCAAACTACCACAAAACTACCAATAAAAACATCAAACTACCACAGCAATATATATGTACCTAAGTTTATAGTAGCACAATCTGTAATAGTTATACCTTTGGAAACAACCCAAATGCCCATCAGCTGAGGAATGGATAAAAAAGATGTGGTATTTCTTTATAATAGAATACTACTCAGCCATAAAGAACAATGAACTCAATACTTTTATAGGTAAATGGGTGCAACTATATTCATAAGTGAAATAAATCAGACTTGTATGTGTAAACACTGTATAGTCTGGCTACTGTAAGAAACGAAAAGAGAGGGCTGGGGATTTAGCTCAGCAGCATAAATGCCTACCTTGCAAGCACGCAGTTGTAAGTTCAAAAAAGAGTAAGATTCAAAAATTACAATAGATATAGTAAAAGGGAAAGAAAATGCTCAAAGGGAAATTACAATGTTTGATCAATCTTGCATGCCTGAATCTGGTAGTCTAAGCAATTACTTTGAGGATAACAATAATACAATACAAAAATCGTTGTTAAATTTCTATCATCTTGTTTCGAAATCCCATATTGTCATTTATTTTTCTTGTTGATGCTTGTTGTTTTGCTTTTGCTATTTTCTGTTTGCTGCTTGATTTTTGTTTTTTTCTTGTTAAAATAAAAAATTAAGAAAATAAAAAAAGAAACATAAATTATCATGAGACACTCGTCCCTCAAGATGGAATTGGAGGACAGAAGAATTTCCAAATAAGCAAGTTTGAAAACAAATACACACGCTTAGCCACTCTCTTCCTCAGGCACAATGTACAGCCCCATATCAAAGGTTCTGAAAAATCTTGCAATAAAATGAATTTCTAACTAGTTATCACTCCTATTTGCCCATGAAATTTTTTTTCCTCCATACAAACTACAAACACTTATTTTTCCTCTTATGGCAGTAAATAAATTTACTTTTTTTTTTAAATCGGTATCAGGGATCTAACTCACAATCGCCTGCTTGCAAGGCAGGTGCTTACGCCGCTGAGCTAAATCCCCAGCCCCAGCAGTAAATAAATTTAAAACTACAGATTTTTTAATTAAACTAAATTTTTAAATCTTGGCACTGGTTCAGATGTAACTATTACTAACATACTTAGGTTCCCTAAATTCCAGTTCCTTATCTATAAATAAAAAAATAATAGCCACTGTATTAGGCTTTTTGAAAGAAGTGAACTTTATAAAGTTCTTAGTACAATGGCTAGTACCTAAGGAGTAAAAACCACATGTATTCTTAGTTGTAGATCACCAAAGATACTGAAGCAACATGTTGAAAATGTGAAATTTACTTTAGTTTTCCTGTTTGAAATCAAAAATTCATTTATAAATTGTGCTTATGCCATAATGTTAAGTGAAATAAATCAGATATACAAGCGTAAATATCATATAGTTTCTCTTATATGAGAAACTCAGAGTAAAAATAAAGAGCAAAATAAAAGAAAACAGAAGTAAGGAAATAGGTCTTGCTCAAAGTGGTAGGAGATCAAGAGATGGAAGGGGAAAGGGAAGAAAGGGCAGGGAGACAGGATGAAAACGGAATTAAAATGTGTTACGTACATGTACCAACTCTATATAAGAATGTGAACTTTATATACTATAAACAAGCACACACACACCACAAAAAAAAAAAAAAAAAAAGGGAATCGAGAGATGGGTGGAAGGGAGAGAGTAAGGGAAGAGAAAGGCAATGAGGAATAGAATTAAGAGATATTATGCAGAGCCAGGTATGCTGCAAATTTATAATTCCAGAGGCCAGACTGGGCTACAAAGTGAGTTTAAAGCCAGCCTAGCTCTGTCTCAAAAAAACACACAAACAACAATAACAACAACAAAAAAAGATGTGTTATGTACATGTACAACTTTCCACAAGGAACATAAACATCAGGTACTATACATGTGCACTAATAAAAAATAAAAACAAAGTAATTGTGGCCTATGACTCTTATTATATTTATGTTTCACTTTGGTTGTTTATCATTCCCACAGTTACCAGTTATATAAGATACAAACATTTATTTGTGATTTGCTTAGTTAGACCAGCTGGAATTGAATTTCTGCTTTCAACTAAAAAGTTCTAAGTAACACAATATGTACATATTCACAGTTCTCTGTTTAGATGAAATTCTAGGGAAGGTTTGTGTTTGGTGTTTTGTTTTCTTTCTCTACTGCCACCCCTCTTACCTCTTCTTTCTTATAAATCAAATTCTTTTGTGTGTATTCACAAATTTTGATGACCATATCACTTTATTTGCACTTCAATTAGCAACAACTCCAGATGAAACAGCAACTGCATGTATGTAACAGTCATACAGAATCTCTTTCAACCAACTGAGCACATTTAATTTCTGAGAATATATGTGAGAAAAGGCCAGGGATATAGCTCAGAGGTACAGCACCTGTCTAGCACACACAGGGCCTTGGATTCAGTCTCCAGTGCTGCAAAAGAAAAATAAAATTAAATTTATAGCCAGGTATGGTGGCACCTGCATGTAACTCCAATATTATGGGAGGCTGAAGCAGAAGGAGCACTGAGCAACTTAGTCCTTTAGCAAATTTCTGTCTCAAAAAAAATTTTTTGAAAGGGGGAAAAGTGGCTGGGGAAGTACCTCTGTGCAAAAGCCCTAATATGTTCAATATCACACCCACAAATAGAATTTATAGTAGAAAATTAAATGCACACTATTTTAAAAGGTATTCTATATTCTTAAAAATTAATGTTCATGTTGTAAAACTAGAGGCAAACTAGAGAACAACTAAGTAACATCTGATTTGGGAATGTTTTTTATTATATATTACTTCATAGGACAGTTCCAAAGGACAGTCATTAGACAAAACAAAACAAAAAAAAATCTTGAGAAATATAACTAATAAATGTCAATGTCTCTTAAGGATTACTAACTTCTTTTATTCTCACAATTCATTTCCAGAAACTATCTCCATAAATTAACTATAATAAAGAAATGCAAGTGTAATCACATAAAGGGACTGGATTTATCAAAGCATAAGGCCCTCAAAAGGTAGAATATCAACATTAAATGAATGTGACTGGCATGGCGGCTCACACATATAAGCCCAGCACTGGAGGCTGACACAGGAGGATCTTGAGGGTGTCCTGGGCTACATAGTAAAAAGGCTCCACACCTTAAAATGAGCATGAGGGATGATTATACCTAAAGCTCTGAGTTAAGAAGCACACACATGATGCCAGATAAATACTGCAGTTTTCTAACGGGTCTATTTTACATTAAGATTTAGGGGAATGGGATATTAAGACAAATGTTATTGGAAGCACACATACACAAGGTAAACATATATTTTCAAAGACAAAGATTATCAAATGACTGCATATGAAGATTCTCAGGATAGCCAGGAATGGTAAATAACACACCTATACTGCAGCATTCTAGGAGACTGGGGGAGAGGAGCATAATAAGTTTGAACCCCCTCTTGGGCAATTTAGTGACTTATCCAGACCTTGTTTCAAAATAAAAACTTAAAAGGGGAAGGGGCTCTAGATGTAGACCAGTGAGAAGGCCCTGCGTTCAATCCTCACTATGGAGAAAGGATGCTGACTCTCAAGAGTTTGAAATGTTTCAGGCAATAATTCCAGAGAAAGTGTTCACTTTCCCTAGTTGAAACCAAAAAGTTTGAGATGTACAGCCACAAGGCACTCCTAAATAAATGTGGAATTGTTAACGCTGTCTCTACGAAAATAAAAGACACTATAAGAAATTTTTAAATTAAAGAATTGATTCATTGGATATTAAATTTATGTACAGGGCTCTACTCCTCTCCCCTGTCTACAAGACATTGAACACAAGGACTTGAGTGAGGTATCTTCGATGGATGGAATGTCTGACCAAAACTTTACGGGGAGGTGCTTACAATACTTCTGGGTTACCAAGGTGTAATACAAAACTCAAGTTGGTGATTTAAACCTTAAAACAATTTCAAAAATAAAAATATGCTGAAATTTTAAAAAAAGACAAAGCAAGGATTTGGAATCCTTTGTTTGAGTTTCGAAGCACTTTGGAAAGACGCAGGAGGAGGCTGGAAGGGAAAAAAGCTATTAAAGTTATTAAGTGAGCCCCTTTAGCAGAAAGAGACACAGTGGGTATTTATTTGAAGAACAAAGTAACAGTAAGCCCCGCCCTTCCTTTGGAGCAGCCATTCCCACCTGCCTGACAGGGGGAGGCAATGGTAGGGATCGGTGAAACCGAGAAGGGAGGACAGGCGCCGAGAGGCTGGAAAACAACCTGGAACCCAGGCGGAATTACGGGGAAGGCGTGGCAGGGTAGCACCAAGCCAACTGGGAAGATCCGCCGGCCGAAAACACTCCAGGAGTGTTCGCGCGAGCCGGGGGAAAGCCAAAGGGTGAAACTAAAATGACAGCTCGGCAGGCCCGGCGCCCAGGGGCGGAATCGCGCCCGTGCCTTCCATTGTGCGCGCCCCCGCCTCGCCCTCCTCCGCGACCCCGCCTCGCTCTCCTCGCACCCTCACGGCCTGGGCCGCGGCGCAACACCACCCGTCGCCGCCTGCACCTTCCAGGTAGGAGATACTACGGTCAGCCCGCCGACCCGTACTTACCGGATGAAGATCGCCGCCTCCCGAGCTTCCTCCTGTCCATCTTTCCTTCCTCCTGCTGGAGTCACAGTTGTCGGCGCTGTCACCTCAAGACCCCTCAGGCTTGGGGGAGGGAGGGGGAGGGGAGAAAGACAGTCTGGAAAATGCGACTGCGCTTGCGCAATAGCCGCCTCCTGCCCTCCGGCCGGAAGTTACTGCCCCGCCCACTTCTACCCCGGAAATCACTTCCTGGGACTTCTTTTCTCTGCCAGTTGCTACGTTATCCGCAAGGGTTACTTAGAGCTCATTTTCGTGATCTCTGCCACTCTGGAAAAGCCAAGCTGGGCGTCCGATTTTTAGCCAGGACGTTCACAGGTTTCGCTGGTTGGAAGATTATATACACCCACTAAAGGGAAAAAACATGACAGTTTCTTCCAGTTTACATCTCACAAGGTGGCACTAGAAATACACGGAGAAAACATTTTTTGCAGTATTACTTTGCAGGTCCGTTTTTTGTCCTCAAGAAGCATATCCTCAAACGCAGAAACAAGATATTTAAAACAGCAAAATCGCCTGGTACTGTAACCCGCACTTCATTATAAACCCTAGTGGCCAGTACCAATAAATATCACAGCTATTAATTTAGCATCTGGGGTATAAACAGATTAAGCCAGCAGTTATCATAGTAATAAAGAAGAACTCTTTGAAATTAAAATTTATCTCCAGACGTTATGACTCACACCTGTAATCCCAGTACTCTAAAACTGAGATAGGATCATAAATTGGAGCCCAGGCTTGAGATTTAGGGGGATTCAAAAAAGGGGAGTGGAAATTAACCCATTGCAAAGCCCTAGGTTTAGTGCTCAGTATACAGAAATGGCGGGAAGAATTTTCTTAGTATGTCTGGCAATAATGAACATTCTTTGCACACTTAGCTCACATTATATAGAGCCTTTTAAATTAAAATGATCTGAAATTAGGATCATAATTTGGAGCCCAGCGTTAAGATTTAGGGAGACTCAAAAATAAAGGAGAGGGGATGTAACCCATTGCAAAGGCCCTATGTTCAGTGCTCAGTATACAGGAATGGAGGAAGGAATTTTCTTAGTATGTTTGGCAATAATGAACTTTCTATGCACACTTAGCTCACATTATATAGAGCCTTTTAAATTAAAATGATTTGAAATTAGAATTTCATCAGCCTAGGAAAAGGAAAAAGATGAACTTAATTGATCATAGTGGATATGGTTTTTTAGGGGATTTTTTTGGTCTTTTTGAGACTGAGTCCCGCTATGCAGTTCAGGCTGGCCTCGAGCTCGATTTGTAGCTCAGACTTCCCAAGTGCTGGGATTACAGGAGTGTGCGTCACTAGGGCCAGCATGGTTCTTTATTATTGCGAAACTTTTTTTTTTTTTTTTTTTTTTTTTGAGACAAGGTCTCGCTATGTAGCCCAGGCTGGTCTCAATCTTGAGATCCTCCTGCAGCCTCTCAAATGAGAACTGGGTTCATCTGCACACTGAGCCTGCTAATTTTTTTTTTTTTTTGTCTTTTTTTCATTTTTGTTGGTACCAGGGATCGAACTCAGGACTGCCTGCTTGCAAGGCAGGTGCTTATGACACTGAGCTAAATCCCCAGCCCCTAATTTTTTTAAGATAGTATCTCACTGTGTAATTCAAACTAACCTTGAACTCGTGGGGGCGGTTTTTGTCTATTTTGAGAGAGTCTCACTATCCAGTTAAGGCTGTCCTTGAATTCATAGCTATCTTCCTGCCTCAGCCTCCCCAATGCTGGGCCTACAGGCATATACCACCTCACCCAGCTTTTTTTTTTAAACACGGTCTCACTGTGTGTAATCCAGGTTTTCGTGGAACTCATGGCAATCCTATTTCAGCCTCCCAACTGCTGTGATTTCAGATGTGAGCCAGCACACCCAGCCTACACAGTTACATTCCTGTCCCTTTTTTATTTTTTATTTTGGAACAGTGTTTCACTTAATTGGTCAGTTAGAGTTGAACTACCCAGTCCTATGCACATAGGCAACCAGACTAGGCTTATTAAGAACTTCAAATTAGATATTTATTGTATTTTTGTTTTAAGCAGTGAATATGGTTTTAATAGTTCCAAGCCCTAGCCAGGCCTGGTTCCTATAATCCCAGCACTCAGGAGGCTGTGGCAGGAGGAACACCCCAAATTTGAGGCTAGCATGAGCTGCTTAGTGAGTTCAAGGCCAGCCTGAACTACATGGTAAAACTGTCTCAAAAACAAGAAAGAAAATAGTTACAAGGCAGTGTAATGTTGATCAGCCCTTTGTTACACCACTTAATAGTTTGTTTGAAGAGAGTTAGAGCTCAGTGGAATCTGTGAAAGACCTTTACTTATCATAAAGGAATTAACTTTAGTACAAAGTTAATGTACAAAGGCGTAAAAGGGCACCAGGAACATTTGGACTTTCTAAACTACTTTAAAAATTGAAATGAACAATCTAAAGTTCCTTACCAGTGTGCTTCAAAGCTGCCTGGGTTTGCAAAAACATTTTTGGAAGGGGCTGGAGATTTAGCTCAGCGGCATAAGCGCCTGCCTTGCAAGCAGGTAGTTGTGAGTTCAACCCCCAGTACCGATAAAAAGGAAAAAGACAAAAAAAAAAACATTTTTGGAGCACTGTTCTGTTGTTTTCACTTCATTTTCCTTAGTAATTAATTCTTATCTCAACAATGCTCTCCAGGAAATTTTTCTTTGGTGTATAAATGAAGCAGTATGACTCATGAAAAGATACTAATTGGTTTCAAAGATATCTTCCTTTTTAAGACAACCAGCAATTGGAACTACCCTATATTGAAACAGTCTGGATTGGGCATGGTGGTAGACACCTGTAACCCTGGCTCTTGGGAGGCTGAGGCAAGAGAATCACCATAAATTCAAGACCAGCCTGAACTACGTAGCAAGATTTTGCCTCAAAAAAAATTTGTTCCCAAAAGTTAAAACCTGGGGGTGTAGCTCAGTGGCAAGGCACTTAACTATCATGAAAGTGGCCACAAGTTAGATCCCCAGTGCCACAAGAAAGGAAAGAGGGGGGTACAAAGGAGAAACTCCTCAAGTTTTACTTCTGCTGAGCTGGTTTCCTGAGTTAATTATAGAAAAAAAGCTGGCTTTCTGAGCAGGTTACTGTAGGTTGTGAGTTCTACTTCTGAATTTGTGTGTGGTCTAGGTACTTTCCCTTTATATTATCAGTTTGCCATACTTGGCATCATTACAAATATCTCAAGGTAAAGGCCTTACCACAGGTAGAAAAGTTAAATCTTTGCAAAATGCTTAATTTAGTGTAATTTACCACAAGAAGAATTAGGGAAGTCAAAATTTATTTCACTTTTCCCAGCACTAATAAATTATTGCGCTTTTTACTTGTTTTGTTTTGTCTCGTTTTGTTTTGTTTCGTTTTTCTGAAGCAGGGCCTTCCTATATAGTTCATACTGATCTTGAACTCACTAGTGTGTAGCCCAATCTGGCCTTGAACTCATGGTGATTCATCTGCCTCAGCCTCCTGAGTGCTGGGATTGCGAGGCATGTGCCACCACTCCCAGCTCTTTTTACTTTTAGTGGTTATTAACTTCTTAGGGACTAAGCTTTCAAAAATTAATCAGACTTACTACAAATATGACTCCAATGAAAAACTCCACTGAGAAAAATGACCTTTTTTCTCTATTACTGTTTTTTTTTTGTAGGTTTTTCTTGTTTATTTGTTTGTTTGTTTGTCTTTTTGAGACAGGGTCTCACTATGCAGTTCAGGCTGGCCATGGACTCACTTCATAGCCCAGGCTGGTCTCAAACTTGCAATGATCCTGCCTCAGCCTCCTGTGTGCTGGGATTACAGGAGTGTGCCTTCACACACAGCCTTTGCCTCTATTATTAAAATGTCTATTTTAGTCATTTACTATTTGAGATAGTCATTTACTACTTGAGAAAAGACTGGGGATTTAGCTCAGCTGCATAAGCGCTTGCCTTGCAAGCGTGCAGCCATGAGTTTGATCCCCAGTACCAAAAAAAAAGAGATACTACTTGAGAAAAATAGTAAATATTTCTGGATCCTTGACCATTTATTTGGACTCATAATGCTTTTATGAGTTTTTGGAGAAAGTGATCAAATTACAAAAGAAGGTACCCCACCCAAGAACAATAAACAACCAAGAAGCTTCTGTTACATGACTGACAGAGCACTGACAAATCATCATTCTGCTTTTCAAGTCCATGGGGTCTTGCAGGCTGTTCAGAAGAGTGAGCCGGGAGTAATAAATACATCTTGGCCTCCAGCATGGAAGTCAGATACCATGTATTCAAATGGCATTGCAGATGCATCACAGCATAACTATGCTAAACCCCTGTGACAGTGCTGGGGACTTAACAGACAGAAAAAGAATGGCAAGACCTTTTAACAAAAGATACTGAGTTGGGCCATGAATATCACTTAGCAACACAGTGCCTGCCTGGCAAGCACAAGGTTGTGAGTTTAATTCCTGGTACTAAAAAAAAAAAAAAAAATTGAGTCTTCTACCCTAAATAATAGCTCAAACTTAACTTTATGAACTTGCTTTTTCATAGAAGCTAGCAGGTGAGGAAAGCATAAACTGGTGTCATTGACTCTAAAAAACATGTAGAACAGTGGTTAGGAAATGATGGCAGTGATAAAACGCCACTTCCATGATTGGGTGAAAACTTCTAAGCTGTTATATAACCCTGCAGCTACTTCTTTGGAAAAGACATTTCCTCTGGTTTTTAGTAGTACAAAAAAATACACCTTCGGAAAAAAAAATACCTTAGACTCCTTCCACAAGCTTCAATTTTTCAACACCTCTTAAAGGCCTTGAAAGCCAAAACAACTGTTACTTTCTTTCAAATCCACCATTAATAACTAAAACCTTCAGAAAAAGGAACAAATTGCTTAAGTAATATTTTGTCATCCAAGACTTATTTGTCCCTAATATAAATGTAGATGGAAACTAGCACTTCTAAGTCATACACAGTATCATGTTCTGGTTAGAGATTTGATTTCTTACCTTTTTTTAAAAAGTGAGTATCAGTTTACAGAGTAAAAATGACTAAAAAGGAAGAAAGAAATATTCAGAATCACCATTAAAGAAATACAAATTAAAACAACACTGAGATTTCACCTTATCCTAGGAAAACATGGCTGTCATCCAGAAACCAAATAATAACAAATGCTGTTGAGCTGTGAGAGGAAAGAAGAAAAGGAGTTCATCCACATTGTTGATGGGAATGTAAACTCATACAGCCACTATGGAAAGCAGTGTGGAAATTCCTCAAAAACCTAAAACTACAAATTCCAACTGACCCAGCTATTCCCCTTCTAGGTGTCTTCTTAAAATAGTTAAAAACCTCATATTACAGTGATACATGCATATCTATGTTTTGTTTTTTTTTTTTTTGTCTTTTTCCTTTTTATGGGTACCGGGGATCGAACTCACGACTGCCTGCTTGCAAGGCAGGCGCTTATGCCGCTGAGCTAAATCCCCAGCCCCCATATCTATGTTTATAGCAGCACAAATCATAATAGCCAAATCTTGGAAGCAACCTATATGCCCATTGACAAATGAGTGGATAAAGAAAATATGATATTTACACACATTGGAGTACTATTCTATCATAAAGAAAAGGAGTCATTGTAGAAAAATGGATATACCTGTGACGATAATGTTAAGTGAAATAAATCAGCCACACAATCTTAAATATATCTGGTATGAGAACCCAAATGATAAATAAAGAGCAAAATAAAAGATAGATAATAGTAGGGAAATAGATCTTTCTCAAAGGGAAAGAAAATCAAGAGATGGATCAAAGGAGAAGGAAGGGGAATATAAAAAAATTAAAGTAGTATATATAGGCAGCAAATCCACACAAGAGATGTAAACATGTACAATAAAGATATAAAATAAAATTTTTAAGATTGGATTGGAAATAAGCCAGATACAACAAAAATCAGTTTTTATTTTTATGGCCAAGAGAAAACAATACCCTAAAATAATGAACGCCTAAATAAATTACTTGACTAAACACACACGGCAAATATATTCTGTCAGTAAATATATTGAAGAATCAGTTCCATCATTAATGTTTTACAGTGTAGTACTAATCAAATCGAAGATCTTTTGAAAAGCTGTGGTTTAGTATAATGACACCAACTAATATTAAAATTAAATATTAAGTTAACTTTAATTCGTATAACAACAAAAGTAGCAATGAATGAGTATCATAAGCAAACTCCATTTTTGTATGTTTGTATTCTTTTGCTTAAATTTGGTGTGTGTGTGTGTGTGTGTGTGTGTGTGTGTGTGTGTGTGTGTGGATGTGTGTGTGTGCTCACTCATACTTCCAACTCATACATGAATGCTTACTTTGTGCTAGTCAGTACTTGGTGTCTTAGTTATTTTGTCATTGCTGTGACAAAATACACAGCACTCTCAAGTTAAAGGATAGGTTCATTGTAGCTCAGTGTGTAGAGGTTTCAGATTATCTCAGCTGGCCCCAAGGCAGGGCAGCATGGCAGAGGAGGAACAGTCAGTGGCAGGGCAAATACGAGGCAGGAAACAGTGACCTTGCTTTCCTTCTTTCCATTCATATTTGATTTAGGCTATAAGTCCAGGGTGGGGTTTCCCTAGTCATTAATCCCACTACCCAGTACTGTGCTAAACCAAACAGTAGACTAATCCTATTACCACACACCCTGTTTTGCTTTGTGTTTCAATGTCCCCTCAAAGCCTCATGCAGTCATATGTGGGGCTTTTTCAGAGGTGGCTGAGTCTAGAGCATAGATTAATAGTGCAATGCTATTTTGACTGATAGTGAAATACTAAGTTAAGGGTTATAGAATTAAAGGTGAATTATTACCAAACCAGTCCACTGATTGGTTTGGCACCACCCAAATCCTGGTGGCCTAGATACAATATAAGGGACAGAAACAGGCTTGTTTCCTCCTTTGCTTGTTGTGTTACCTTCTGCCTAAAATGAACTGAAAATGCTCTCCTCTGCAATCCCTTTCTGCCATACCACCCTTCTTTGGGACCAGCTGAAACCTCTATAAACTGTGAACTAAATAAACCTTTCCTCCTTTAATTTTTGGTTTCCAGTATTTTGTCTCAGCAATGAGAGAAAAGTAACAAACACACAGCCATGATCCAGTATCGTGTACTCATAACCATCTAACTCCCATAAGCCCCATCTATTGGTGCATGAAATGTTGGGAGGGGACATCTAAATGTAAATCATAGGTGTTGGGGACAGAGGAACAAACAAGGGCAGTGTTGCCTTTATCCTTACAGGATACAAAATGACAAGAGATTTTAAGTGTGACCAATGTTAAAAGCAAAGGGGCTGGCAGTGTCCCTCAGTGAAGAACACATGCTTGGCATGCATGAGGCCCTGGGGTTAATCTTCAACACCATCAAAAAAATAAGGGATACCCTGGAATACCTAGCATGAAAGCTAACTGTCATTGTTTCCACGGGGTATTCCCTGAGAAAATAATGCTTAGAACACTACTATTCAATTAGGAGACTGGATTAGTATATCTTCTGTTACTCATTAGTGAATACCACAGACTGGGTAAATTTTTTTCCTTCTATTTTTTTTAATTTAGGGACAAAAAGAAAAAAAACAGAAAAAGGGTACAAGTTATACAGAGTTTCAGAAAAAATAAATAGTAGGAAATCACTAGTTAATAGATTACATATTGTCATCTTAGAAATAGTTGTTCAAGTTACAAAATTAAAGCATATAAAGTAGACTTTCAAACAGTGAGACTGCAAACAGTTCTGTTCAATGATCCAGCAAAACTCAGTAATATGGTTATCTAACATATACACTTAAATATACATGCAGTTATATCCTTTAGAGCACTTTTTTTTCCCCTCTTTTGTACAATAACAATTACACGTTTTGGGTTTTATTACTCCCACAGTACTTATTACTTTTTTTGAAGAGAGTAAAACCAAATGTGACATAACAGAACAGAGTCAGTCAAATCAAAAGGATGGACATAATACATAACGTAAAAACAAAATATAAGGTGATCAACAGTGGTTACCATACTGCCTCTTGCTATCTTAAAAAGAATTGCCTATATCATCAGTTATAATAAAACAACAAAACAGTAAAAAAACAAAACCAATAAAACCAAAACATTGGAGACATTACAGGACTTCAAAAGAAGATAATAGTCAACCAGAATGGGTGTCATAATGATCTTACTGTCTTAACAGTTGTTGCCTATACTTTTGAACTTGGTACTATCAAGAAAAACAGAATAGAGGAAAATCAGTCCAAACAAGATGGTGAGAGCAATACAGGGTTTCAAATCAAGTTAATAGGAAATCAATGTCGGTTACTATAATATATCTTGCTATTTTTTATTTATTTTCCCTTAATTAAAAAGATAAAAAAGTAAATAATAAAAAAAGGAGATTGACATAAAAGAGGGCATAACAACAAAACATCCCAGGTCAAAACATAACCATTTAAGCAAAATAATCTTTCACGACAAGATATCCCGACATAAATGTAGTTACCATATTGTCTCTTTCTTTGAAATATTTAAATATAACTTTGTATACTCTAGCATCAAACATATCAAGACAATGTAAAATCATTCAAGAGAATGACAGTATTACAGGGTATTTAGAATCAACTAACAAAATGAACCATGGTTTCTGTATAATCTCCTTGTCTATAAACGTTTTTGTTTATATTATCACATATAATAAAACCCAATAAGATACAACACATTAAAATCAATGGAGACAGAAGAACAAAAGCTTGATGGGACTTCAAAACAAGATGATATTAAATCAGCACTACCTATTATGATGTCTTGTTTTCTCCAAAAGAGCTGTTCCTAACATCCAACCTTCTCTGCCTCATTTCTGTTGAGCTCTTTTTCTGTCATTAGTTGTCAGTTTGTCTTCTTCATTTCGCTTTCTGCTCCATTCATTGTGGCCTCTCTGCCACTGTTTCTGGAATCTTGGTATTTTTCATTTTTAGAATATCCTGCAGTATTCTCTGTAGAGTTGGATTGGTGGTTACAAATTCCCCTAGTTCCTCTTTATCCTGGAAGCACCTTGTTTTTCCATCAATTTCTAGGGACAGTTGTGCAAGATATATCAATCTTGGCTGGAGGTTATTATCTTTCAAAGCTTGAATTATTTTCCCCCAAGCTCTTCGTGATTTGATGGTTTGTGCCGAGAAGTCTGCTGTAATTCTGATGGGTGTTCCCTTGTAGTGATCTTTTTCTTGTCTCTGACGGCTTTTAGTATTCTGTTCTTATACTGGATTTCTGGAATTTTGATTATTATATGACTGGGTGTACCTCTGTTTGGATTGTAGGTGGCTGGGGTCCTGTATGCCTCCTCCTACACCTGAGTATTTTACCTTTTGCTAAATTAGGGAAATTCTCCTGGATTATTTCTGTGAATAGCTTTTGTTGTCCATTTGTTTGTGTTCCTACTTCTTTTATGTTCTTAATTCTTAAATTATAGATCCTCTTATCATCTTCTAGCCTTTGTATTATTGCTGTTTGTTTTCTTATTTTTAAGAAGTTTTTCATTTTATGCTCTCACCTTACAAATCTGCCCTCCAGTTAAGAAAATCTATCCTTAGTTTCTTTCAAGCTGTTATGCCAGCTTTCAATAGAGTTTTTTAGTTTCCTGGTAATCTCTTTGAACCTACTTCACATATTCTATGTTTTCTCTATTTTCTGCATCAAACAGTTCTCCCCTTTTTTCTTTTTTGTTCTTCCATTCCACCATCTGTTTTTGCTTGGGTGGTGCTTAGCATTTCTCTAACTATTCTACTTATATCTTGCTTTATTTCGTTAAATACTTCCCTTTTGAACTCATCTATGAGGCTCTGGAGATACTGCTTTATATCTATTAGTGTCGTGTCTGATATTATGTGGTTTCTGTCCTCATTCTCCTTTGTATTTACCTTTCCTGGATCAGTGTTCTCAGGATTAGGGACTGAGGACCCTTTCTTGTTGCTCCCTCTTCCCATACTTTTTGTTTCTTCCATACAAACGTATGTAGCAGGCCCAGTTTTTTTTCTCGTTGTCTGTTACAGTTTGTTTGAATTGCACCAGCTAGGTGTTTCCACCACTGCAGTGTACTAGGGAGACACAGACCTGGGCAGCCTCTACTGGGCCTGCCCCTCCAGGTCAACCTAGTGAAGGCTTCACTGCTAGCATGCACCGCCAGGCGCTGGGACCTGGTTTGGGCTAGTCTACTGAGTCTTAGTCAGTAGCGTTACCCAGGCCAAGCACTCCACACCAATCCCACTTGAGAGAGGAATATGCGACTAAAGTGACTGCAGCATCCTATTCCAGCTAGTCTGTCTGTTCCCAAAATGTCCTCTTTTGGAGCCTGCTAGTCTATGGAAGGGTCCCTGTTCCTCTCACTCACCGCAGGTTGATGCAGGACTCCCCGCTAGTCCCACTCTCAACTCCGTTCGCCAATTCCCGCTCTCAGAGCTTTCATGCGTCTCTCTCCCTGTTGTGCCGATTAGGCTGCAGCAGCGGCAGCAGAAAATTCAAATCACAGCTTCTAGAGGCGCAGGTTCCAGCTTCTGCGCTAAGATTTTATCTGTTCCAGTTATAGCACCGGGATTGCATTTCCAGTTGGTTTCTCTCAGCTTAGTTCGTTCCTGGGTCAGCAGGGTATATCTCCCCTTGCTTAGGACTCCTCACACTGCACCATTCCTGGATTCTAACCTGGTTATCTCAGAGAGCCTCCATAGCTGCTGTTATCTATCCGCCATGTTCTCTCGAAAGTCAGACTTGGTAAATTTTAAAGAAAGAAGGTTAATTTTGGCTCAGCATCAAAGGGTCACATCCAGTAATGGTCTTCTTCTGGCAGAGTGCTGAGGTTGCATTGGACATTATGTGGCAAGAGACAAAAGAATGTGCATCTTAGTCTCTCTACCTCTTATTTTTAAGAAATGTTTTCTAGTACTGGAGATTGGACTCAGAGCCTTTACACTCAATTACATCTCGAGCCTTCGTATTTTTTGTTTGTAGGGTTGCTTCATTTTATAAAATCTAATCTGTTTTAGCTTCAGTGTACAGCAACAATTCAGAGAATGATGGGATTATTTTCTGGTCCCACCTCTCTGTGTCTGGAAAAATGCTGTTTAAAACCAACAACTGCAGCTCCTTTCAGATCTCAGTCAATGTTTGTGGCAAAACAGAGGCCAAGGAGAAATGGAGGGACGTTGATGGGAACAGAAAACCAGAGCAAAGGGCTCTTGGCTAAAGAGGAAAGGGCCTCATCATCACTGCCTGCAGCTTCTCACTGTACTCATAGCACTGAAAACACCTGCAGTCCAACAACTCCACGTGAAAGCACACTGAGTCCAGAGTCAAAAGGGAACAGGTGAGAGGTGGATATGGCCAGTAAACGCAATAGCAGGTCAAGAGGGGAGATGGCAAAACTCCTTCCTATGCATGGGAAGAGGTAATCCGGTAACTGATACTGAGGTTGGTCATGGCACTCAACTTAAACAATGAAGTCAAGAAGGGCATGGAGTGAAGTATTTCAGATCCTAAAGGAAAATGATTTCCAACCCAGATTGATGTACCCTGGAAAACTGTCCTTCAAATGGATAGAGAAATAAGATACTTCCATGACAAAGAATAGCTGAAGAGCTTCATAACCACGAAATCAACTCTGCAAAGAATACTGAAAAACATTCTAGATAGACATAGGAAAAAAACCGCTAAGCAAGGTTTAGTTAAACAGAGGAAAGGTAAAGAATCAATATCAGAAAGAAAACGTATCAAAAATAAACAATACATATCAGTTATAACCATTAATGTAAAAGGCCCCAACTCATCAATTAAAAGAAACAGGCTGGCAGAATGGATCAAGAAACAAAATCCAACTATATTCTGGATAGAAGAAACCCATCTAACCCAAAAGGAAACTCATAGACTGAAAGTTAAAGGAGGAAAAATAATACTTCATGCAACAGGAACCAAAAAAAAAAAAAGCAGTGCTAGCTATTCTGTTTGCAGACAATGTGAACTTTAAACCAAGAATGATCAAAAGAGATAAAGAATACTAGTTAGGAGAAAACTTCAAAAGGAAAAGATAATCTTAAATATATATGCATCAAATTTGGGAGCACCCACCTATACCAAACAAATACTAACAGAAATGAATAATCAAATAAGCAAAAACAATTATAGTGAAGACCTTAACACCCCAATGACATAAAGAAACAGATCAACTGGGCAGAATATTAACAAAGAAATAACAGAACTGAATCACATCTGTGAACAAATAGACTTAGTGGACATATACCGAGTGTTCCACCAAACAACATCAAAATATACATTCTTCATAGCAACACATGGGACATTCTCTAAAATAGATCATATACTAGCCCACAGAACATGCTTAAGTAAATGCAAAAGAACTGTAATGATTCCATACATGCTATTGGCTGATAGCACCAAGAAACTAGAAGTTAATGACAAATGTAACTGCAAAAACCCCACAAACACATGAAAATTGAATAATACCCTCCTGAGCAATCAGTGGGTCACAGAGGAAATTAAAGAAGAAATTAAACAATATCTACAAAGCAAATGAAAATACAAATATGACATATTAGAACTTGTGGGATGCAATGCAAGTAGTCCTCAGAGGAAAATTTATTGTGGTGAACTCTCACATCAGGAAAACAGAACAAACACAAATAAACAACCTGACACTACACCTTAAGCATCTAGAAAAAGAAGAGCAAGTAACGCCCAAAGCCAAAAGAAGGAAGGAAATTATAAAGATCAGAGCAGAAATCAATGCAGTAGAGACTAAGAAAATAATACAAAGAATCAATGAATCAAAGAGTTGGGTCTTTGAAAGAATAAATAAAATTGATAAGCCCCTAGCCAACCTTATTTTTAAAAAGGAAGGAAAAAACTCAAATTCATGCAATAAGGAATGAAAAGAGTGAAATCACTACAGACCCTGGGGTAATACAGAAAATCATCAATACCTATTTTGAAAACCTCTGCTCTCATTGGCTTGATAACACAGAAAAAATGGACAGATTCTTAGAAAAATATGAACTGCTAAAGCTGGATGAAGATGTAAAACTGCTGAATAACTCAATTTCAATTGATGAAATTTAAACTGTAATTAAAACCTTACCAACAAAGAAGGGCCCAAGTCCAGATGGATTCACTGCAGAGTTCTATAAGAAATTCAAAGAAGACTTAATGCTGACACTCCTCAAACTCTTCAATGAAAATGAAAGGGAAGCAATTCTTCCTAACTCATTCCTGGAAGCAAGTAATACTCTAAAACCAAAACCAGAGAAAGATCCAACCAAAAAAAGAAAACTATAGGCCAATCTCCCTAATGAACATAGATGCAAAATTCATAATAAAATACTGGCAAACAGAATGCAGCAAATCATCAAAAAGATTATACACCACAACCAACTGGATTCATCCTAGGAATGCAGAGATAGTTCAACATATGCAAATCAATAAATATAATCCACCATATCAATAGAGCCAAAAATAAGAATCACATGATCATTTCTATATATGCAGAAAAAGTTTTGATAAGGCCCAACATTCATTCATGATAAGAATCTTACAGAAAATTGGAATAGATGGTATTTACCTCAATAGGATAAAAGCCATCTATGACAAACAGCATCATATTAAACAGACAAAAACTGAAAGCCTTTACTCTAAAATCAGGAACAAAACAATGATGTCTATTATCACCACTCCTGTTCAATATAGTGCTGGAAATATTAGCCAGAGCAATTAGACAAGAGAGAGAAATAAAAGGAGTAACACACAAACAACAAACTCACTGAGAGAAATGAGAGGAGCCACACCCTTCACAATAGCATCTGAAAAAATGAAATACTTAGAAATCAATCTAGCAAAAGAAGGAAATGATCTATTCAGGGAAATTTATAATACCCTGAAAAAAGAAATTGAAGAGGACCTCAGAAAATATTCATGGACAGGAAGAACAAATAATGTGAAAATGGCCCTTCTTCTAAAATTGTTATACAGATTTAAAGCAATTCCAATCAAAATACCACTAGCACACCTCACAGATCTAGAGAAATCATTCTTAAAATTCATCTGGAACCAGAAAAGACCTGGAATAGCAAAGGCAATTCTAAGAAACACAGGCAAGGCAGGAGGCATCACAATCCCTGACTTGAAGTTATACTACAAAGTTACTATAATAAACTCAGTATGGTACTCGAAGAAAAACAGACTTGAAGGTCAATAGAATAGATTAGAACATACAACTACAACTACAAACACACTCAGCCATCTTTTCTTTGATAAAAGGGCCAAACACATTCACTGGAAGAAAGATAGTCTCTTTAATAAGAGGTGCTGGAAAAACTGGCTCTCCCTATGCTGAAAACTACAACTAAACCCATGCTTATCACCATGTACTAAAGTCAAAATGGATCAAAGATCTAAATATTAAAACAGAGACACTAAATCTGCTGGAAGACAAAGTGGTAGAAATCTCAAAGATAAGGGATAGGTATAGAATTCATGAACAAAAATCAAAACACACTAGAAATACTTCCCAGAATCAATAACTGGTATCTCATCTTATTAAAAAGTCTTTGCATGTTGAAAAAACTCCAACAGAATAAAAAAGAAACCCATGAATTTTGAAAAAATCTTAGTCCACTGTCATTCAGACAAAGGACTTCTATCTAGAACATATAAAAATTTTTTTAAATGAGACCCCTGAAATTCAAAGACCCAATCCAAAAATGAGCATCCAAGATGAAAGTTCTCAGATAAACAAACACAAATGGCAAATGAATACATGAAAAAAATGTTCAGCATCATTGGTCATTAGAAAATGCAAATTAAAACCAACTGAGATTCCATCTCACTCCAGAAAGAATGGCCAGGATCAAGAAAACTACCAACAACAAATGCTAGAGAGACTGCAGGGAAAATGGAAATCTTCTGCGCTGTTGGTGGTAGTGCAGACTGGTGCAACCACTGTGGAGGTCAGTTTGGAGGTTCCTCAGAAAGCTGGGATTGGAAGTCCCATTTGACCTAGCTGCCAGGCTGCCTCAAATTGATTCAAATTGAATCCATTTATACTTATAAGTTAAATAAATCAAATCACAAGTGTAAATACTGTATTGTCTCCCTAGTATAAGAAATGGTAAGCATACATAAGATACAAAATCCTCAATAAATACAGTGAAAGGGTAAGAATCTGCTCAAAGAGGAAAAAAATAATATCACAGGAAAAAGGAGGAAAAAAGAAAAAGTAAGGGAAAAGAAAAAATATATAAATTTGTATAAACATACTTAGGATAGCTAAGATGGTTGTGCTACAAATTCTACAAGTTCTTGAAACAAAACAGTTAACACTCATAAGATTGAAACAGTTTTGCTTGTTTGTGTCTGGTGATCTGAGGAACTCTTTTGAAGATCACTATGTAAAATAACAAACTTAGTTATGTTCCTACTACCTTGTTTTGAAGGCCTATATCATCATTGTTTGGGGCTCTTTGCTATTGTTATTTATTTTTCTTTTTTGTTTCTTGTTTTTCCAGTAGTCTATTTTAGGTGTTTTGTTTTGTTTTTCCCTCTAATACAGAAAGGATAGGTGTACATCTAGAGGCTTATACATGCTTAGAACTTTTCCTAAACAGTTTATGAGAATCGATATATTATGCATGATGAAATGAACAGCTACTTTGAAAAAAAAGAGACATTATGATATCCATTGCTGATTCTGTATTGTCATACTGTGAAATCCAGTAATGCTTTTTTTCTTTGTTCAGAGCAGTTTTAGTCTGTTTTGTATTGTTTAATTTCCATATACATGAAAGTATAGACAGCTATTTTAAAAAGAAGAGATATTATGGTAGCTATTGTTGATTTTCCTATTGTCTGGTTTTGAAGGCCTGTAATGCCTTCATTACTGTGTTCTGATCAGTTTTGTACTATTGTGTTTTGTATGAATTCATTGTGTGTGAAGATATAGACAACTATTTGGAAGAAAACAAGAGAAATGGTAGCCACTATGAATCTCCTGTTGTCTTACTTAGAAATGTGTGTCACTTAAATTGTTTCCTTATGATCTGCTTTGTTCTGTTTTGTTATGTTTTGTTTTACCCTTTTTAAAATAAAAATAACAAAAATAAAAGATAAAATGATGAACCAATCCACAGGGCTGCCAGAGGCACTGCTGCCTACCTGCCAAGCAAAAACTGCTATACTGACAAGGCTCCAACAAACTAGCAGGCTGCAAAAATGTGGCTAAGTCAAGCCAAAGAGGATAAATTTGAAATATAAAGCCCTCTGCCTCTTTTTCTTTCCCTCCACACAGCAGATGAGGCAGCCTGGCAGCAAATTTCACCTGTACCTATCCTTCCCAACAGACCAGCGGCCTGCAGCACTCAGTGTGTGTGTGTGTGTGTGTGTGTGTGTGTGTGTGCGTGTGTGTGTGTGTGTGTGTGTGTGTGTGTGTGTCTGTGTGTGCACGCGCGCGCGTGCCCTACCGGCTAACTGGAAACCTTAACAACAAGATTAGGGATCACATCAGAGGTAGTGCATGACCTTCCCACCCTCTAACTTGTGGCTTGAGAGAGGGATATAGACACACAAGATTTAAATAACCATGGCACTCACCTTGTGGAAGAAGAGACTGAAGTGGGACCCAGCAGCCTTGGGCAGTCTCTGTGGCAGCAAGGTTATGGACTGCAGCTGCGCTGGTGGTAGTAGTGGTGGAGACAGCAGCAGTGGCAGCAGCCAACAATTGCAGCTAAGGTAGTAAGTGGAACAGCAAGACCCCTCCAGTCCTGTGATCAGTGGCTTGAGAGACTTTAAGCACCTTCTACCATGGCAACAAGTAGGAGATTAGTACTCCCCCATGGCAGAGGAAATTGAAGTGGGACTGATGGTCTCCACTGTGGCAGGAGGAGCAGAATATCAGCCCACAGCATTCCACTGCACCCCGCCCTGCACCCTCCAGCACACAAAGACAAAGATATGCCAGTGGAAATGGAACGGAGAAGGCTGTGCAAGCACCAGGAAGAGCCAGTAGCACAGAGCCTGAGAGCAGTGTTGGGCTGTGCCTGTCTGAGGTTCACACCACAACTGGGAGAGCGGCAAAGAGACAAACAGGGTAAGGAGTGGCGCAGTCGCCAAGGGACACACAGAAAGCTACAGGCTGAAGACTCTGGCCCCAGGACCCATCCAGAGGCCAAGATCAGTGCCACAACCAGCACTCATCCCACTGCACAGCTGGCTGGATTACTCAGCAGTTACAGACTCTGACTTGTACACTACCACAGAATGGTGGACATCAGAGGAATTGGATCATTGTATTTCTTTATCTGTTCATTTCATTTTCCTTTCTCTGTTTGGTGGTGTTTCTTCTTTAGCATTTGACCTTTATTTTTCTTCTGTTTCATTAGTTTTTTTTTTTCCCCGTTCCTTGACTCTCTCTTTTGATTTTATGATACGTCCATGTGAATTAACATTGCCTCTAGTTTTTCTGGCTCACTTTGATTTTCTTTTACTTTCTCCTACATTCTCTCTCTCCTGACCCCTTTTCCAATTTCCCAGAGCTTGCAGGATGATCCTTTGTCCTGCAGCCTTTGTTCTACTGTATCTCTCTTCCACTGTCCCTCTGTTTTATCTCCGCTCTTAAATTTCTAAACCACATGGTAAAATCACTCTACTAATGGGAAATTCTTTGTATATAAGTTCTTGACTTATGTTGGATTTCCTTATACAACTGTAGATCTTGCCCCTGTACTGAAAGGTACCAAATTAATACTTAGGGTAGGTTGTCAGGTTTTAGTCTATGCTTTGTACTTTGTTATTGCTAATTGTACTACTTAATCCAGGATGTCATAATTGTTGTAATCAATTAATCTTTTTTGAAAGAAAACATTGTGATTGTTTTGGGTCATAAACACCACCATGGTCTAGTACCAGAGGACTGGGTGCTGAGCCAAATAGATAGCAACATCTCATCCTTAATAAATTGCAAAGGTGGCTGGGTATTTAGCTCAGTGGCATAAGTGCCTACCTGACAAACGTGAGGCCACGAGTTTGACCCTTGGTATAAAAAACAAAAAGCAACATAAAATTTTAAAATACAAAATGATAAAATGCAGAAGCAAAGTACAACTCCAGATATCCAGTCCAACTAGGATAAGTCCATGGAAATGAGATAGATGAAATTCCTGAATTTTCTGAAATGATAGGAGCAGAAGTAAAATGAATGAGGCAATAGAGAAAATAATCTCTCGGGTAAAAAAAAATGATGATCAAAATGAAGGAAATGCTCCATGAATCTACAATAGTTACAGATTAAAAAGGTGGGGCAGGGAGCTTAGGAAAATAATGGAAACTATGACTGCCCAGCATAGAAAAGATAAAGGAATCCATGAAAGAGATTTAAACAGATATTAAAGGCAAGGACATCTAGAAGACAGTATTGAAGAATACTGTCTAGAATAACAGTATTGAAGAATACTGTCTATACTTCTAGAATAACATCTAGAAGACAGTATTGAAGTTAGCAACCACAAAATAAAGATACCTGAAAAATAGCAAGGAACCAAGAAAAATCAATCCAACAGCTCCTAGATAATGCAAAAAAAAAAAAAAACAGATTAATGGAAGTCAGTGAGAAAGCTAGAGACAACAGAAATGCCATAAAAAAATAAACCTGTTCAGAAGTAATGGCAGAAAATTTCCCAAACATGGAAAAAGAATTTGACACACAAATACATGAGGCATATAGAACTCCAATCAACCATGAATGAAATACATCTACACTAAGTTATATAATAATCAAGATTCCAGAAATTCAGCACAAAAACAGAGTATTAAAAACTGTGAGAGAAAAAAGAAACAAATCACCTATAAAGGAAAGCCCATCAGAATCACAGTAGATTTCTCAATACAAACCCTTAAATCAAGGAGAGCACGGAATGAAAGACTTCAGGTCCTGAAAGAAAACAATGTGCAACCCAGACTGATGTATCCTGAAAAACTATCTTTAAAAATCAATTCAGAAATAACATATTTCTAAGACAAAGAACAACTGAAGAAATTCATGACCACCAATACAATGCTACAAAATATTTTGAATTATATTTTAGACAGAAACAACAAAGACCATAATTTCAAGAACACCAATAGAAGACCCGCCATGCAGGACAAGCAACTAAATCAAGGGGAAAGACAAGGAATCAACAGCAGGGAAACAATATGACAAGGATAAGGCAATCTTATCACTTATAACCATTAATGTAATACAAATACATGAGACATATAGAACTCTAACTAGTAAATAAATAAATGTAATACACCATATTAACAGATCCAAGGACAAAAATCCTATGATCATCTCAATAGATGCAGAAAAAAGCTTTTGACAAAGTCCAGCATTCATTCATAATAAAAATTATAAAGATTAGAACAGATATTACTATGATTGAGACTAAGAAAATAATACAAAGAGTGAATGAATCAAAGAGTTGGTTCTTTGAAAGATTAAATAAAATTAATAAGCCCTTAGCTAATCTTATCAAAGAAAAAATTCAAATTCATTCAATTAAAAATGAAGAGTAAAATCATAAAGAGTAAAATCTGGAGTTTGAAAAACTCCAGATCTTCAATACCCACTTCCATAACCTTTACTCTAACAAGATGTAAAATACAGAAGAAAAAGACACATACCTAGATTCACATGGATTACCAAAATTGAATCAACAAGATACAAAAATTCTAAGTAAAGCAATATCAGTCAATGAAATTGAAAATGTAATTAAAAACTTGATACCATATTCATAAGTGATATAAATGAGACATGCATGTGTAAACACCATATTGTCTCACTTGTGTGAGAAGCTGAAACCATATACATACATATATATATATATATATGTGTGTGTGTGTATATATATATACATATATATAAAATATAGTTAAGATAGTATACTAAAATTTTTTTTAAAAAAAACTTGCCAACAAGGACCAGGGATTTAGCTCAGTGGCTTAAGCACCTGCCTTGTGAGCGCATGGTCACAAGTTTGATCCCTGGTACAAAAAGAAAAAAAACTTTCCAACAAAGAAAAGCCAAGGTCCTGATGGATTTACAGCTGAATTCTTCAGATAATTTAGAGATTTCATGCCATTACTCCTGAAACTCTTTAATGAACTTGAAAAGGGGAAAAAAAGAAATTGAAAAAGAAACGCTATTTTCAAATTCATTCCTGGAAGCAAGTATTACCCTGATACCAAAATCAGAAAAGGACCTGACCAAAAAAAGAGAACTACATGTCAACTTCCATTTGAACACAGACACAAAAATCCTCAATAAATACTGGCAAACAGAATGCACAAATCATCAGGAAGATTATGCACCATGACCAAGTAAGATTCATCCCAGGAATTCAAGAATGGTTCAACATATGCAAATCAATAAATATAATGCACCATATTAACAGAGACAAGGACAAACATCACGTAATCATCTCAATGGACACAGAAAAAGCATGCTTCAAAGTTCAACACTCATTCATGTTAAAAATATAGAGAAAATTGGAATAGATGGTCTTTATCTCAATCTGATAAAAGCCAACTATAACAGACCAACAGCCAGCATAATCATAAGTGGTAAAAAAAAAAAAAAAAGAAATTTAAGCTTTCATTCTAAAATCAGGAACAAGACAAGAATGTCCATTACCACTACTCACTATAATTCTGGAAACATTACCCAGAGCAATTAGACAAGAGAAACAAATGAAACGAATAGGATAGGAAAGTAAGAAGTTAAATAATCATTATTTGCAAGTGATGATATTCTACATAGAACATTCCAAAAACTCTATTGAAAGATTTCTAGATTTAATGACCAAATTCACATAACTGAATACAAAGTCAACACGCAAAAATCAATAGCATTTCTGTAGAAAAATCACAAATGCACTGAAACAAAAGTTAGAGAAGTTAAAGAAACAATACCTTTCACAAGAGCATGGAAAAAATAAATTATTTAGGAATCAATCTAACAGAAGTAAAAATTCTATACATTGAAAAAAACTACAGCACTCTGAAAAAAGGAGGTTAAAGAGAGAATATCAGAAAATGTAAAGCTATCTCTTGGTCTTAGATAAAAAATATCACCAAGGTGAAAATGGCTATATTGGTTTGTGTCTTGATGTGCCCCTAAAGACTGATAGAGGCACTGAGCTTTTTCAGAATAGTTGTAGCTACAGTGTATGATGCTGCGATTAAGAGAATGTGATTAGTAACTCTTTCCACTGTTTGGTTTAGCATGTTCTGGTTAGGATTTAGGATGGAGTGCTCCATCCACCCTAGGGCAAGTAGCCTGCATACAACATAAGGGACAGAAATTCTTTTGCTGTCTTGCACAACATGGACAGTTGCCCATCTGCCCTGGGCTACCATGTTATGCAGCTAGTGGATTATGCACTAAAATGTTTACAAACTTTAAGCTATAATTATCATTCTTCTCTTAACTTTGTGTATCTGATATTCTGTTTTAGCAAAGAGAAAAATAAATAGAACAATGGCCATATTCACAAAATTCATATACAGCTTTAATACAATCACAATACCATTGACATACCTCACAGAGCTAGAGAAAACATTCCTAAAATTCATTTGGAACTAGAAAAGATCTAGTATAGCAAAAAAAAAAATTCTGGTCAACAAAGTTAAGGCAAGTCAATTCCTGACTTGAAATTATACTGTAAAACTACTATGATAAAAACAGAATGGTACTAAGAAAAAGAACAGACCAGAGGATCAATGGAATAGAAAAAAGATGAAGAAACAACTTCAAACACACTCAGCCACTTTATTATTTTTTTTTACCAGTACCAGGGATCAAACTCATGACCACACGCTTGCAAGGGAGGTGCTTATGCCACTGAGCTAAATCTCCAGCCCCTCAGCCACCTTATCTTTGACAGAGGTGTCAAACATGTTCACTGGAAGAAAGATAGTCTCTTTAATAAAAGATAAAACTGGCTCCCTACATGCTGAAGACTAAAACTAGACCCATATCTTTCACCATGCACCAAACTAAAATCAAAATCAATCAAAGATCTAAATATTAAAACAAAAACTCTAAATCTGCTGGTGGAGAGAATAGGCAGAACTCTTGAAGATATAGATGTATGCAAAGATTTCATAAACAAAACCCTGATTACATGGAAAACACCACAAAGAATCAACAACTGGGATCTCATCTTATTAATAAGCTTTTGCACAGCAAAGAAATCACCAACACAGTTAAAACACAACACACAGAGATTAATACACACTTTTCAGATGAAGAAGTAGAAACAAAAAATAAATATATGAAAACTTGTTCAACATCACTAGTTATTTGAGGGATGCAAATTAAAACAACACTGAAATTCTGTCTCACTCAAGAAATCAACTAAGAGCCAGAGACATAGCTCAGCAGTATAGCACCTGCATAGCAATTGAAGGCCCTGAGTTCAATTCCCAGTACTGAAAGAAAGAAAGAAAGAAAGAAAGAAAGAAAGAAAGAACAAATGTTGGCAGGGTTGTAAGGAAGAAGGAACAGCTCTCCACTATTGGTGAGAGTGTAGACTGGTACAAACACTGTGGAAATATGTGAGGAGATTCCTCAAAGTAGTAGGACTAGAGTTTCCATTTGTCTCAGCCATTCCTTTTCTTAGTATCTTCCCAAAAGGAATAAAAGCTTCATACCACAGTGATATATGCATAACCATGTTTTATAGAAGTACAATTTACTATAGCTATTTCTTGGAAACAGCCCAAATGCCCATCAACCAAGGAATAGATAAAGAAGATGTGGGTTTTTTATACAATGGAGTACTACCAGCCATAAAGAAGAATAAACGTGACATTTATAGCTAAAAGAATGGGACTGGAGATTATGGTCTTAAGTGAAATAAATCATACATACTTGTATAAATATTGCATTGTATTTCTGGTGTGAGAAACTGAAAAAGTAAATAAGAATCAAAATCTATAATAGGTATTGTGAAATAGGAAGAAACTGCTCAAAAGGAAAGGAAAACCAGAAAGGGAGGGAGAAAAGATGAAAGGAAAAGAAAAATGAGAAAAGAATGATAAAATGGATACAAAGCTTTGTAAATACAATGCAAAGAGAGGTTGAAGTAAAGGGAGAGGAATGGGGAAAAAAACAGGAATCAAATCATACCATGTACACATTCCCTGTGATGAATGCAATCATTATGTATATCTAAATTGTGAAAGGTTTGGCCCAGACAGGACACTGTAGCCAGGAAAGCAACAACTGGAAGCAGGAAGCCCCATCTTGCCCTGCCCCTAGGAAGTTACCTGTGACGCCATCTTCCCACCCCTGGGAATTTACATATGGCGCCAAACCTAGGACCAATGGGCTACCTGTGTATCCCTAATGCCCGCCTTAGGTTCCACCCCAAACCGAGGCTATTTACAGGCCCCCACGCGGCGTGTCCGCCGGAGAGATCGCCAGCGGTGGGGTTGCCGGTCATCTCTCTCGGTGTTCTCAGAATAAAGGCCGCTTTTTATTTTATATTTCTCATCTTTTGTTAATATTTTTCATCTTTTGGAAATAACTCTATCAAATTGTACCAATAAAATTAATTTTTAAAAAAGACTGTAGTACACCTGCACACATTGAGAACTTGGATGACTAGGCTCCTCTATCTTATCAGGACTAGCTTTGAATAAAACCTTTTCTTTGTTACCATAGTAAATAGCCCCCTTTCATTTGGTCTGCAAGTAGCAAATGAGCCTGAGTCCATGGATGTTAAGTAGTGGGATTTGCAAACACCATCCCCTACAAAATTTACTTGTTGAAGGCCAGTCCTCAATGTCTTGGTATTTGTATAAGAGGAGTGATTGGGAACAGTGATTAGATTGTGAGGGCTCCATCCTCAAGAACTGGATTATTGGAGAACATGGCGGACAAATAACAGCAGCCATGGAGGCTCTCTGAGATTACCAGCTTAGAATTCAGGGGTGGTGCCGTGGGAGGAGTCTTAAGCGAGGGGAGATGTACCCTGCTGACCCAGGAATGAACTAAGCTGAGAGAAACCAACTGGAAATGCAATCCTGATGCTATAACAGGTACAGATAAAATCTCAGCGCGGAAGCTGGAGCCGTGCCACTGGAAGCTGCGATTTGAATTTCCTGCTGCTGCTGCTGTGTCCCAATCTGCAAGGCAGGGAGAGAGACGCACGAAAGCTCTGAGAGTGGGAATCAGCAAACAAAACGGCATTGAGAACAGGACTGGCAGGGAGCCCTGCATCGACCTGCAGTGAGTGAGAGAAACGGGGACCCTTTCATAGACTAGGAGGCTCCAACAGAGGACATTCTGGGACCTGGCAGACTAGCCGGAATAGGATGCTGCAGTGACTTCAGTCACATATTCCCCTCTCAAGTGGGATTGATGGGGAGCGCTTGACCTGGGTGACCCCGTGGACTAAGATCCAGTAGGCTAGCCCAAACCAGGTCCCTGCGCCTGGCGGTGCACCCTACCAGTGAAGCCTTCACTAGGTTGATCTGGAGGGATGGGCCCAGCAGAGGCTGCCCAAGTCTGGGTCTCCCTAGTACACTGCAGTGGGCAAGAACACCTAGCCAGTGTGATTCAAACAAACTGTAACAGACAAAGAGAAAAAAAACTGGGCCTGCTACATATGTTTGTATGGAAGAAACAAAAAGTATGGGAAGAGGGAGCAACAAGAAAGGGTCCTCAGTCCCCAATCCTGAGAATACTGATCCAGGAAAGGTAAATGCAAAAGAGAATGAAGACAGAAAACATGCAATATCAGGCACAGCACCAATAGACATAAAGTGATATCTCCGGAGTTTCATAGACAAGTTCAAAAATGCAGTATTTAATGAAATAAAGCAAGAAATAAGTAGAATAGTTAGAGAAATGCTAAGCACCGCCCAGGAAAAAACAGATGGTGGAATGGAAGAACAGAAAAAAAGGGGAGAATTGTTAGATGGAGAAAATAGAGAAAACATAGAATATGTGAAGTAGGTTCAAAGAGATTACCAGGAAACTAAAAACTCTATTGAAAGCTGGCATAACAACTAATTAAGGATAGATTATCAGAACTGGAGGACAGATTTGTAAAGTGGGAGCATGAAATGAAAAACTTCTTAAAAATAACAAAGAAACAAACAGCAATAATACAAAGACTAGAAGATGGTAAGAGGATCTATAACTTAAGAAGAACATAAAAGAAGAAGTAGGGACACAAACAAATGAACTACAAAAGCTATTCACAGAAATAATCCAGGAGAATTTCCCTAATTTAGCAAAAGGTAAAGATACTCAGGTGTATAAGGCATACAGGACCCCAGCCACCTACAACCCAAACAGAGCTACACCCAGGCATATAATAATCAAAATTCCAGAAATCCAATATAAGAACAGAATACTAAAAGCTATCAGAGACAAGAAACAGATCACTTACAAGGGAACACCCATCAGAATTACAGCAGACTTCTCGGCACAAACCATCAAATCACGAAGAGCTTGGGGGAAAATAATTCAAGCTTTGAAAGATAATAACCTCCAGCCAAGATTGATATATCTTGCACAACTGTCCCTAGAAATTGATGGAAAAACAATGTGCTTCCAGGATAAAGAGGAACTAGAGGAATTTGCAACCACCAATTCAACTCTACAGAGAGTACTGCAGGATATTCTAAAAATGAAAAATACCAAGATTCCAGAAACAGTGGCAGAGAGGCCACAATGAATGGAGCAGAAAGCGAAATGAAGAAGACAAACTGACAACTAATGACAGAAAAAGAGCTCAGAAGAAATGAGGCAGAGAAGGTTGGATGGTAGGAACAGCCATTTTGGAGAAAACAAGACATCATAATAGGTAGTGCTGATTTAATATCATCTTGTTTTGAAGTCCCATCAAGCTTTTGTTCTTCTGTCTCCATTGGTTTTAACCTGTTGTATCTTATGGGACTTTCTTATATGTGATAATATAAAAAAAACGTTTATAGACAAGGAGATTATACAGAAACCATGGTTCATTTTCTGTTAGTTGATTCTAAATACCCTGTAATACTGTCATTCTCTTGAATGGTTTTACATTGTCTTGATATGTTTGATGCTACAGTATACGAAGTTATACCCAAAGATTTTAAGGAAAGAGACACTATGGTAACTACTTTTATGTCAAGATTATCTTGTGGTGAAACACTATTTTGCTTAAATGGCTATGTTTTGACGTGGGGTGTTTTGTTGTTATGCCCTCTTTTTATCTCAATCTCCTTTTTATTATCTACTTTTTCATTTTTAGCCTTTTAATTAAGGGAAAAATAAATAAAAATAGCAGAATATATTATAGTAACCCACATTGATTTCCTATTAACTTGATTTGAAACCCTGTATTGCTCTCACCATCTTGTTTGGACTGATTTTCCTCTATTCTGTTTTGCCTGATAGTACCAAGTTCGAAAGTATAGGCAACAACTATGAAAAGAATAAGATTCATTATGACGCCCATTCTGGTTGACTGTTATCTTCTTTTGAAGTCCTCTAATGTCTCCAATGTTTTGGTTTTACTGGTCTTGTTCTTTACTGTTTTGTTCAATTTTATTATAACTGATGATATAGGCAATTCTTTTTAAGATAGCAAGAGGCATTAATGGTAACCATTGTTGATCACATTGTATTTTGTTTTTACATTATTATGTCCATCCTTTTGATTTGACTGACTCTGTCCTGTTATGTCACATTTGGTTTTACTTTCTTCAAAAAAAAGTAATTGTGTAATTGTCGTTGTACAAAAGAGAGGAAAAGAAAGTGCTCTAAAGGACATAACTGCATGGATATTTAAGTGTATAAGATAGGTAACTATATTACCAAGTTTTATTGAATCATTCAACAGAACTGTTTGCAGTCTCACTGTTTGAATGTCTACTCTATATGCTTTAATTTTGTAACTTGAACAATTATTTCTAAGATGACAATATGTAATCTATTAACTAATCTATTTCCTACTGTTTATTTTTTCTGAAACTCTGTATAACTTGTACCCTTTTTCTGTTTTTTTTTCTCCTTACATACAATTTTTTTTAAAAGGACCTGGATTATTGGCCTTATAAAAGAGAGCTCAAGAGAGCTCCCTCACCCCTTCTTCCATGTGAGGCTATAATTGAAAAGATACTCATTTAGAAACCAGAAAGTAGACCCTCAGAGACAAAGAAAAGTTCAGCAGCACCTTAATCTTGGACTTTCAAGCCTCCATAACTGTGAGGAATTAATTTCTACTACTTATAAACCTCCAAATATGTATTTTTGCTATAGAGGAAGTGATTCTTAGCTCAACCAAACTTTAAAGAAAAGTATTCAATCAATACATCATGTTGAGGAAGACTTTTATCCTGTATAGATAACACAGCAATGGGATTTTGAAGTGGAAGAGAGACTGGGCTCAAATGCAAATATAGCACAGACAGATGAAATTTATGCCCAAGGATTTTATATTTTTCTTTTAACTGCATTTCCTCAGACTAACAGAATTTTTGCTGAAGACTGGCCAGAGTTGATCAGATATTGCCTGGGGCATGTTGGAGTATTTCAAACTTAGTCAGATATTTCTTACCAATTACTAAGGTCCATACTGTCTGGTACTCCCTCATAGTGTAGGAGATATAATTTACTCTGATGGAAAGAAAAATTACCATCTGTAATTCCAGGATTTAGGGAGCCTGAGGCACAAGGTTTACCAATTTTAGTCCCACCTGGGAAATTTAATGAAATATTGTCTCTTGGGGCTAGGGATTTAGCTCAGCGGCATAAGCGCCTGCCTTGCAAGCAGGCAGTCATGGGTTCGATCCCTGGTACCGATAAAAAGGAAAAGGACAAAAAAAATTTAAAAAAAAAAAGAAATATTGCCTCAAATTTTGGAAAAAAATTTTTTTGTTAAAAAACACTGAAGATGATGAGGCATAATGGTGAATACTTGTAATCCCAGCACTTGGGAGGCTGAGACAGGAGGATTGTCACATCTTTGAGGGCAATCTATTATATGTCTGGTATGAGTTCATATTCTCTAAAATCAAAGAATGAATTTTAGTAACAACAGAGGTTAACAGCAGAAACATTCATTGAGAGAAAGAAAACTTCTGTCTGAGAGACTCAAGGAGTCCCAAGTGGGTTGCCAAAGATTTTATATTTTCTAGGGAATTTTATAGAGTAAAACCATGAGGTGAAGTGGGTCTAAAGTAGAAAAAACTAGGAGCTCCTAAAGTAAACAGGCATGAGGTGGGACAGAGCTATGGTCAACCAATATGCTTAATTGTCCAGATAAAATTGACCAAATCAGGGACAAATGGGAAAGTGAGTCACATAGCAAACTAGCATTCTTTACACATCAGTGACTCTTTCTGTAGGGGTTGGGATGGTGATTCCTGGCTTCTCAAGGTGATCCATACTTAATCCCTAATGATTATACTTAAGGTGTGTTTTATTTTAATTTTTTTTTCTTTTTCATTTTTATCGGTACCAGGGATCAAACTCAGGACTGCACACTTGCAAGGCAGGCGCTTATGCTGCTAAACTAAATCCCTAGCCCCAAAGATGTGTTTGCATCTGTTTTGCCTTCTGTTTTGAGATCTGGCCCACAACAAGAGTTGTGTGTTTCCTCCAAGATCACA
This sequence comes from Cavia porcellus, assembly GCF_034190915.1. Lineage (NCBI taxonomy): Eukaryota > Metazoa > Chordata > Mammalia > Rodentia > Caviidae > Cavia > Cavia porcellus. Next base: position 48,256,065 of record NW_026947498.1, read on the forward strand.
GACATCTGGTTCTCTGTGCCAGTTTTTTGAGGGCCTGGCCCTATCTGACTGCCTATAATATTTCTAACTAGCTCAGCTGCCTGTAACAAAAGCATAGAGGTGACCAAAGTCCACACTCCTAGGCAGCACCAAAAATAGCACAAGTACTGCTTTCTTTATGGACTAGTTCAAAGAGTTTTGCTATAGAGAGCGGGGCAATCACCCCGCTGCTGTCTCCCCTTCTCTCCTCATATGGAGACATAATGCACATAATGTACATAATGCGCCTACATTAACCATAATCCTCTCCTACTTACCTCACATACACAGACCAGATGATGACCCATCAGAAATCACCCCATAGCTCTTCCTGTCCCACCGGCCTGCCCCTGCCCTATAAACGCAGCGACCACTTTATCAATAAATGAGGCTTGATCGGATTTTCTCGACTTGTCTCTGTCTGTCTCCTACCCTGTCTGTCTGTGTTAATCCCCATTCCTTCTCCAGGGTTACTGCCCCGTGGATCTGGATTGACCTGCAGGCTGGGTCATTTTGTCCTAGAATAAATTACCAGGACATTATGGCGGTGGTCTAACATGGTAGGAAGCCAAATCAGGAATATTTACCTTGAAGGCCACTTCCTCCTTCTTCCCCTTCAAAAATTACAACTTCATTACAACTCCTTCATTTCCTCTTACACTCAGAGAAAATTCCAATCAGCTCCTCTAGCCTCATTAATGCCCATCCCAAGCACCACATTTAGTCAAAGATCACATATACCCCAACCCTGTATCCAGTCAAAGGAAAGAATCAAACCGTTGCAGGTTGTGGGCTCTTCTCCACATCCTTTAAATAAAAGGCCACTTTCACTTTTCTTATATTCTGCTTCTTTATTGCGTTAAAAACCTCTAACACTAGTGATTGCATTTTGAAAAGGTCTCTCAGTGTTTTTATTATGGTTTTCCTTTTGTTTTCACACCATCGTTTTGTTCCTCGAATTTGTTACCTACTATTTTTTATGACAAAAGTAATCTTTCACTCCTTCTTCAATATACATAGACTCTCAGCAGTCTAACTTTTCCACAGAAAGTGGAAACTCTCTCAAATTATATCCATTATATTTATAAATTGGGTTCCATGCCCACTGAATTTCTTTGCTTTTGTTACAATGGTAGTAGTATTACTTCCTCCCCGTAGGAGGCTAATCTCAGCACCTATCCTCTAAATACCACTCTCTTATTCTCAGAAAGTTTACATATCCTATTATAATTTGTTTGGCTTGCTAAGAGTCCTATCATCAGGTCTCTCCCAAAGTAAAATAATGAAAACAGACACAACTTTGCTGGACTCGACACTCTGAAATGGAGCTCTCTGTATGTCTTTTCCTTCCTGGTGTTATGGTTTGTGTCTAGATGTCCCTGCAAAGCCTCATGCAGTCATGGAGGCGTGGGATTTTCAGAGATGGCTGAATCTAGAGTGTGTGATGCAGGGATTAAGGGTGTGTGATTAGTAAATCAACCCATTGATTGGTTTGGCATAGTTCTGGCTAGGATTAAGGATGTGAGTGCTGCACCCACCCTGTGTATTCTAGGCTGCACACAATATAAGGCACAAAAAGCATTTTGTCTTCTTCCCTTGTTGCTTTTGTTGTCTTCCAGCCCCATGAACAGGTGCCTCTGCCATGTGCCACCCACTTTCGAGCCAGTGATTATGGACTAAAACACCCACAAACTAAAAGCTAAATAAACCTTTCCCTCTTTAATTTTGGATATTGGGCATTTGTCTCACAATGAGAGAAATCTAAGATATCCAGATTTCATGAAACTGTTTAATCTTGCCATAGAGCTACATACCCATAATCCCAAATACTCAGGAGGTTGAAACAAGAGGATATTAAATTCAAGGCCAGAGCAAACAATGTAATGCGACACTGTCCCAAAATAAAATTTCAAAAAAGGATACAAGTGAAGAAAATTGGAAATACTATCTCAATGGCTAATGGCTTGTCTATCATGAACAGGGCCCTGATTCATAGTAGGCATGGTGGTACATCTCTGTAATCCCAGAACTTGGGAGGCTGAGGCAGGAGAGTCTCTGTGAGTTCAAGTCCAGCCAAGCCTACATAGTGAGTTCAAGGCCAGTCTGAACTATGTAGTGAGATCCTGTCTCCATGAAAGGGGGCCTCCCTAATTCAATCCCTAGTGTCAAAAACTTTAAACTATCTGACTCCATTGTTCACAATCTACTCATTTCTTACCCAATGCCATCTAGCTGAAGCCCCCAAACCTAACAATAAACTTCTGACTTGGTACTAATATATCTAGTAGATTCTTTTCAGTCTGTACTGCATGATCTCTAGGCAGTATGTGATCCTGTTAGCCCATATACTTACTCCTTGAAACTCCTTGGTTTCTTTGTCAAATTCTTTTTTTTTTTTTTTTTTGGTCTTTTTCATTTTTATCAGTACCAGGGATCGAACTCATGACCACACACTTGCAAGGAAAGCGCTTATGCCGCTGAGCTAAATCCCCAGCCCCTTCTTTGTCAAATTCTGACCATTCTTCTCATCTGCATCACTGCTCATTTTCAGTCTCATTATTCAAACCTCACATGACCATTTCTACCCATATAGTTTTACTCTGTTTCAGCAACTCTCAAATCTCTAACTTTGCTCCATTCCATCTTCTCCTAAACTCCAGGAAAGTGGTGGCAAACTGTGGTATTGAATGCTCCAAAAGATTTTCCATCACTGCTCTAGGCCAACATATCGCAGTCATGTATCCTACAAGACATCAGTTGACTGTCTGGAATGGAGCTTAAAAGCCACGGCTAAAACTGCACTTTCCATCTTGGTTTCTACCACACGATCTTCTTTCCCTCCACCCACCCCCATTCCCTGCACTATAAATCACTGTCAGCACAGGTGCTCACATCATACTATTCACTTCTTTCTTTCTCCTCCAAAGTGAAAGTCAAATTCTATCAATTCTACCTCTCAAACATCCTTCAAAACTGTCTCTTTTCCTAGCCTCTTCTGCTACCACTACAGTCCAAGGCACTATCATTACTTACTTCACGTGATATTTGTTCATTGGCAAATAATTATTGATTTCCCACTACTTGCCAGTCACAACAAACAGTTGTGGGTATTATGGGCATTATGGGTACAGCAAAGAAATTAGATAGAGGTTTGTATTTTTTGGTAAGAAAATTACCTTGAGGGACTGGGGATTTAGCTCAGCGGCATAAGCACCTGCCTTGCAAGCAGGCAGTCGTGAGTTCGATCCCTGGTACCGATGAAAAGGAAAAAGACCAAAAAAAAAAAAAAAGAAAGAAAGAAAGAAAAAGAAAAAAAGAAAATTACCTTGGAATGTATGGGTTTTTTTTTTTTACTTTGGGAAAAGAAATTGCTATAGAGAAATAGTTGAATAGTGTAAAACACAGGACACATGGCAAATAACACCTGTGGTTGCATGGAAAATGCAACATGTGGTGTAATGAGCTATAGAGAACTGCAGAGCAGGGTCCTTATTAGAGAACAACTTTGATTCATATCTATCAATTGTGTTCAAAAAGAGATAAAGGTCAAGGACTATGACTCTCCTACTTTCTCAACTCAAGACTTTATAGTCAATGAGTTTTTGATTAATCATTTACATTTAGAATGTATTTTGTTGTGGGTAGTGGTGTTTTTAGAGACAGAATCTCACCAGGTAGTTCAGGCTGCACTTGAACTCACTCTGTAGCCCAGGCTGGCCTTAGAGACTAGCAGAGGTCCTCCTGCATCAGCTTTCTAAGTGCTGGGATTATAGGTGAGTACTACCATGCCAGGCATACAGTGTACTTCTAACAATATCTTGTATGTCAGTTACTTTTCTCTCATTGCTGAGACCACATTCTTGACACCCAAAACAAAGGAAGGAAAGATTTACTTAGTTCAGTTTATGGAAGCTTCAGTCCATAATCAGCTGGCTCCAAGTCAGGGTGGTGTGGCTGAGGGGCAACCTTGCAGCTGCGGCAGATATCAGAAGTGACAAGAGCAAAAGGGTAAAAGGAGAGGAGCATGGAGAGAAGACTCTTTCTGTGCCTTATATTGTATGTAAGCCACACCCACTTGGGTTACATTCATAGCTATAATCCCAGCATTGGACCATGAGTCATTTGCATTCTCTAGAAGCCTGCCTCCTTGACTGCATGAGGCTTTGGGGGACATCCACACTCAAACCATAATACTGTGTGTCCAATATTAATCATTCCTTGTATGCCAAAAAATACAAATTAAACTACTGTACTTTTTATAGGAAGCAGAATAAGCTACCTAAATCCTGGAACTACTCTATTCTAAATTGGGAATAGGTCATACCTCAAATAATATTAAATTAACAATATTTAATTGCATATTTTTAGAAACATTTCCAAAGATTTATCACATAAAGAAACTTACCAAACTTTAGAGTATGAAACTTCCTATACCTGCTGAAGTCTATATATATTGACACTACAATTAAGTATTGCAATATTACACTTAACAGAAAATTCAGTATATCCCCCTTAAGATAAAAGAACACAAAACAACAATCACCATAACTGCTATTTTTAACTGTTAAAAAACATTTGTTCTTGAGTTTTTCTCCCAAGTTTGGGGTAAAAAAAACTCATAATTATTTTATTATTCCTATCTCATCTTTCTAACATGATAGTAACCACACTTTCACATAGTATCACTTTTGGGAAATCATTTGAAAAATACTATGTTGTGATGCATAGATTGTTTTTTTCCTCTCATGTTCTTTTATTGTGATATTTGTTAGGAAAAAGGAATCAAGTTCCCCAGTTGAGGACAGGTTTTAATGAGGTTAAAACCCGAGAGCGTGCCAGGGATTTAGTTTAGAGATTCAAGTGCTTGCTTGGTAAGTACAAGGTCGTGAGTTTAATCCTGGTACCAAAAAAAAAAAAAAAAACAAAACAAAAGAACCTGAGAGACACCAATATGGCACCATCTCTTACATATTCTGGGATTTTATAGAGTTGTAAGAGAAAGAGTTTTTAGAGTCTGTGACTACTGAACTATTGCAATTGTGGGCAGGCTGTTTGGAGACTACAATGTTGAGGCTATGATTTATGAAGCCATCATTTTTTTTTTTTTGGTCTTTTTTGTTTCTATCGGTACCAGGGATCAAACTCACGACCGCACACTTGCAAGGAAGGCGCTTATGCTGCTGAGCTAAATCCCCATCCCTGAAGCCAGCATTGTTGCAGTGGAGCTTTGGAGGTGGAGCTGTTCGGGAGACTGTTTTGGAGACTGTCTATTCTTGGAAAAGGAGCTGGAGGAGGGAAGCTCAAACTGGTCACAACATGGCTAAAATGGCAGTGGCCTACTTCCTTCAATATCTACAACTATCTATCTATCCATCCATTGTTACATATGTTAATTCTATAATTGACTCTTTTTTTTTGTACTAGAAATTGAACTCACGTTTGTGCTCTTGCAAGGCAGGCGCTTATGCCGCTGAGCTAAATCCCCAGCCTACAACTGGCTTTTTGAGGAACCACTAGCCTGTTTTTTCATAATGGTTGCAACACTACATATCCTCCAACAATGCACAGTTTCAATTTTCCACATTCTTGCCAAGATGTACTTTTTTCCAGTTTGTTTGTTTGTTGTTTTGTGGTGCTGGTGATCAAAGCCAGGGTATCACGGAAGCTAGGAAAGCATCTACCATCAGCCCTCTTATTTCTTTAATGAGCATTCCAATATTCAAAGCATAGTGGTACATACCTGTAATTCTAGAAGTTGGAAGGCTGAGGCAGGAGGATTGCCATGAGTCTGAGGCCAGCCTGGGCTACATAGTGAGTTTAAGCCCAGCTGGCCCTACAAAGTGAGACCCTGTCTCACACACACACACACACACACACACACACACACACACACACAAAATGAAACAAAAAAAAAAATACCCCAGAATATTTGAAGTGGTAGTTCATTGTGTGTGTGTGTGTGTGTGTGTGTGTTTTGTTGTTGTTTTTTTTTTTAGTGCTGGGGATTGAACTCATGATCTTGCGCTTGCCAGGCAGGCTCTTACGCCATTGAGCTAAATCTCCAACACTCACTGTGGTTTTAATTTTTATGTCCACAATGATTAATGAGAGTGAAAATGTTTGTTTCAATAGGACACTAGCATGGAAGTGAGGGTTTATTTGAACAAGTTGTTTGCTGCGGGCCAGGTGCAGAGATATATGAATATCTTTTTATGTGTTTATTGGTCATTAGTATATGGTACGTGAAGAAATGTTTATTCAGATTCTCCAGCTGGATGAGGTAGTACATGTCTGTAATCCTAGCATGCTGGGAGGCTGACGCAAGAGGATCACCAATTTGACCTCAACCTGTGCAACTTTGAGAGATTTTTGTCTCAAAATAAAAAGCAAAAGGAGGAGGGATAAGCTGTAGCCCAGCACAAACACCCTACATTCAATCCCTAGTAAAACACACACACACACACACACACACACAAATTTTGCTTACTTTTTTATTGGTTTGTTTTGAACAAAGTCACATCATATAGTTAAGGCTGGCTTTGAACTCATATGGAGCCCAGGCTGGCCTCAAACTGGTGTTGGTTCTCCTGCCTCAGCCTCCTAAATGCTGGGATTATAGACATGAGTCATGATGCAGGGATCTGTTTACTTTCGGGTTATTTGATTTTTGTTGACTTGTAGTTTTTTCTACATTCTGAACATTAATCCCTCTATAGATACATAATTTGTAAATACTTATCCCTTTCTACCTTTTTACTCTATAGATATTGTCATTTTACATGCAAGTTAATTTTCATGAAGTGCAATTTGCCTATTTTTTCTTTTGCTGTCTTATTTTTGTCATTCATGAAATTGTCAAACCTACTATCATAAAATTTTTCTCATGTTTCCCTAACAGTTTACTGTACTCTTACATTTATGTCTTTGATTCATTTTCAGCCAATTTTCACATACACTAAAAGCCCAACTTGAATCTTTTCATGCTGCAGTCGGTTTGGTTGAAAAGACTGACTTCTAGCTACAGGACTAGTGAATGCTCAGAACACCTGCTACTCCAGAGGGTATAGTGAGAGGATCACCAGTTCAAGCCCAACCCTGACAACATAACAAACTAACTCCCACTAAAAGAAGTTAAAAAAAAAAAAAAAAAAAGACTGATTTACACCTCCCAATGATTTTAAGAACAATACTAGCTCATTGTTAAGATTCCTACTAGAGGGGACTAGGGATTTAGCTCAGCGGCAAAAGCGCCTGCCTTGCAAGCAGGCAGTCGTGAGTTCAATCTCCGGTACCGATAAAAAGGAAAAAGACCAAAAAAAAAAAAAAAAGAACAAACAAGATTCCTACTAGATACCTGCTAGCAATTCCACCTACTAAGAGAATAAGGCAGGAGGATGGACTTTAAATTCTAGTTTAGCTTGGGCAATGGAGAGACACCCTATTTCAAAATAAATAAAACTGCTGGGAACGTAGCTAGGTACTCCTCGGACTCACTCGCTATTCAGAGTGGGAAAACACATTTAAAAAAATATCTGGGAACACTGTGTGGGCTAAACAAAACACGAACAGACTGGATTTTTGGCCAAACACTACCAACAAATGTAAAACTTCATTTTCAAATTTTTTGCAAAACAACCAGGAGGAAAGAGATTTGCAGGGGTCAACCATATGCCAAATACTGTACTAGGTAACTGGTAAACACAGTTAAAGGTTAAATTTCTAGTGTCGATGGGTTTAAGGCAGAGGTGTAAAATTTGTGATATTTTTATTTTGTCAGGTGTGGTGGCACACGCCCGTAAACCCAGCACTCCGGAAGGTGAGGTAAAAGAATTGCTCTGAGTTCGAGGTCAGCCAGGACTACATATTGAGACTCTGTCTCAAACAAAACAAAAGTCCACCACTTGAAATCCCTTTATATCCCTCTTTGTTTCTCTCCATAAATATTTCCTACTCTTGACCTCAAAAACTAAGAAAAAAATTATTTTTGTTTTAGTGAGTACACAGAGTCTAAGAAGAAAGTACCTTAAGAGGATTTTTAAACTTTTTTTTTTTTTCTTTTTTGCTTTTGGGGGTTTGGGGCTGTTTTCTTTTGTTACAGGGTCTTACGATGTAGCCCACGCTGGCCTGGAACTCACAGCAGTCCCCCAGCCTCAGCCTCCCGAGTGCTGGGATTACAAGCGTGAGACACCATACCTAACTTTTCTCTCTCTTTTTTTTTAAAACAGTCTCACGATGTAGTTCTGGCTGGCCTTTAACTCACTATGTATCCCAGGCTGGTATCGAACTCCGGGCGATCCTTCTCTCTTAGCCTCCCAAGTGCCAAGATTACAGGTTGGCACCACCGCCCCCCTCCCCCCCCCGCTAGCCCCTAAACAAACCCCATGTTAGCTAAAGCGCCCTTCTTCATAAAGCAATGGCAGCCTGGTGTGGTTGCGCAGGGCAATAGTCCTATTCCGAAGGCTGAGGCAGAAGGAGCCTTACGAGTTCGAGACAAGCCTGGGATACAAAGTGAGCTCAAGAGCAGCCTGAACTACATAGCAGGCCTTCTCAAAAAAAAAAAAAAAAAAAAAAAAATTTTAAAGGCCAATCGCGACCCCTCGCTCTCAACCCGGAAGGGTTTCCGCGCCTCACGTGACGTCAGGATTTCGCGCCGGTTGGAGAGAGGTGAGACTCCGGCTGTGCCCCCGGAGTCCCCGCTGAGTAGATGACTCTTGCGGGCTACACTGTGAAGCGAGGCGCAGGTCAGCCGCAGTGCGCGCTTCCCAGCGGTGTTCCACGCAGATCTTCGGCCAGTGGAATCCGCGCTCCGTGAGGTTGCAGCGTGGCTGTCTCTGCACTCCCGGTATGTGCACGCGTCTGGCTCCCAGTACGTGTGGGGCCGATGGGTGGGGCTGACGGCCCGGGAGGCGCATACTGCCATGTGCGCCGAGAAGGCCGCAGGGAGAGAGAACCCAGTGCTCAGGTGCGTCCCAGGAAATACGGGACCAGAAACGAGAGCGGTGTTTCCCAAAATGAATTCCTTCATCGCTTAATAAAATGTAGCTGTTCATGTGTAATTCCATTTACTAGAGTCAAGTTGAAGGATCGTGAGTTCGAAGCTAGCATGGATAATTAAGCAAGAATGTGTCTCCAGTTTTAAAATAAGTAAAAGGGCTTGTACTCAATGGTAGCGCAAAAATAAAAATGTAGGCGCTTGTTTCTCCGATATTCTAGAAGCGTTCAGTTTACAAAGACAAAATTGAAGACGTATCGGGTTAGGGCCCCAGGTTAAATATTGTGGGGAGTCTGAAGTTTAAAAAACACTTTTTTTTTCTTTAAAGAAATCTCTGAACACTTCTTAAATGTAAGAAGTCTTAATCAGGCTATTTTTAAGACAATATTTGAATGATTATTGTAAGGCAAATGCAGTCAAATGTGGGACTCAGTGGCAACGGTGTAAACAGATAATCCTTATCATTTAACCAAACGACTACAGTAAGGTGTTACGCTACCATCACAGCCACAGGAGGAACAGGAGGAATACTTGCTTTCAAGCATGACTTGAAACCAGGCTTGGTGGCACGTACCTATAATTTCAGCACTCGAGAAAGCTGAGGCAGGAGGATCAAAGTTTGATCCCAGCTTGAGCAACTTTGTGAAACCTGACTCAAAATTTAAAAGAAAAATTTTAAAGTGGAGGTGAGAGGGACTCCTAGGGATGTAGCTAGGTGTGAAGGCCTGTGTGTTCAATTCCCAGTACTGCAAAAATAAAAATAAAGTATAAGATGAAGAATAGAAGAATAGCTTAGGTTGGGAATGTAGCTCAGTGGTACAGCATTTGCCTAGCATACATAAGATTCTTCTTTAAAGAAACGTGTTTTTTAAACTTCCATCCCAAGCACTACATAGAAGAAAATCAGATTGAAAAGAGGTGAATGGAGTCAAAAAGTGTTCAGAAAGTAGAGTGACTGTAACAGGTATGACTGATTGACAGGACAGTAATGAAATGGCCCAGTTTCTAGCTCCTGCACCTGGTTTGGGAGCAGTGTCCTTCCCGGCAGTTGAATACAGGAGGAGCTGGTTGAGGAGGGAAAAGAGAGATTATTTCAATTTGTTACACTAGAGGTATCTTTCAGGTTGTTGGTAATGAAAGCTACAGAATTATATCAGATCTCATGGAAAAGTAGATTGAAAAAAGGGATAAAGACAGATTTACCTTAGTTGTGGAGAATATTGGCATCCTGGCACAGCCCAAAGAAGCAGAAAACTGCGGAGGTCAGGTAATTAAATAAAACCAAAGGATGAGGCTATCCTGAACTACAAAGTGAGACCCCATCTCAAAAAAAAAAAAAAAAAGGAAAAAACCAACCAACCCAAAGGAAAAGGAAAATTTTATTTTCAGATGTTTTTGTTATATTTTATTTTTTAAAAATTCAATTTTTTTCACTTTGAAATTGATACTAGTTGCACAGATTTAAGGATCTCTTTTTCTTCTTTTTTTAGCGTCTCCATCTTTTTTTTTTTTTTTTTTTTTTGTCTTGTTCATTTTTTATTGGTACCAGGGATCGAACTCATGACCACCTGCTTGCAAGGCAGGTGCTTATGCTGCTGAGCTAAATCCCCAGCCCTAGCATCGTCATCTTGTGGGCATCCATTTCTTTAGGATAAAACTGTGGTGTTTTATATGTATTTTTCCTAGTTTGGGACATTTTGGATTTGTTTGGGCTTTGGGGCTTTTTGGTGGTGGGGTTCATTATGCAATTTAGGCTGGCCTCAAACTCACGGCAATCATCTTGCCTCAGCCTTCTAATTTCTAAGATTACAAGTGTTCACCATATCTGGCCTTGTTTGATGGTTTTATATCCTGTTAAGTCTGGGCTGGAAAAGAGTTTGTTGGTAGGCTTTTAGGTTTTGGTGGGTGTTTTTTTTTTAGGTGGTTTCCTTATGCTGCTTTTTAATTATATCTGTGTACTGTGTCTTCTTCTGAAAATACAAAGGCATTGTTATAGGCACTTTTAAGTGCTTTTTACCATTTACAATCTGTCGCTTGCTTGTCTTCTGTCTGGTGTTCTTTTTTGTGGGTATCTAGAGTAGATTATTAACATCATGATCTCATCTATATCAGTCACACGTAACTTTATTATTCAGTAACATTGACCCTATATACAAATCTAAAAGGATCTTCAAATTATCTTTTTGGGGGCTGGGGATTTAGCTCAGTGGCATAAGCGCCTGCCTTGCAAGCAGGCAGTCGTGAGTTCGATCCCTGATACCAATAGAAACAAAAAAGACAAAAAAAAAAAAAAGACAACCATCCCCAAATTATCTTTTTGCCTAAAGCTGTAACTAAATTAGTATCTAAAATAAGAATCCAGAGAAGTTGGATTCTGACTATAAGCATTATGTTTCACAAATCAGTTGCGTTTTAGTATCAGATTTATATTTGGAAGTTTAAAAATATCTTCTAACTTGATTTTATTTATCTTCTTTTACAGAAGTTGTTTTTTCATATCTGTATTCTTCAAAATGAATATTAGTGGCACTTTCTTAAGACCTTTTGCCAGGTATTTGGTGTCATTTACCCTTCCTAGGAAGAGAAGAAATGTATATTCAACAATTCTACAGAGACATATGTCTTCCAAGATACCAGCTGTGTCTTATCCAAATAGGGAGGGTACATCCCCTCCTGAGCAGCTAGAATTGGATGGGTGGAAAACTACAATGAAATCCGGTATGCAAGAAGCTGTTTCCACAGTCCCAAGCAACAAGGATGAAGATACACTAGCTGCCACCAGAGAATTAATCGAGATGTGGAGATTGCTTGGGAAACACGTACCAGAACATATCACTGAAGAAGAACTGAAGACAGTCATGGAATGTGCTTCTAAGTCATCAAAAAAAAAATACTTAAAATACTTGTATATTAAAGAAAATGTAAAAAGAGCTAGGCAAAACAAAAAGCAAATGAAAGCAGCAGCAAAGGAAGAAGCACAACAGGCCAAGCTGTTAGAAACCACTGAGGAAGCTAAAGAGCAAAACTTCTTATTCCTTCGACTTTGGGACAGATATAACACCATTGCAATGGGTTGGAAGGGTGCCCAGGCTATGCAGTTTGGACAACCTTTGGTTTTTGATATGGGTTATGATCATTATATGGATTCAAAGGAACTGCAGTATACTGTTTCCCAACTTTTAGAAAGTGAAGGATGCAACAGAAGAGATGTTGACCCTTTTCATATTTACTTTTGCAATCTTAAAATAGACAGTACTTACCAGAGAGAGTTAGTTAAACATTATGGAGAAAAATGGGACAAATTGCTTTTAACAGCAACAGAAAAGTCTTATGTAGATTTATTTCCAAAAGATAGTCTTATATATTTAACTGCAGATTCTCCCAATGTTATGACTACTTACAAACATGACAAAATTTATATAATTGGCTCATTTGTTGATAAAAGGATGCAGCCAGGTACCTCTCTAGCCAAAGCAAAACGGTTAAACCTGGCAACAGAATGTCTTCCATTAGATAAATATTTACAATGGGACTCTGGTAACAAAAATCTTACCTTAGACCAAATGATGCGAATTTTGTTATGTCTGAAAAACACTGGTAATTGGAAAGAGGCCCTGAAATTTGTTCCCAGGAGAAAACATAATGGTTATCTAGACATTTCTGAGCATTCTCAAGAGTTTGTAAACAGATTGAAGAAGGCAAAAACTCTTAATTCATTTCCAAAACATACTTCAAGTAGACAGACGTGGAAAAGGTAGGAATGAGAAGATTTGACAGCTTAAAAATAAATTGGCACAAGGGCCAGGGGCATAACTCAGTGGCACAGCACCTGCCCAGCAAGTGTGAGGTCCTGAGTTTAAGTGCTGGCACATAAATAAAATGGCATGAAACTACAGTTCTTTTTTTTAGATCAATTTTTTTTTTTTAAATCAGCACTGGGGATCAAACTCATGACCACATGCTTGCAAGGTAGGTGCTTATGCCGCTGAGCTAAATACCCAGCCCCTATAGTTTTTGTCTTTTTGAGACAGGGTCTCCTATTGCAGTTCAGGCTGGCCTTGAGCTCACTTTGTAGCCCAGGTTAGTCTCGAACTCTCAACAATCCTCCTGCCTTAAGTCTCCCAAGTGCTGGGATTACAGGCATGAGCCACCACGCCCTGCTTTAGTTCTGTTTTTTAATGGAACTCATTTTCTCTTTCTTTGAAAGGTAATATTTCCAAACTAAGTTGTTGTCCAATTACTTAAATCTCTATAGAATTTTGAGAATGTATTTTGTTTATGATAGACATTTAATAATCAGTACCCATGTTGATTTAATGGAGTAATCTTTACATGAGGCCAATAAAACACTTTCACCATTGCTGTGATTTGAGTAGTGTTTCAGACTTTGTTTCCTTTTGGTTTTTTTGTTTGTTTGTTTGTTTGTTTGTTTTTTAAGACAGGGACTTATTATGTAGTTCAGACTGGCCATGGATTCACTATGTAGCTGTGAACTCATGGTGATCCTCCTGCCTTTGCCTCCTAAGTGATGTAGAAACAGGCATGTACCGCCTTGTCCTGCCTAAAGTTTGTATCTTAAACTTTTCTAAGGTGTATTAGGTCTCATCTGGTATCAAGTGGCACAAACACAACTCATGGGACTCTGGTGACAAAAATCTTTTGGGGGGAAAAAGAGAACAATTTACCACAAGTGTAAAAAAGGCATCTCTTGAGGCTTAAACAACCAGTAAGTACAAAAGGAAAATCTATAGCTGGACATCAGGAACAAATGGAACTAGAGAGCTGAATAGCTCCAGCAAATAGCATTATTTCTGTACAACTGAGCTTGCACTATAGTCTTACTCCACAGAAAAAAGCACAACTACTACTAATTCCAGAGCTTCCTATGAAAGTCTTAACCATTTGAAAGGAAATGGTATAGGCTATCTTAGTTCTCAAGTCCAGAAACCTGGAAAGAGTTACGACTTACTCATCCCTATACTAATCAGTTGACTAGGGAAGAATGAGTACATGATTAACCAAGCTTGAGCAAGGTGTCTTTGTTTTGTAACCAGCTGCAGCCAAGGGTGCAGTCTGTACAATATGGAGGCTTCCATTCAAAACTTGTGGCTGGTGAAACATTTCCTAGAAAAGGAAAACTAATAGGCAAGATACATGTAACGTTAACCAAATCTTTTTTTCCTAAAGGCAAGAAATCAGTTTTACCTCCACAAACTCATTTTTCATAGCATAGCCAAGTCATCTCTTATTTAACCAAGATTCAATTAAGCAATATGCCATAACATCTATGACATGCCCAGTATTGTATCAATGCTTGAATGTAATGAGTGAACTACCACCTGAAGTTAAGAAACCCTAAATCAATTTTTTTAATGAAAGGGTAGTAGTAAAAGGTGGTAATGTGAATAAAAATATTAGAAAAATGAGTCCAGTGTGACAGGCAGGTCAAGGCTATTCAAAGCAAACTCCCCTGCAAAATGAACTTCAGGAACACTATTCATTGTCGGCTATCTGCATCATTAAAATTTTTTTTCCACATGTAGTGACACATGCCTGTAATTCCAGCACTTAAGAGGCTGAAGAAGGAGGATCACTGCAACTTTTAAGACTTAAACTACATCTGATTGTCACTGAGTATTAAAAAAAAAAAAACTACATAGACCCTATCTCCAAAAAAATTATTTCTAAGCATGGATGTTCAAAATAAGTCAGCTTCATTATAGACTTGGAATTCATAAAATCTTTTTATAATGTTGGGCATTGAATCCAGAGCCTCCCTACAGGTCTACATTCCCGGCCCTTTTAAATTTTTTATATTGAATACAGAGTCTTGCTAAGTGGCTAAATTGCTCAGACTGAGTTCGAACACACGCTCATCCTCTTTTTAGCCTTCCAGAGTGCTAGTATTGCAGGTGTCATGAGGTCCCACTTTATTGTTTCTTGAGACAGGATCATTATATAGTCCAGGCTGGTCCTGCCTCAGCCTCCCCACCACTAGGATGTGCATGTGACATCAAATGTGACAATCTCTTATTTTAGATTCCCAGCTTTTAAATTATGTAGAATCCAGCTGTGGGATCAGGACAAACCCTGAAAAAATTTTGTGACCTGACAACGGGTAGTACATTATGAATCAATTTCATTACATCCTGTTAAATGGTAAGGGTCTTGTGTTTCAATTAGTGAAGTGGTTAAGAACAAGAGATCAAGGTTGTGAGCAAAGGATTTAGCTCAGTGGCAAACTCACAGTCGTGAGTTTGATCTCTGGTACCAAAACAAAACAAAAACAAATTTGCTTGGCAGGGCTAGGACTACCAATAGCCTACATTTTATTGTAGCTCCCAGCCTACACTTCAAGTCCACTGCTGACTATGACTTTCTATGTCTGTTTCCTTGTCCATAAAAATGAGAGTAACAGTAGTATTTAATTTAAAGCATTTTGTTATAGTCTCATGTTAAATGTTTGCAAATATACTTGACATGCTGTATGAATAAGTCATATAATTGCCACCTTACACACCACACACCAAACTTGAAAAAGCAGTTGTTTATATTACCTCCCATTTCAACTTTTTAAACTATCATTGAGTAGTTCTTTAAGGGTTCTAAATAGCTACCATTAAGCAAGCCCATGACATGGTTCGCAGTTTATTAGAAATTTTTCCAAAAAACAAAAATTTTTCTTCAAGTATCTTGAATGATCTCAGTATTTTGTAGATTCTCATGTGCCCACTTCAAAATACAAGTGAGAATCTCAATGATTATCTTGTAAAGAGCACAGGTAGGAAAATGTAAGAAACACAAATTAATAACTACTGCTCTAAGATAGTCTCCTGGTCAGTTTCACATATAATGTGTCACAAGGGATTTCAACTTAGGTTTCAAAATCACCACCAAACTACTATACTTAGGTTATGGGAAACACATGTTAATAATTCTTTTCACATTCTTGACTTGAAGCCTGGGAGTCATCCATTTACAAACACTGAGCAGCTTTCGATTATGAAACGCCTGGTACAAAGTGGCAAGAAATGTTTATCAATGGTATCTATTAAAGGTTTCCTTTTCTTGATGCTGGGTATTAACTCTCAGCTTCACGTGTATTAAGGACAGGACATACTCTACCACCAAGCTATGGGCTTTTAGAGCGACAACACACACTCTGAAGTAAGGATAAAGTGACCAAACAATGGCATACTGAAAAATGTTTTAGACAGGGTCTTGTTACATAGTTCAGGTGACCTGAACTTACTGTGTAACCCGTGCTGGCTTCCAACATGAGGCAATCTTCTCTTCCTAACCTCCCATATGCACCACCAGTTGGTTTCGAAATTACCTCATTTGATTTCTTTCTTTCTAATATCTTTGAGACAGGGTCTCACTATGCAGTTCGGGCTGGCCTTGAGCTCACTTTGTAGCCCTCGAACATGCAAGGATCCTCCTGCCTCATCCTCCCCAGTGCTAAGATTACAATCATACGTTACCTTGCCCCAGCTGATTCCTTTTGAAGAAGTAGTATTTATTTATTTTTTTTAGAGAAGTGAAGGCAGATCTGTGAGCAGTAACCAAACTCAAAATGACTCAATTAGGAAAGGGCACAGAAGGGATTCGAAAAAGACCGCTAACATTGATTGTGTATTGTAGGACAAGCAAAACCCAATTCCCTCTATAGGCAAGTAAATAACCCCGTTTAGAGAGGATAGGATAAATACAGAGAAATAAGGAAGAGAGGCTGAAAGAAAATAACGTTGGGGCCTAATATAATATACGGACTTCACTCTATACACCTCAAGAATTTATTAAGGGTTTCTGGGTAAGGCAGAAATTATGGTAGTCTTAAACTGAGAGAATTTGTAGCTTGTAAAAACAAAGTGGCTTCATCACTTAGCTACGTGATCTTGGAAAAATTACCTCTGGTCTCAACTCACAGTAAATTCAGGGTTAATTCCATACCAGACTATTGGGAATTAAACAGTCGTGTATGAAAGGTGTCTAACACTAGAGAATGGTCAATGAATGTTTATTTTTCCTGTTGATATGGAACCCTTTTCCACTCCCTTTTACTTAAGACTAGGCAGGCACACAGTAAAGCCGGAAAGACCCTGCCCGCCTCAGCGGCAACCACACCTAAGCACACAGATTTCATCTAGGATTCCACCAGTGTTTCCAAGATTAGTCTCCCGTTCTCCTTGCTCCTCTATGTGCGCGACACGGCACCCCTAACCAGTCCCCAGCGGAAACCTCCACTTTTCCTTCCTTCCTTCCCTCCCTCACTGCAAGGGCAACTAATAGATTACGTCACATCCGTATCTGAAGGCTCCCCTTTGCCGGCTCCAGGGCCGCTCTAGGCTGCTACCTCGCCAGCTAGCCTCAAAACTCGGTGGTTACTGGGCGGGACCGTGACGTCCTTGGCGTGGCTGCAGCGGAG
This sequence comes from Cavia porcellus, assembly GCF_034190915.1. NCBI lineage: Eukaryota > Metazoa > Chordata > Mammalia > Rodentia > Caviidae > Cavia > Cavia porcellus. The sequence goes on from NW_026947498.1 coordinate 48,273,503, forward strand.
GCCGCGGCCGGGAAAATGGCGGACCGAAAGGCGGGAGAGGAGAAGCCTGAGAAGTCCAAGCGAGCTGGAGCCGCCGGAGGTGAACATAACCCCAGCGTCGCGGGCTGCGTGGGATACTCCGGGCCTTTCTTTGAGCTCCCTGGGGTGGGCGGAGTGGAATAGAGCGAGAATGGGCGGATCTGGCGTTCACTCAGCTAGGTACAGGGCCCAGATGAGCTCGGGGCACGCCCGGGGCCCGCTGGCTTCCAGGCCACTTTCCTCCTTGCCTCAGGAGAGTCAGCCACTGTTCGTCACCTTGTGGCTTCTAGAAGCCCTCGTATTCAGGAAGAGGAAGGGAGATGAGCACCAGAAAGGGAGACTGAACTTGAGGCTGGACTGGGAGCCGCGGTGCAGGAACCGCTCCCTCTACACTGGAGGCGCACATCATACAAAACACACGCCAGAAACACTCGTCACACCACACACACACACACACACACACACACAGAGTTCAAGCCACTCAGAGTGGCCCCAGGAACTGGCCCCAGGCCGAGTTTCCGAAGGTGCTGGCCTCTCGGTTACACGTAGGAGGAGTTCATTACGCTTCGCTCCCCTTTCACAGAGGTGTCTGACCCGGGCCCGCTCTATTTCTTGCGTGCTGCAGACCCTGGACCGGGATGGGACGACTTGTGGAGGGAAAGAGATTTGAGCTGCAGGGTCTAATGATAGGGTTTGGGTGGCTTTCTTTGAAGCTCATCTGCCTTTTTCTTGGACCAGCTTACCTCATGTCAAGATATTTAGGTGGCTTAACAGCCCCCCCCCACAAGATTAGTGACAGTATGAACGAGCTGATCATAACGTCTTCAGAATGCATTAAGTGATATTCTGTATTCAGACTTCCGTGTTATCCCTGAGAGTAGTATAAGGACGTATACAAAATTAGTGGTATATGAAGGCAAAGAGTAGAACCTATACTAAACCTTTTCTTACGAAGTTTAATGTGAATGGTCCTGGAGCAAAAATAATTGAAAAGACAAGTGTTTCTGTTATTGCAGTGGTGGGAATGGAGCACAGGGCCAGTTCATTCTAGGGGAGCTGACCACCACAGAGCCACCACCCCAGCCCCCTGAAAAGACAATCCATGTGACACATTAGGTCCTTTAAGGTTAGAAAACGAAAAGTTTATAGTGTATTACCTTCCTTAACTCTCCTCCCTCCATCACTTCACTGAAGAGTAAACCCGATCTAAGATACTGTTTTTACAGTTGCTTTACAAAACAAAACAAAACTTAAGAGTCTATAGGCCTAACAGCTATTTAGTATGTCTAGAAATAAATTGCTTGTTCTGGAATTAGTCCTGTATAGAAATAATCTAATGAACATAGTACAGGCTGGGAATGCAGTTTAGTGGTGGAGTGCTTTTTCTTGCCTGTGTAAGACTCAAGGTTTGATCTCCAGCAGTGCAACAGGAAAAAAGACAGGTAGATGTGGTGGCCCATGCCTGTAATATCAGCACTCCAAAAGGAGGCTGAGTCATTAGATTTGCCACTAGTTTGAGGCCTCTCTGGACTACATAGTGATACATCCTGCTGCCCCCTCCAGAAAAAAACAGTGTGTTTCACCTTGTGTGTGGATTTGTGATATGGTAATCTAGTTTGCCTCTTCACATAACAAAAACAAGTACAAGTACAAATAGTTGCTGGCATTTGATTACTTAATGACAGTGGATTAATTAATAGAGTAGTTTTCCCATGCTACCTTTTTTTCTGGAGCAGTCTCCTTAGAAACCTTCTCTGTGCCATAATGTAATTAATAGTACTGTATTCCATTTATTAGCAAATAGTTTAGATAGTTGTCACATTTAATGTTATGGTAAGATTTTTTTTTCCTTTTCCTTATTTATGCTCTAATTTTTCTAAATTGTCTTTTCCAGAATTATTTTCTGGGTAAAGTAAGACCCAGAAGAAAAGATAGGCTTTAAAAGTACAGGAAATCTTAGTGATAGTACCTGTAGAATGGTATAGAGCAGAGTTACACTACCATCAGATCTAAGAATTCTTTGGGCTATTTTTTTAAAAGATTCTTTTTGATTTGTGTTTGAACAAATCTTGTGCCTAAAGTGTATAGATTGTTTCTGTATGTAAAATCCTGTGAGTTTATGTTTAGGATGTACAATCAATTTTCAGTTTTGGAGGTGTGTCATCACAGAAAAGCAGTTGGTTACTATGAAATATACTTAGTTAAAACTGTAAATAGAGGTCAGGACAAAATAAAATGTTTTTAATTATGAACTTAGATTTTAAAAAATTTTATGCTTAGCATCATATTTTTTAAGGGTTATTTGTTACAACCTCTTTAATTTGAATATTGATTTTGTGTGTGTGTGTGTGTGTGTGTGTGTACACACTATTTCCAGACTTGTTTTGATACCCTATACAACAAATGCTGGCCCTCAAACTCTGCCTCAGCCTCTAGAGTGCTGGGGTTAAAGACATATGCCACCATGCCTGGCTGTATAACCACTTAATCCTTTACTTGCCAGTCTATTTGAATTAGATTTGTTTTTTCTTCCCATGCTAGCTTTTTTCCTTTTCTATCACTTTTATCAGGGATATTCCTTAAAGCATCTTCTGTTTCCATAAATAAATTCTTTATCGACTTGTAACAAAATACATTCAGTAGAGTAAATTAGCAGATGGGGAAGAAAATAAAATTTTTAATAATCTGCCATTGTTTTCCTGTCCTCCTCATCACAGAGCTGAGATACTTGAGATCCAATCTCAACCATTGATGTAATGCAAAGAGAAGGAACATTATTCAAAGACATCTTGCCTTCCAAACCTACATACGCATTTTCTATTGTTGAGGTTACAATTAGCACATCACTCTTTCATGAGAAAGTAATATGTAAACCAAAGTATGACTTTAAATGGCTTTTGCAGGTTGCTTAAAACAAATGGTAACCAGGTTTTTAGAGGAGAATGGGGTTACTCTAGGAGACAAGTGAGGTCCTTGAAATTTTTTTGCAACTCTTAAGATTGTGTTACAGGAGGACATGTTACTGAGACAACTATAGGTTATGTTAACACTGTGGTTTGGGTAATAATGATTTTGTTCATGAATAGGTAGTTTGTATGATTAGTATTACATTATTGAAGAGAGTAGAATCTATTAGCCAAATGTGTTACATGACTGCTCATAAACTAGTATGTGTAAAATAATTTATCTTCTAAACAACATTCCACAAATAACCAGATTATTGTACAATTTATATGGTCGTATTTAGTTGAAGGGTCTTTACTTTTTGTGAACTCTGTGTTTATAATTTTAAATTGCTCTGTATTTTATGCTAGTTAATTCATGGGAGCCTCTTCTACTGCCACACAATCTCAGTTCCTGCTATATACTCTAACAAACAGTGGAAGAGACTGTTGGGGCAATAGGTGACAACTGCAGAGGTATCTTCCTTATAACGATGCTTTTTGAGGTTGCTGCTCCCATCAATCTGCTCAGTAAAAATAGCTCATCTTGGTAAGTTGTTTCGACTTCACCAGGACCTGAAGAAGAAGCAGAAAAACCTGTGAAAACTAAGACTGTTTCTTCCAGTAATGGAGGGGAAAGTTCCAGTCGCAGCGCTGAGAAGCGATCAGCTGAAGAAGAAGCTGCAGACCTCCCAACAAAGCCTACAAAGATCTCCAAGTTTGGATTTGCCATAGGTAGTCAGACAGCAAAGAAAGCATCAGCTATATCCATCAAACTTGGATCAAGTGTGAGTGGTTATTTTATGTATTACGTTTTTTAGGTCTTAAGGATTTGTTTATAAACCTTTTACTAGATTATGATAAATTAGGTATAAAAAGATATATTGCTTAATCTTTGTGTAAGTTTGAATATATTTAGGATGTGGTGAAAACATCACATCCTAAATGTGTAGGAAAAGTCTTGATACATTATGTCTTAAGGTTTTTTTTTTGTCTTTTTGAGACGGGGTCTCTCTATGCAGTTCAGGCTGGCCTTGAGCTCACTTTGTAGCCTTGGCTGGTCTCAAACTCGCAATGATCCTTCTACCTCAGCCTCCCAAGTGCTGGGATTACAAGCGTGAGCCACCATACCCGGCTATGTCTCAAGTTATTTAAAAAATACACTTAAGCTGCGAATGGTGGCACATATCTGCAATCCCAGCAGTCTAGAAGCTAAGGTGGAGGATCACTGCAAGTTCAAAGCCATCCTGGGCTATATAGTAAGTTCAAAGCTAGCCTAAAAGTGTAGCTTGACTTATAAAGTGATAGCAGAATCCTTTTGAGTTGAGCAAAACCTCTGAAAAATACTTTTGGAAACAATTGTATTTTTTTCTTTTAGTTTCAGTAGTACAAAAATATTTCCATGAGCAGAGGAAGCGCTTAGTAGTGTAGAGCACATGCTTAGCATTCAAGAAATTTAGGGTTCAGTCCTTAGCACCACACATACATAAACTAAATATCTAGAACTCACTTATTTGTATCTTAAGAGATTAATAACTAGGTATGGCGCCACATACCTGTAATCCGCAGCTGAGCAGCTGAGACAAGATTGCCTCGTGTTTGAGGCCAGCCTGAAGTACAGAGAAAGACCTTCCCTGTCTCAAAAAAAAAAAAAAAAAAGATTAAGATTAGTAAGTTATTGCTTCTTAAAGGCTTCTGGATTTGGAATTATAAATGAACATTAGATAGGTACTATGTACCTTATGAAAGTAATTCTTTGCAGATCAGTGTTGGATGCCTTGTTGTAAGATGTAAACCTTGATTTCATATTTACCATTGAACCTCTAGAAGTAGTCAGACGGTAGATTGAAGTTGTAGGTACTTGTTTCTATTCCATGATATGATTGAATAGTTCAAACAAATCTTTTGTTTAAGGAAAAAAGTTAAATAGTGTATTACCACTGGCTTTAGAAAAGATTTACTTTTTTGTGAATGAGGAAAACCCTAAAATTCCTTTAAGTTTCTTATCCTTGTCCTGTGAAAGTTGGTGTGTAGTTTTCAGATGCAGACAGCTTTATTTCTGCCATAAATATTCATTTAGGTATTTTATGCTTTTGTTTTTCTTTGAGACAGGATCTCTATGTAGTTCAAGCTGACCTCAAACTCATCCTCCTGCCTCAGCCTCCCTAGTGCTGAAATTACAGGCATGAGCGAGCAGACCCGGCTATTCACGTATTTTAAAAATATGGTCTAGTCAGTTTCCTGTAAGCATCAGCTTGAGTTACCTTTTGAGTTTTGTTTTGCTTTGTGTTTGCAAGGCTGAGGATAGAACGAACCTAGGGCCCTGCACATACTAGGCAAGAGCTCTTGCACTGAGCAATATCTCTAGTAGTCTTATTCTTGTTTAAAGGATACTGTTACTTAGGATCCCCAATTCCTATCCTATACTCTCTGTTTTACCTTTTTCCCTTTTCTCCAAATATAAGAAAAATTCAGTCTTAATAAAAGACATTCAGCTTGTATATGTGCTGCCAAAATGAGCATGACATTCAGCTTGTAATATTATCGCTTTATTACTATTTTTCTCTATTTCAGTTGATTCTTTTTGTGTACTTTTTTCTTTTTTTTTTTTTTTTTTTTTTTTGGTACCGGGAATTGAACTCACAACCTCATGCTTGCCAAGCAGGCTCTTGTGCCACTGAGCTAAATCCCTGGCCCTGTGTATACTACCTTTTTAAAAACTTGCATAGACCTAGTTAAATATTTCTGATAGTATAGTAAACATGTATTCTTGTATATAATTCTAATGGAGATAGTCTCCTTGATAATGTATTTTACTATGCTTGTATGTACTCCCCAAATCCAAATTTCTACTTTTTCTAACTCATTGATACGAGTTCAGAATTACTGCTCATTTTAAATGGAAAGACTTGAAAATAACTAGTCAGTAAAACCTTCAAGTTTGGAAAACAAGCTTATTTTTATAAAATAAACTGTAATTCTTATGAAGAAGTAAGTGGTAGTATATTTTTAAAAAATAGTTGTATTAGGACTGGGGATTTAGCTCAGCAGTGTAAGTGCCTGCATGGCAAGCACGAGATCCTAAATTCAATCCTGGTACCCCCCCCCCCAAAAAAAGTTGTACTGTAGTTAGTTTCAGAGACACACACTTGTAATCCCAGTGGCTTGGGAGCCTGAGGCAAGAGCATTGAAAGTTTGAGGCTAGCCTGGGCAACTTAGCAAACCATGTCTCAGATTTTAAAAAGGGTTAGAGGCTATTGTGACTTTCCTCATGGTAGCCCACCCTGCTTTTTCCAGAGCATACTTTTATATTTCCTTTTCTCTTTTATTTGGCCCAACTTTACTCTGCAGAGCCAATTTCTCACTCTTTTACGTTTTGTCTTTTTTTTTTTTTTGAGACAATGTCTTGCTAGGTGGTTCAGGCCGGCTTGAGCTTACTCTGTAACCCGGACTGGTCTCAAACTCCTAATTCACCACAATCTTCCTGCCTCAGCTTCCCAGGTGCTGGCATTACAGGCATAGGCCACCACGCCAAGCTTCATTTTTACTTTTGCAAATAAGCTTTACCAAAAAAAAAAACAGAGCATCTAACTCAGTACAAGTGTATCAGTTCAATCCCTGCTAATACAAAAGTGAAACATTTGCTTTGATTATGATACAAAAAAATGATCAATCAGTACTTACTTGTATACAAAAAAATGATCAATCAGTACTTACTTGTGTCTATGACACGAAATACTTGGCATCTTTAAAAGAGTAAAGGGTATTTCTAGAGTCACTATGCATAGCGTAACATTATTCCTTCAAAAGCAAATATTATGAAAAATGTGTAAGTGTGACTAGAAGGATGGCTAACTTAGTCCAGCTTGTCCAAGAAAACTTTACTCACAATGTGGTATGAATTGTACTTAAAGTCAGGCAGAAAGCAAAAAGTATTTCAGGCAAAGGCAGTTTGGAGGTGAAGGTGCATGCTACATTGAGAAAATTGTCATGTGTCCCATACCACAGTTTGATTTTTAAGTTTAGATTGTAGAGCGCATAGAACAATTATAAGGAATCTTGAGACTTAAACAAATTTGCATCTAGAAACATTACTCTGGAACCAGTACAGAAGATTAGAGGAATGAGGACAACAACAACAAAAAAACCCCCCAAAAACAGGGAGGTAGTATATCTACTAGTAGACCAGTTGAGTTATTCTAAGAGATTTGAGTTAGTAGTGTAGTGGTGTAATGGCAGAGGAAGAGTGAATTTTGTTTAGTAGTTTCTAATCAATAGGACTTTACAGGTTTAAGGAAAGAGATTTCTGCCTTGAGTACTTTAAAAACTATGGAGCCAGAGTATTCATGGGTACTCTTAAATGGAGCAGTCCAGTACACAGGTGACATAGGGTAGACAGAGGATTGAGTAGTTAAAGCTACAGAAATGAATGGAATTGACCAGAGAAGGAAAGGTCACTAGCAGTAGAATCCTAGGTGTCTATATCTTGAGTGTGAGGAGCAGCAGAGAAGGAGAGAAGAAACAAAAAATAAAATAAGTCCAAGAACACATATAATCGTAGACAGTAGGGAAGCTGAGGCAGGAGAACAAGTTTAAGGCCAGCTAGGCAATTTAGCAAGACCCTGTCTCAAAATAAAATGGTCTGGAAATGTGTAGCTCAGTAGTAGAGTACTTTCCCAGCATGAGCAAGGGAAGCTGGTAATTAGACTCAGATGCAAGGTGTACTAGGCATTGGTGATCCTAATTATAAAGAATAATTTCAGGCTGGGGATTTAGCTCAGCAGCATAAGCGCCTGCCTTGCAAGCAGGCAGTCGTGAGTTCAATCCCTGGTACCGATAAAAAGCAAAAAAAGATTAAAAAAAAAAAAAAAAGACACCTGTCGGAAGCGAAATTAAAATAGACACATTTGAAAAAAAAATAGTAATTTCAGGAAAACAGTTAAGTTGGGAGCCAGATTACAATGAAGGGAGACTAAATGACTCATGCCGGTATAGAGATAGTACAAACAGTTGCGGTAAATTGGTTACATACAAAGATGATGTGGATGAATGTTTAGAACCAAAAGGGTAGTAAACTAGAGCCAGGTGTGGTGGTTTACACCTGTAATTCAAGCCTAGGACTTCAGAAGTTTAGGCAAGAGGATCACCATTGCAGCCTGGGCCACAGAATGAGTTCAAGGCCAGTCTGAACTCTGCATAGCAAGACCCGGCTCAAAACGAATGGTAAATAGCTAATTTGTAGAAAAAGATGAGCTTTGTTTGTTCTGGAGGCACTTTGTTCTAATTGTAGTTCTCCTATGGGAAAATATTACTGATCTCTACCAAGTTCTCCTTAGATTAAGTACTCTTATAGATATCCTAGAGAACTTTTTTTTACAGGAGAGAAACTAACAAATTAGTGCAGTGAAAATTCTACGCAGTGATAACCCACATTTTCAGACAATGGATTTGTCTGAAATACTGAGATCCTTATAAGTTTGTGAAAGTATAAGGTTAAATGTTTCAAGGTAAATTATTCATATCATTAAATAAGCTTGTATAAATATTACTTACATAATGTTCTTTTTACTGTTTCTTCATCAGAAGCCTAAAGAAACTGTTCCAACTCTTGCTCCAAAAACCCTTTCAGTAGCAGCAGCTTTTAATGAAGATGAAGATGTAAGTTACTACGAGTTTTATTTTACTTTAACCAATTCATCAGGGAAAGTATTAATGACAAACTGAAAATTTAGTTAATGATATTACTAAGTTTCCTTTAAAACATTTTTTGTGACACCTACAAAAACTGAATGTTTCTGTTTTTGTCTTTTGTTAGAATTGTGTTAAAATATTGTTGACTTGTAGGGTAAGAATTTTAATCACATCATCAAATGCTTGTTATGAATAATAGTATGTGGACGTATGTAGGACCCCAAGAAAGGAAAAAATGTATTTAGGTAATATTTAAGTACATCCTTATGTTTGAGGATCTTCAGTTTGAGGATCTTCAGAGGTGATACGTTGTGCTTGCAAATTACCAAAGGCAGCTTCCCAATATGTAAGAATTGGTGATTCTGCCAAACTTCTTAGATTCAGAGTAAGTTTAAAATGCTTATTGAAGCTGGGCATGGTGGTACACACCTGTAATCCCAGTACTCAGAAAGCTGAGGTAGGAAGATTGCCATGAATTTGAAGCCATCCTGAGCTACATAAGCAAGTTCAAGGCCAGCCTGCACTATATGGCAAGACCCTGTCTCACAAAAATAATAAATAAAAAGATGCTTTTTGGCTCTTAGTCCCAGTTCTTATACCCCTCATAAGTCCCAATCTTAACATGCTTATGGATGACCAGAGGAATTTCAAACATAATTTTGATTAGAATTTTTGTATTATGTTCTGACTTTAGAAACTAGCCTCCATTTAAGATGTGACCCTTTTGTGTAATAAGTGTTACTACTCCACAGACTATATGAATAAAAATTATGTAAATCACTAGCACTGGAGGTGGGGGAAGCCAAAGAAAACAAAATCTGTCTTGTTGGGTATGGAGGCACATGCCTGTAATCCTAGCACTTTAGGATTGCTGGAGGTATAGCTCAGTGTGACTTCTCTGGTTTCAGTCCTCACAGTAACAGACACACACACACACACACACACACAACCAGAAGAGCATGAACACTGGGAATGGAGTTATGTATGTATAATGAGAAATAATATGAATTGGCTACTAAAACAGAAGCTTAGTAAACCAAGATTTTCCCTTGGTTTTGTTCATTCTATACATTTGAGTATTTTTTGTATACTAGGCACAAGGATACGAAGTGAACTACACGTGTTCCTACAGGAATGGCCTAATAGAACAGAAACTTATATACAAAAAAAAAATTTTTTTTTTTTAATGTAGAAGTACCTGAAGAAGTGGAATAGTAAGGACATTCAGAAAAAAGAATAGATACTAGATACAGTGTGATTTCCTATTACCTTGTTTTGAAGTCCTGCGCCACAGTTTTTGTTTTGATTGGCTTTATTCTATTTTTTTCTCGTTATTAATAACTGGACAAATGTAGCTCAGACTTGTGGTCCTCCTGCTTCACCCTCCCAACTAGCTATAATTACCGACATGTGCAACCATGCTTAGGAGTATTTTCATACAGAATATAGTATTTGGCTTATCTGGTGATTTTTAGAGTTGGTATTTTGTTTTAGTGTTTTTATTTTTTTATAGTACTGGAGATTGTGAGCATGCTAGGCAAATGTTCTACCACTGAGCTACATTTGTCCAGTTATTAATAAATAGAAGCCTGCAAGTAAATCACTGTTTTTGGAGCATTACTGTCTTAACTGTTTAAAGAGGAAAAAAGGCTGGCTAGCTTGATTTATTTATTGGTACTTGGGTTTGGACCCAGGGCCTCAGACATGAATGGTAAATACGTATTTTGCTGCTGAGCCACCCTTCCTAGTTAAGGCTGTTCTTTTTGCTTTTCATTTTTTCCCCCTTACAGTGTTTTAACTGTGTTGCCCAGGCTGGTTGGTTAGTTGGTTTTAGGTTTTGTTTTTTTACAATTTTGAGACAGGGTGGGTGTCACTCTGGCTCAGGCTAGCCTTGAACTTGAGGAGTTCCTTTTGCCTCAGCGTCCTGAGTGCTGCTGTTAATAGGCATTATTGCCTGCTCAGTTCCAGGTTGAATTTGAACTGTTTTTCTTAGCTTCTTGAATGTTGGATGTCAGATGTATGCCACCATGCTCTGCAGGTTCAAAAAGACAACAGATTTTTTAAAAACTACTCAGGAAACAGGGATATAGCTCAGCAGCACAGAGCATGCCTGGCAGGTGCAAGGTTATGAGTTCGATCCCCAGTATTTTAAAAAAAAAAAAATTCTCAGTTCTTGGATTCTATAGTACTTAGGAACTATTAGAAAGTGATACTTAATCAATACTCTAGTATTCTGCCCTTGTTTCACATATAAGTATGTTTTCATCAGTTTGATATTCAGGAGCCCAAGTTTTATTTAGAAAAATCATATTTTGTTACCCAGAAAAAATCTGAATAGCACTAATCTAACATATAGATTAGTTTTCTGGCATCTCTGATATACTCGGGAGATTAGGCAGCATTTGACCCTGTTTACTTGAATATGTATAGGTAATAGTATGGAAAGTAATACAGGAATAATGAAAGCATGTGCAATAGTGCACAGGCTGAAAATTATAAGCACCTGTATCATAATAATGTGTTATTTTGAGTACCTAACGATTCAGTTTTTGTTTTTGTTTTTTTTTTTAATTGGTACCAGGGATTGAACTCACGACCACCTGCTTGCAAAGCAGGTGCTTATGCCGCTGAGCTAAATCCCCAGCCCCAATTCAGTTATTTTTTCACATAATCTTGTTTTATCCTCCATAAACAGTGCATTATGTATTCATTATATGTAATATGCATTATATAGTCATACTTTGCAAGTGGAGAAAGTAAATATGCACAGATACATACTAATACAGATGTATGTTGAACCTGAGTTTTTAGTTGTTTTTTTCTTTTTGTTTGTTTTTGTTTTTGTTTTTGTTTTAAGACAGGGTCTTGCTATATAGTCCAGGCTGAACTGGACTCAATCTGTAATCCAAACTGGCCTCAGACTCGTGGTGATCCTCCTATGTTAACTTCCCAAGTTGTTTTGTTCCTTGTTGTTATTTTTTTTTTTAATTGTGGTACTGAGGATTGAACCTAGGGTCTTCATGCACTGAACTACACCCTTTGCCTTTTTTATTTTTTAAGACAAGGTTTGGCTAAGTTGCCAAACTGGCCTCAAACCTTCAGGCTTCCTACCTGTTTCTCAAGTAGCTAGGATTACAGGTGTGTGTCACCTTTCCTGGATTCTCTACCTGTAAAGCAATTTTATTAATTTTTATTTTGTGAGAAAGGGCCTTGTTACATAGTACAGACTTGGCTTGAACTCACAGTGATCCTCCTGCCTGCTCCTTCCAAGTGATTGGGTTACAGGTGTGTACCACCATGCTCAGCTTTTTTTTTTTTTTTTTTTTTTTAATTGGTAGCGGGGATCGAACTCACGACTGCCTGATTGCAAGGCAGGCGCTTATGCGGCTGAGCTAATCCCCAGCCCCACCATGCTCAGCTTTTAAAGAAATTTCAAACAGATTCAAACAACCCTCTTCTGTTGTGTAATAGTGGTAGTCTTTTAGATAAAAAAAGACTAGAATCATTATTCAGTGTTTTTCTTTGAGAACATAAATAACTTTGGGTATATATCAGAGTCTGAAATGAATTGAACAAAGGGAACATTCATTTATTTAATTTTGGCTTTTTCTGTCTGTAAACAAGGTATTGAATCCAGGGCTTCACAGGTACTTTCTTTTTTGTCTTTTTCCTTTTTATTGGTACCAGGGATCGAACCCACGACTGCCTGCTTGCAAGGCAGGCGCTTATGCCGCTGAGCTAAATCCCTAGCCCCCTACACGTACTAACACAACAGTCTGCTATTGAAGTACACTGAAGCCCTGAGATTTTGACTTTTGTTTTTCTGTTTAGTTTTTGTTAGCCAGGGACTTAGCTCAGCGGCATAAGCACATGCCTTGCAAGCACGCAGTTGTGAGTTTGACATCTTAAAAATTTTTTTAACAGTTTAAAATATTTTCATTTGTATATCTTTAATCTCCTTTAATTTGGACAATTTCTGAGTTTTTCTATGTATTGCAAACATTAGCATTTTTGAAGAGTATAGGCCAGGTATTTTGTACAGTGTCCTTCAATTTACATCTTTCTTACATTACCTCATACTCAGATCCACGTTCTAATAAGAATTCCTCAGAACTAATGCCAAGTTCTCAGTCCATCATATAGGAAAGCAGTTGCTGCCCATGTCCCCAGTTCTTGGCAATTTTAACTTTGATCATTTGGTTAAAATACTGCCTTCCAGTTTACTTCACTATGAAATTACTATTTGAGCTTTTGCAATTAAAATGTAGCTTATAGGGTATATTAGGAGAATATACAAAAATACATGATTTTTCAAATATTCACTCACTAGGGATGACCCATTGATGACTGGATCAGTTATGAAAACATTTGCCAAATTTTTTCTAATTCCATCTTTCCTTCAACATTTATTAAGTTTTACAGTTCAGAAGAGCTTTTTATCAGTTTTAAAATTTATTTATGTAAGTGTAGACTCCTGGAATCTTAACTTTACTCAACATGGTTTCATGCTTAAATTGTCTTAGATTTGACCAGTAGAAACTCTATTAAAAGAATCTTTTAGAACAGTATTTAACTAAGTAGTAACATTTATTCAGAAAGCTATGTATCTGAAAGGAACTTGTCTCACAATTTTCAGTAACTGTTGAAATACAAAAGTAGCTCAGTGATAGAGCAATTGGCTAGCAAGCACTAGGCCCTGAGTTTGAGATCTAGCACCAAGAAAAATAAAAAATAATAAAAAGGATAGGTATTAGGAAGCGGGCTTTTAAGATGTCTTTGTAGTAAAAGAGATAGGAGCAGTGTAGTAAAATGGTTAAGAGCCTTTGTCTTAATATCTCCTTTGCTACTTTTTAGCTTTGTGGGAGTTTTTATTATAGTTATTTGCTTTGTGACATTAGGCAACTTAACCTCACCTGCAAAATATAAATGATGATACCCATACCCCCCATAGTGAGATTACTACTGTATATAGTCAGGATTTTAAAAGGTAGTGTGTATGGGGGCTGGTGATTTAGCTCAGCGGCATAAGCGCCTGCCTTGCAAGCAGGCAGTCCTGAGTTCAATCCCTGGTACCGATAAAAAAACGAAAAAAGACAAAAAAAAAAGGTAGTGTGTATTAAACCACTTAGTGTGTAGCAAGCACATGGTCACCAATAGTTTTAGTTTTAGAGTATGAGATTTTTAAACATTTTTTAAAATTTTTATTGGCACAAAATTACACATATTTATAGGGTACAATGTGGCATTTTAGTATGTGTATTGATTGTCAGATTAAATTGGTATATCCGAGGCTGGGGATTTAGCTCAGCAGCATAAGCGCCTGCCTTGCAAGCAGGCGGTGGTGAGTTCGATCCCTGGTACCGATTTAAAAAAAAAAAAATTGATATATCCATTAGGTTATTTTTTTGTTACAAACATTCAAAATCATTTTCACTTCCTATTTTGAGATGTATAATTAAATCTTATCAGTCATGCTTACCTTACTGTGTTGTGGAGTATCAGAAGCTATTCCTCCTGTTAGACTGCAGGCTATACTTGGTACCATCTGCTGTACATACACTCTGTGCCTTCCCAGTCTCTAGTACTCACTACTTTACACCCTACTTTTGTTAAATCAACTCTTTTTTAGCCACCTCGTATGAGTAAGAACATACAGCTTTCTTTCTGTGCCTACTTCACTTAACATATTGTTCTCCAGGCTCATCCATGTTGCCTCAAATGACAGAATTTTATTTTTTAACAGCTGAAAATACTCTGTTGTAAAAATGTATACCAGATATACTTTATTCATTCATTTGTTGATAGATACTTAGGTTAATTCCATATCATGGCTATTAAAAAATAGGGCAGTAAATATAGCAGTGAAGATAATCTTTTAACCACTAATCTTAGCTGGACATGGTCATACACACCTGTAATCCCAGCATTTGAGAAGCTGAGGCAGGAGGATCTTTGCAAATTTGAGACCAACCTGAACTACAAAGTGAGCCCAAGGTCAGTCTCAAAAAGACAAAAAAAAAATTTTTTTTAGTGTTACTTAGCTACAATACGTGTACATAAAGTGATAGTTTCAGTTCATTTGTACAGTGTTAGAATATGAATTTTTTTCCAAACTTTTTATTCAAAATCAGTTTCCTTTAGAACATAATTCCATTCATTCATTTGTTTTTGTGGCACTGGGGTTGGAATCGGGGACTTTGCACTAATTTGAGATAAAGTCTTGCTAAGTTCCCTAGTCTGGCTTGAATTTGCCTCAGCCTCCCAGAGGCTGATACCACAGGCACATACCACCATTCCTACCTGATACTTTTTTAAGACTATAGAGACAAATAATTCAGTGCATTTTTCTTTTTACTGAAGTTTATAATATTGAAAATACTAAAAGAGAAAAAAGTTAGTGTGACTAGTAATTAGTTTGAATTTAATTAATTTGAATATGTGATATATTCATGTTTTTTCCTTCAGAGTGAACCTGAGGAAATGCCTCCAGAAGCAAAGATGAGGATGAAGAATATTGGAAGGTATTATAATTTTTCATAAATACTACAGAAAATTATAGGTGTCAAGAACAAAAGTTAATTGCAAAAAATGTTTGCATTTTTTGTTTTGTGTTGTTTTGGTTTTGGTTTTTGGTTTTTAAGACAGGGCCTTGCTATGTAGTTTAGGCTGGCCTTAAACTCACTGTAGTATAGGCAGACCCTGAAATTGGGGTGCTCCTGTCCCCGCCTCCAGAGTATTGGAATTAACATGCACCACTCCATCCAGCTACACATAATGTTTTTAAAATTTAGGTTTTTCTTGGATATTTGTGCAAAACAATTTTCAGTATACCTAATCAGTTAATTTGGATTTTAAAGATACATAAAAGATAGGGCAGTCATAAAGATATAATATTCTGTGAGCTACTAATAATCTTTGATTTTTGTCCTGGTAGGAGAAGATATCTTTAAAAGTAATAATTTAAGGCTATCTCTTTTCTGATACATGTAGTTTATATGTACTTGGTGGGGCGTTTGAGACAGGGTTTCACCACGCAGTGCAGGCTGGCCTTGAACTCACAGCATTCCTCCCACCTTAGCCTTCCTAGTGCTGGGATTACGGGTATGTGCCACCGCACCGGACTGTGTAACCTGTATTTTTTTTAACTAAAAGAAAAATTATGGGAAATGTTTTTGATTTTAAATTTAAATTAAAAATGTATTCTTATGTAATAAAAAAAATGGGCTTTGGTTATTTCACTTAAAATGATGTTCCTACCACTTGTTCTTGGTCTTATATGACCTTTTGCACTGTGTAACTTACTTGCCAGATACCAAAATAAGATAAAAATATTTAAATTTCTTCCATTTTTGTAGTTTTCATACAGCTAACATTGATAATAGTAAGATGTTTTGTTTCTTGTCTTCATGAGCTTAAATGGATGACCTAGATGATCATGAGAAAGCTCTGGCATACTACTTAGACCTATAATCCCAGCACTCAGGGAGGGAAGGTGCTGAATTCAGTCCCCAGTATTGGGGATGTTACCTTAACCCTAACTATACCCCTCACCCCTGCTTTTTGTGTGTGTATTATACTGGGAATTAAACTCATGTTAGGCAAGCATTGAGCCACATTCTCAGCCCTTCTTTTAGTTTTTAATTTTAAGATGGTTTCACCAAGTTACTCAGGTACCTCTCAAATTTATGATACTCCTGCCTTGGTTTCCCTTTAGCTGTGATTGTAGGTATACTTCACTATGCCCAGGTTTGTGTCCCCAATTCTACCAAATATACAAACACACAAAGTACTAACTTCAGAATTCATGTATGTACACTAATCTTGAGAATTTCAGTTCATAGTTTATATAGAAGCAGTCTCAGTGACTGCATGCTTGCCATTCTTTCATACTGGGATCAAAGTGTGAAACCCATCTGACATTGTTACCCAATTTCATACCCTGAACATGTATAATTAAACACATAAAATTGAAACAAATTCATGTTGCACTTTTCTATGAGTAATGTCTTCATATCTTTCATTTTTTACAAATGCTGATGGCAAGCCACTAAATTGATTTTATAACCCTATTAATGGGTTTCAGATAACAGATATATATTGCACAAAAAATTTTGTTTGTTAGAATGCTAGGAATTGAATTTAAGGCTTTGTGCTTGCAGGACAAGGATTTTATATCCCCAGTCCTCAGGCAGTAGTTTTAGAAACTTGTGTTTGCCACCCTCAGCTACATATCAAGATTACTTTATTTTTTATTTTTTAGTTCTTTTTTTTTTTTTTAAATAGTTTGCTCTGCAGTTCAGGTTAGCCATAGGTTCACTTTGGAGCCCAGGTTGGCATCGTACTTAAAACGATCCTCCTGCCTCAGCCTCCCAAGTTCTGGGATTACAAGCATGTGCCACCATGCCCAGCCTAGAGATTACTTTAAATGTTTGTTAAAACTACACGTTTGGCCTGAAAAATGTAGCTTACTAGTAGAGCACTTATCTAAAGGAGGAAACACTGTGGGTTCAGTCTCTGGCACCACTTCACTCAGCCCTAGTGAGTCTGAAATCTTAGAATTATGTGTGTGAAAAGGATATTTTTATTTATTTATTTTTACCTATTATCTTTTTTTATTTTATTTTATTTAAAGAAAGACTAAACAAAACAGAAAACGGGTAGAAATAATACATACCTTCAAAGAAACAATAAACAGTACGAAATCACTAGTTGATGATTATAGATTGTCGCCTTACAAATAGTGGTTCAAGATACAAAAGTGGAACATATAAAGTGAGGATTCAAACAGAGACTGTAAAACGTTCTGTTCAACTATCCAGCAAAAACGTAGTTATCAATCCTATATACTTAAACATACATGCAGTTATCCATATCTTCATTTATGTTGAAATTAAACTATAGCAGGCTAAAATCACTCTGAACAAAGAATAATAGTGTTGCTGGATTTCATATCATGACACTACGGGATCAGCACTGGGTACTGTAGTGTCTCTTTTTCTTCAAAGTATTTATTCATTTCATCATGTGTTATAAGATCAGTTCTCGTAAACTGTTTATAGATTCTACGCATGCTTGAGTCTTAACATGTATTTCTATCTTTTCTATATTAGAGGGAGAAACAAAGCAAGACCAAACAAAACATATTCCTATAAACACATGAAACGAAAAAGATAAACAAAACCACTGTACAATGAGTTCTACAAAGGTCACTATGTTGTCTCTTGTTATCTTCAATAGAATTATCTATATCATCAGACATAGTATAATTGAATATAACAGTACATAATATTAATAAAAACAAAACATTGTAGATCGTGTAAAACTTCAAAAACAAAATAGGTAATAATCAAACCAGCATGTGTATTGTAGTGAATCTTGTCATCTTCAGTGTAATTGCCTGTACTCTCTCAGACTTGTTACTGTCAATCATAACAGTTTTGAATAAAATCTGTCAATACCAGACAACAATCAAACAAACAAGATTTGACTAATATCAGTCATGATAAAACAGTATAAGTTATACAGGGCTCCAAACTTAGTTAATAGGAAATTACAGATGATTACTGTACTATATCCTGTTATTTTGGGGATAGCTATCTGTGCCCTCAGATCTAGTGCAAGTAGACAAACTGGACAGAATAAAATCTAAGCAGAGCAGTGTGAGTAATGTGGATCTTAAATCCTGATACACTATTAATATCTTCTGCTGTCTTTTAAAAGACTATTCCTCCCCTTTCACTCCCCCAGGGTGCACTGTGCATTTTTGGGTCTCACCAACACCCTCAGTTTTTAGATTGGGAGGGCAACCTGTTATTTACCTTAGTGGTTCCGAACCTTCTCCCTCCTGGACTTGATCTCTAGTTATATTACTTTACCTATTAAAGCCTGTCTTTCCAACGTATCTACAAATACTGGTCAAGTTGCTTCTATTACTCTCTTCTATTATTCCCTATCACATAGAGCATTGTTTTCTCATATTTGATTTTTGGTCCATAAACCTTTTTTTAAACCATAAACCATGTTAATTATATTTCCTATAAAGAGCATCTTGGTGGGCCCTGCCTCCTGGTCTACTCTGCCTGTTTCTCTCTCTCTCTCTCTCTCTTTTTTTTTTTTTTAGTGTATCGAGGCATCTGTGTTAGAGATTATAGCCTACCTACTCTGCCTCATTTCTCTTGTGCTGTTTTTCTGCCATTAGTTGTCTGCTTTTCTTCATTCCACTTTCTGCTCCACTCATTGAGGCCTCTCTGCCACTGTTCATGGAATCCTAGTATTTTTCTCTCTTTCTAGAATGTCCTTCAGTATTCTCTGTAGAGTTGGATTGGTGGTTGAGAATTTCTCCAGTTCTTCTTTATCTTGGAAGCATCTTGTTTCTCCATTAATTTCTAGAGACAGTTTTACAGGGTATGTCAATCTGGGCTGGAGGTTATTTTCTTTCAGGGCTTGGAATATTTCGCTCCAAGTTTTTCTTGATTTGATGATCTGTGTTGAGAAGTCTACCATGATTTTGATGGGTTTTCCTTTATAGGTAATATGTTTCTTTTCTCTGTCAGCTTTTAATATTCTGTTTGTATATTGGATTTCTGGGATCTTGATTATTATATGCCTGGATGTAGCTCTGTTTTGGATGTAGGTGGCTGGCGTTCGGTATGCCTCATACATCTGAATATCATTTCCTTTTCCTATGTTTGGGAAGTTTTCCTTAATTATTTCTGTGAATAGCCTTTGTAATTCCTTTGTTTTTACCCCTGCTTCTTCATTCACATTCTTTTTTTTTTTTTGTCTTTTTCCTTTTTACTGGTACTGGAGATTGAACTCACGACTGCCTGCTTGCAAGGGAGGCGCTTATGCCACTGAGCTAAATCCCCAGCCCCTTCATTCACATTCTTTATTCTTAAGTTATAGATCCTCTTGTCGTCTTCTAGCCTTTGTATTGTTACTGCCTGTTTCCTTGTTATTTTTAAGAAATTTTTCCTCTCATGATCACCTGCAAACCTGTCTTCCAGTTTGCATAATCTATCCTTAGTTTCGTTCAAGCACTTTTGCCAGCTTTCAATGGAGTTTTTTATTTCCTGGTAATCTCTTTGAACCTGCTTCATGTATTCTGTGTTTTCTTTATATTCTTCATCAAACGTTTCTCTTCTTTTTTTGTGCTTCCTCCATTCTTCTTGAGAGATGCTTAGCGTTTCTTTTATTAATCTACTTATATCTTGCTTTACTTGGTTAAATATTTCACTTTTGAACTTGTCTATGAGGTCCCGAAGATATCTCTTTATGTCTATCTACTGATGCTGTATCTGATATTGCATGTTTGCTGTCCTCAATCTCTTTTGTATTTGCCTCTGCTGAATCAGTGTTTTCAGGGTTGGGGTCTGGGGACTTTTTCTTGTTGCTTCTCTTCTCATGTTTTTGGTTTCTTCGATACAGACATAATAAAGGAGGTCCAGTCCCTTTCCTTGTTGGTTCTGGTTCTTCTGAAGCATGCTGGCTAGGTAATTCTGTGAAATCCAGTGTGTTATTGTGTTAACAGGGGCGGCATATGCTGGCTCCTCCCTTCCAGGTCAATCACCTCCTGAGGCCTTCAGTGTGTTCGGTGTGCGCCATGTGTAGGGAATTGGTTTGGGACAGCTTATTGGGTCTCAGCCACTGGTGTGACCCAGGCCAAGCATACCCCACCAATCTTGTCTTGGGAGGGAACAACTGACTGAAGCCATTGCTGTTCCTTGCTCTTGCCAGTCCTGCCCGATTCCAAAATGTCCTCCCGTTAGTGCCCTTTTCCCGTGGAATGGTTTTATTCCCATCACTCACTGCAGATCAATGCATGTCCATGCCGGCTCCATTCTCCGTTGGGCTTGCTGAACTCCGACTTCAGTGTGACTGCACTTCAGTGCAACTGCTGTTCTGGCGAGTCAAAGTGGTAGGAATTCAGGCACGAGAGAGCATGGAATCTTAGCTGCCTCAATAGTAGCCCCAAGGCTGCATGTTTGATTGGTTCTTTTTGCTTTAGTTTCTCCTGGGTCAAGAGGATCCTTCTGTCCCTCACTCCCCACGTTGTGTTATTTTAGCATCTGAATGTCTGTCTCAGGGAGCCTCTATATTCTACTCTTAACCTATCCACCACCTTTTCAAAAAGGATATTTTTAAAAGATCTTTGTAGAGGCTCAGCTTGTGTTTCTTTGTAGAGGCTCAGCTTGTGTTTACAATAGGTAATCTTTTAAAATGTATGTTAATAAGTTTAACACAGCCCAAAACACACCTATAATGTTTTAAATAAATTTTGTTTCTTTTTATGCAGGGATACACCAACATCAGCTGGACCAAACTCTTTCAATAAAGGAAAGCATGGGTTTTCTGATAACCAGAAGCTATGGGAACGGAATATAAAATCTCATCTTGGAAATGTCCACGACCAAGACAATTAAACGATGTGTTTTGAATTAGGGTGTGGGGTGGGTGTAAAGTTAAAAGGAACAGTTTCCTTTTTTTAAAAAACGGTATAAGACTATCTTTGGAGCCGCTTTTGCTTTTGCTTTTTCATTTTTTTTTTTTTTAAGATTGAGTGGTACACTAATAAGTGAGAGTTTGAAATTAGAGGTAATTTATGTTTTATATACAGATTTCAAGACATTTGCTAATTTTGTAGTTTCATGTGATTAGTTTCCAAAGGTTACAGATAATAAAGAAATCAGAGGTGGTACCTTTTTAAGAACTGCATATTTTTTTAGACACAATTATTAGCACATGAAGAGGGAAGCAAAAAGTTACTATTTAAAACTGCAAGCAGTTACTCCTAAATTAACTCCCTCATTACCTAAAATGTCTGGCTCCCAGGAACACCCTTATAGAGAGAAAGCGGGAGTATCACATTGAAAAGAAAATGTTGCAGAACTATTGACTGAAAGTAAATTTAGATAAAATTAAAAGGATTTTTTTCCTTATGGGCATTTGTTTTGTTTCAAGTCGTCATATATTAGATATTGCATTGCTATCAGTGGATACAAATGCTTAGCTCTTTTACAAAAAAAATTTTTTTTTTAAATTTTTATGTGAAGTATTGAGTATTTGAAATAGCCCATTTCACCTTAATAGTCTTGTCTGTCTTCATTAGTCTTCAAAGAACAGCCATTTGCTACCAAAGTAAATCAGTATTTTGAATGTGCTTCTCTTGATTTTTATTAGCTAGTTCCTGTAAGCATTTCCACCAGAACTTGAGGCAAATTATAAGGAAGCTGTTTCTTTTAAAATACGGACCACCACCAAAAATTCAAATGTACATACTGCTTAAGTATTTGGCTGGTTTTCATTTTTTAAAAGGTATAAACACCAAAAAAACAACAACAACAACAACAACAAAAAAAATTTAACATTGTATGAAGTTGGAAAACAATAAGATGCATTTTCTGTAACTTTGTCTATGCATTTATGTTACTAAGTTGTTAAATTCAATTTGAATTGCATTCATTACAGAATTTATTAGAACAGTCAATATGGTGTAAGTATATACATCCTGACCAGTGGCCTTTCAAAAGCATATTGTAGGCACTGAAAATAAAATGAAAGAAAATGCATCTTCAAACATTTTATGGAATTGCTCATCACATAATATGCTTAAATTTGTGTATTGTAGGCTGTTTGTATTTTTCTATTGTATATGGACTTTTTAATGTGACAGTTAAACACTTCTTTAAAAGCATAGTCACAAACAAAAGAAAAATGATAGAATGATTTCCCTCAGAATTCCTACAATGTTAAATTTCAAGGCAGCTTCAGACTATTTTTTTGGTGGTCGTTACTTGCTGATCTTTTTTAATAGGTAGTAACTCCAGAGAAGAAACTTGTGCATATGCCTAATAAGTTGTTCTTTTACATTAAAGTTTAGATTAAGCCCCAAGTAAAACAATGGAAATGTATATAGAACTGTTAGTTCTTACACAATTTAATTATATCAAGATACATGAATTTAACTTACTTTTATCTAGGCAAACTTACTCATTTTTGTCCATTTTACTGTTTGTTAAAATAACATGCCTCTCCTACGTACTCTCTTCTTGACCCAAATGAAATAATCATCTAAGGTCAAGATGAAGAGAGAGAAATGACTGAGATGAATGTCTTTACTAAAATAACCAATAAATTTTGTCAAACTCCATAGTGTTCTTATTTGCTGTTTCACTTAATTATTCCATTTTTTTTTAACAGATAAGTTGAGACAAATGAAGTATTGTTGCTCTTGCCCAGATTGTTGGCTAAAGCAAAGGGAAATTAAAAGTGCTTAGTTATTAGAGTCTACCTGACTCGGCACATATAGTTCATATATCAGATTGAAATAGCCTTTTTTTTTTTTTTTTTGGTGCTGAGGATCAAACTCAAAACCTTGTGCATGCCAGGCAGGCGCTTATGCCACTGAGCTAAATCCCCAGCCATGATTGGAATAGCTTTAATCCAAATCCTTTTTCCAGGACCAAAGGATTGTCTTTACTGTGCTTTGGAAATCCTGCCAAAGTGTATCCTTGAAAATCATTAAGGGTTAGAAAGTATTCTTTGACATACGTCTTTTGTCAGTCCTATATATAGACTTAAGACTATAAAATCATAAAAATCCTACTTTTTCAGTGGCTTTTGTCAGATTATTTGAAGAGTTCTTTCTGCCTTTTACCTCTCCTTGCTATCAACAGATGAAATGTTCCCCACTTGCTCTGATCATATTTTGATACATACATTTAGAGTCATTTTTCCACTGCCTTTTTTTTTTTAAGACAGTCTCACTTTTGGAGCAGGGTACTGGGGATTGAGCTCTCAACCTTGCACTTGCCAGGCAGGTGCTACTGCCACTGAACTGAGACAGTCTCACTTTGTAGTACAGGCTGGCCCTATTTTCACTGTGTAGCCCAGGCTGGTTTTGAACACATGGCATTTTGCCTTCCTGCCTCAATCTTCTGAGTGTTGGGATTACAGGGAATTTTACCTTCTGATCTGTATACTATACATTCATCTATCATACAGATGCCCACTGGTCATTTCTTTGATTATTTTGAATCTTCAGACCACGTGGTTAGAGAAACTGTTCTTTCTTACTGAAAAACAAGTCAGGTATTTCTTTTAGGGTATATTAATGTTTAATAGATCAGGGCTTACTAGAAAGTTTGGACTCTGTCTCATTATATGTCCCAGTTAGAATTAAGATTAATGTTCTGTTTGCCTACAAATGAAATTCTGAATTTCAAGTATTGTATCAAGCTTGGGTTGGCATACCAATGGAGAGACTGTTCAAGTTACATTCTTACAGTGAAGAGCCTGTGTTTTAAATTAGGTTTCATTTTGAAACAAAAGTCAGATTTCACATTGTAAAAATTATTAGAGTATTTCCATATACCCTCTATTCATGTACCCAACTATTAACATCTTACATATCTACAGGACAGTTTATCAGTCAAGTTTTTTTTTTTCAGTCAAGAGTTTTATTATTATAGTATTACCTGTTATACTACCTTACACTGTTTATTTTATAACACTTCAGGTTTCACCATCTGCCCTAGGGCAAATTCACTTCATTATTCCTCCATTGATTGTCATCTCTTTAATTAGTACATATATCAATATTTTTAGGTTTGTTTTTTTTTTTTTGGTCTTTTTCCTTTTTATCGGTACCGGGGATCGAACTCATGACTGCCTGCTTGCAAGGCAGGCGCTTATGCCCCTGAGCTAAATCCCCAGCCCCCAACATTTTTAGTTTTTGTTACAAAGTTTTGCAGTATTGGCCAGACTCCAAAGTGATGTCCTCCTGCTTCAGCATATTTAGTATCTGGTTAGAGGGATTGTGCTGGTTTGATGTTTATCTTTCATGACCTTGAAAGGAGTAGGCCAGTTATTTGTAAGAGGCCTCTCAATTTAGTTTGCCTAATATAAATTAAGTGCGTGAGGTTTTTGTCTTGGGGAAGAGTATCACAAAATTGATGGTACATGATGGTAAGTTGATTTTTTTCTGTTACTAGTAAGGTTTGTTTTTGTTCTGGCAGTGCTAGAAATTGCACCCTCATGCATGTCAGCATATCCCAGCTCTACTGGTAATAATCAACGTTGACTTTGGTGGCATCTGATGTCTGCCACATTTCTCTACTATGAAACTTTGTCCCTTTGTGATTTTATCTTCTGAGACCTGTCTTCAGACTGTTTCCTATTGCTCCTGTTTTGTCCTCTAATTAGATATTCATAGTTTTTTCCTGAGACAGTTACTCGTGTAATAATTGCCTTAACTGTTCTCTATTTCAGTCATTCCTTCTCTTATTAACTGAAATTCTAAAATGAGTTTTCTTTCATATTATTTCACTGATATTTGGCCCACATATTTGTGTATTATTCAGTGCATTGCTATAACCATTTAGTACCTGTAATGCTCACGTTCTCCTAGATTTGGCCTTATTATATCTTTGCAGTTGTCCTTCGGCTATTTATTACCCCTCCCACTGCATTGATCGTTGATGTCAGTGATTTCTTCAAGCATCTATGCCTCCTTCAGTTCTTTTTCAGTACTACAGATTGGACTCAGGGCTTTCACACCTGAGGGCTGTAATATCCCCAGCGCTTTATTCTTTTGTCCAAGTTGCCCAGGTTGAACTAGAATTTTCAGTCCTGCCTCAGCCTCAGAGAGTCCTATACAGGTACGTGCCACCATAGCTAACTGAAAATGGTATATATATGGAGCTGAGGGTGTTGACCCCCACTGGGAATCCCAGGATTTAAGAAACTAAAGCAGGAGGATTGCAGCTCGAGGTCAGTATAGACTACATAATTTAAGGCCAACCTGAACTGTCTCGAAAAATAAGCTGGGGTATAGTGGCACTAGGAAAGCTGGGGCAGGAGGATCATTGCAAGTTCAAGACCAGCTTGGGCTACAAAGTAAGCTCCAGCCATGTCTTAACTTCGTAGCAAAACCCTGTCTCAAAAAAAAAAATTGTAATTTAAACAATTAAAACAGACGTCCAAAAAGATGGCAGAACGGTGGACACAGAGCCTCTATAAAGTATTCACATGTTAGACTATAGCTATATGAAGAGGAGGGAAATCAGTCTCCAGGACCCAATAAGGATCTAAAGTGAGAATTGAAGCCCATGGGGAGAGCAAAGAGGGAGACTTCAACAAAGAAGGTGGCAAGTGCTGCTTTCTCCCTGAGCTTTGACGTGTGTTGGAGAGACGACTTGAACCAGCAGATGCATGGTGGTGTCACTGCTGGTGTCACCAAAGGCCCCTGTGGAGAAACACTAGTGTGATGGAGCAATGGACACAGCAGACTGCTGTGGCTGTTAAGTTATTTGGGTCCAGATGTCCCCAAGGAAAAGGCAATAGGCCAGTAGCCATCTTGGAAAGGGGCCAGCTGAGCTTAGAACTCAGAGCACCTGTGGGCTGGCTCCATCTACCAGTTCCCAGTGTCAAGGTGAGGCTGCCAAATTCAAATCAGCCTAGGAAGCCAAGTTCAACCCAGCAGGACGCATGCAGTGTTGCAGGCTGAACAAATCAGGTTCCAGCCTCACAGCTAGAAAACAACTTGAACTTAAGTGGAGCTAAATGTGCAAGCTTGCTGGACCTATCCACTACACGCTGTAAATCTGGCTTGCTGGAATTCATCAGCTACCAGCTGAACTCTACCTACTTTGACTACCAGTGGTAGCAGAGATACACTTTTTTATTTTCATATTGTTTTTTTTTTGTTTCTGCTTTTATGTGTTGTTGGGAGCCACAGCCCCGAGCCCGGTCGCCTCACTTGGCGGACGTGAGGCCTGTAGTAAAGAGTGAAGCCTGAGGTAGATTGCCCCTCCCATCGAGCACGTTAGTTTCCTGCTTACCGCGTAAACAACCCGCTCAACAATATAGTCTGCCTGGCAACTGATAATGTTAGCCAATCAGCTTGCCTTGCTTACTTTAACATGATTGGACACTGTACCCGTATATATACCGGTGCCACCCCTGGGCGGAAGAAGAAGCCAGGTAGAAGCCCGGAGGTAGAAGCCCAAAAGGAGCCGCGGAGAGCGGACCGGTAGAGGCTTCGGAGCGAAGCCCGGAAGGAGCCGCGGGGAGCGGACCAGAGGAGGCTTCGGCTAGGAGCGATCCCAGGGCAGGCTGTACGGAGAAAGGAAAATAAAAAGAAAAGGTTGTCCACTGCCAGACTTTGTCGTGTGTCCTTCCTGCCGGCCGGGAGCGGACATCGACATTTGGAGGTCCGCACGGGGACTGATCACCCCCGAGACGTGACAGCGGACAACGCTCCAGTACAGAGCTGCGAGACAGGTGAGTTGGGGATAAGCCTGGGCTCTGGGTGGCGCGCACCTACAGGGCTTTTAGACTCCCCTCAGGCTCACGCGTAAGTGGCGGATTCCTTGGGCCTCACGCGGTGAGTAACATATTAAAAGATGGGAAACATGTTAGGTAGCAACACTAAGAGCGAGGGTGGTTGTGGAGAAAGCTCTCAAGAGCTTACAAAAGTACGCAGGGTATCTGAGCAGGCCCAGTCAGGGAGCTCCCGAGAGGGGTCCGTCAAGGGGAACAAGGATGCTAAGGAGGAGGACGGGGCTCTAGCCTCGGAGTCGTCTGACTCCGAGGACGAGGGAAAGTTGAATGGCAAGGAGGCCAAAGAGACCAGCTGTCAGGAGCCTAAATCGCTCAATAAGGAGTCGCAGGGTTCTTTTCCAGCGTTGCCCCGCGAATTGCGCTCTGCTCAACCTGGTCTGCGGAGGAGTAGAGAGCTCCTGAGCGCTCCCCGGCGCGAGAGGGAGGCGAAGCCTTCCGCCCCACCTTGGGGGCCGTTTCCGGAGGCGATCCCTCGCCACGAGGCGGCCGCCTGGGAGCTCCCTCCCCTTTCGCCAGAACAGGAAGTGATGCACGGGCCCCCATTTTCCGCCCAATCACGGCCGCTGTCTTATGCTCCGCCGCCGGCGGGTCGGTATTTTTACAGGCGGCTTTGGCAGGGGGGACGCTTGTCTCATGAGGTACATCCACCTGGGATAGATAGTGGCCCCTACGGGATATTTCCTGTACAAGTAGCTATGGGCCAGGGACGCAATGCATGGGAGCCTTTTGAGATAAAGCAGATTAGAGAACTTAAAAATGC
This sequence comes from Cavia porcellus, assembly GCF_034190915.1. Classification (NCBI taxonomy): domain Eukaryota; kingdom Metazoa; phylum Chordata; class Mammalia; order Rodentia; family Caviidae; genus Cavia; species Cavia porcellus. The sequence continues at coordinate 48,301,256 of NW_026947498.1, forward strand.
AGTTACAACCTTTGGGCCGACTGCGCCTTACACCATTGCCATGCTGGAGAACCTGTCTTCTGGGCCCCTCACCCCCGCGGACTGGATTCAGCTGGCAAAGGCGTGTCTGCCCTCGGGCAGTTACCTGGATTGGCGAGCCTGGTACGCAGAGTTCTCTGCAGAGCAGGCTGAGAGAAACGCCAATCGGGGAAACCGGGGGTGGAACAAGGAAATGCTTATGGGAGAAGGTCGGCACGCTGATGACCAGACCCAGTTCCCCGGCGCTGTCTATGAACAAATCAATGCCATAGGGCTCCGCGCCTGGAAACAGGTAAGTGGTGCCGGAACAGCCTCCTTGTGTCTTTCAAAAATAATTCAGGGTACCACAGAGCCATTTGTTGACTTTGTGGCCCGAATGCAAGATGCTGCCGATAAGATATTTCCTGATCCGGGAGTGGCTCAACCGCTGGTAAGACAGCTGATTTTTGAGCAATGTACAAAGGAGTGCAAGGCAGCGATAGCTCCTCATAAGAACAAGGACCTCAACGCCTGGATTAGGATATGCAGAGAGATACGGGGGCCGCTCTCCAACTCGGGAGTGGCTGCTCTCCTGGCCGCGGCTGTACAGCAGAGGGGACCTCGAGGGTTAGAAGGGGAATGTAAGGCTAAAGGGTGTTTTGCCTGCGGGGAGCCAGGACACATTAAACGTCATTGCCCAAACAATGCAGATGCTAGGCCTCGCCCTAGGAATGAAGAACCATATGTTTGTGGGCGATGCAAAAAGGGATCACACAAAGCTGAGGAGTATAGGTCGGTCTTTGATGCTCAGGGCAACCGTATTTGTGGACGAGATGCTAGAGGGCCAAAAAACGGCCAGAGGGGGCCCCCTTCGCAGGCGGGCCCCCGCCCCAGAGACAGGACAGCTCAGGGTGGCAGCCTTCAACAAGGGCCACCCCTGGGTCAGCAGGTGTGGACCTCAGTGTCGCCTCCAGACTTATACAGAAGGTCACCATTAGGACGGATGGCGTTAGGACCCTAAATGACATGCAAAAGCTATTGGGAGACATTAATTGGATTAGGCCATATTTACATATACCAAATTCAGATCTCAAACCCCTGTTCGACCTTCTAAAGGGAGACCCAGATATAGCCTCCCACAGGAGGCTCACTCCTGAGGCAAGAGCTGCCTTACAGAGAGTGGAAAAAGCCTTAGGTGGGGCTACCTTACACAGAATTGAACCAGGGCGACCCTTTGATGTCTGTTTGCTACAGACTAGTCTACAGCCCACAGCGGTGATTTGGCAGAAAGGACCACTACTGTGGATACACCCTAAGGTCTCACCTGCAAAAGTCATAGAGCATTACCCGGAGGCAGTCGCTTCATTGGCCCTTGAAGCGCATGATAGAGCTGTCCAACATTTTGGCTCAGGACCACAAGCCATCCGAGTACCCTATACCGCCAGCCAGATCAAGACCCTGGCTGCCTGCATAGATACGTGGGCCATTTTGAGATGTGTTTTCCATGGGGATATAAACAATCAATACCCTAAAGACCCTATCTTGTCATTTGTCACTCAGCACCCTATAATTTTTCCAAAGGTTACTGCCTCTGAGCCATTAGTCCCAGCAACTACAATATATACAGATGGCTCCAAGACGGGGATAGGCGCCTATGTGATCCTAGGCAAGCCCCCGGTTACCATACAATTTGAACCAGATCAGCCTCAGGTGGTGGAACTGCAGATCGTTAAAATGATTCTTGAACGGTTCTCAGAAGCCATTAATATTGTCTCCGATTCTAGGTATGTGGTCAATGCTATGCAAGTGCTTGAGACTGCCAGTTTAATTAGATCCACTTCCACAGTGGCTGGACTGTTCCTGTCTATCCAGACATTGCTTCAGAACAGACACCATAAGGTCTTCACCACCCACATAAGAGCACATACATCCCTGCCAGGGCCCATGGCACAGGGGAATGCGGCTGCTGACACTGCCACTCGCCCGTTATGGACTTTTACCTTACTAACACCAATCGAGCGAGCCCGTGCCTTCCATGATAAATTTCATGTTAATGCCAGGACACTAGCAAACCATTTCCATGTTTCTAGAGCAGATGCACGAGATATCGTGCGACTATGTGACTCCTGTGCCACATACAAACCTGCCATACCGATGGGAGTAAACCCTCGAGGTTTGATCCCTGGTGATGTTTGGCAGATGGACATCACACATATACAGGAGTTTGGGACTCTTAAATATGTTCATGTTTCCACAGACACCTGTTCTCACGTCATATTCACAACAGCAGAAACAGGTAAAAAAGTGTCTAATGTGATCAATCATTGCCTGGCGGCTTGGGCCGCATGGGGCAAACCAAAAATATTAAAAACTGATAATGGACCAGCCTATATAGGCAAAGCCTTCAATGAGTTCTGCAAAAGGATGGAGGTTCAATTAAAACATGGTATCCCATACAATCCCCAAGGTCAAGGAATCATTGAGAGGGCTCATAGAAGCCTCAAAGAAATTTTACAAAAACAAAAAGGGGGAGTAGGCCAAGGCCTGGCCCCAAAGGCACGATTATCCATGGCACTATTCACACACAATTTTTTAAATTTAAATAATGATAATCGCTCCCCAGCTGTGGAGCACTGCAACCCTTCCCCCAACCATAAAGGGTGGGTGAAGTGGAAAGATGTCCTGACAGGACAATGGATGGGCCCGGATCCGGTAATCAGCTGGAACCGAGGCGCGGTTTGTGTTTTCCCACAGGAACCGGGACGAGAACCACTGTGGATACCGGAGAGACTGACACGGGCAACAAAGCCCTCGACTGAAGATCAGACCTGCCCTACTGGAGATCCATCACAGACCAACCAATAAGATGAATAGAAATAGCGGTAGCCCGAAATGGACAAGAAGATCCTCAGGCATATGCATGGCTTGCTCAATTGGCCCACGACCGAGTCTAGATATGGCGGGCATCCCTCATTCTCCTCCATAAGGTGACAATACACAGCAGGGTAGGTGAGTCAATGACGGGTAAGAGCGTGCCTCCCCAGCACGACTCGACCTAAGCCAGGCCCTACCCCATCCTGCACGTAAGCCGCTGGACTGTTAGATGCTGCCCAGGTCTAAATTTCTCTCCGAGGGGATTTCTTTACGGAGAGGAAATGAGTGCAAGCTTGTGTTCATCCAGGTTCCGTCCAGTTTGTGCCTGGCCCTAGAAAAAGGACGAGGGCCTCAGGGCCTTGGCGGACCATGGCATGGCCAACCAGGGTCTAAGCCAAGGACCTACGGTGGGCCTACGCATAGGGCATAAGCCTCTGCACCCAGTCCAGGAAGGGCTACGATGCGCACATTCATAAAAAATAAAAAAGGGGGAGATGTTGGGAGCCACAGCCCCGAGCCCGGTCGCCTCACTTGGCGGACGTGAGGCCTGTAGTAAAGAGTGAAGCCTGAGGTAGATTGCCCCTCCCATCGAGCACGTTAGTTTCCTGCTTACCGCGTAAACAACCCGCTCAACAATATAGTCTGCCTGGCAACTGATGATGTTAGCCAATCAGCTTGCCTTGCTTACTTTAACATGATTGGACACTGTACCCGTATATATACCGGTGCCACCCCTGGGCGGAAGAAGAAGCCAGGTAGAAGCCCGGAGGTAGAAGCCCAAAAGGAGCCGCGGAGAGCGGACCGGTAGAGGCTTCGGAGCGAAGCCCGGAAGGAGCCGCGGGGAGCGGACCAGAGGAGGCTTCGGCTGGGAGCGATCCCAGGGCAGGCTGTACGGAGAAAGGAAAATAAAAAGAAAAGGTTGTCCACTGCCAGACTTTGTCGTGTGTCCTTCCTGCTGGCCGGGAGCGGACATCGACAATGTGTGAACATTGTTACAATTTTATTGTTACAATTTTATTTTATTTTATTTATACTTTCTCTCCTGTCTTCACCAGTTTCTCAGTTTTATAATCTTCCTTTGTCCAAAGGCTTGTTATTTCTCTATTTTTTCCTCCTAACCCCTCTGAAATTTTCTCCCTGGGGTTAAAGTTACCATACTGAGGGTTTGTTTATTATATACAATTTTCTGGATTGTTGTAATTTTGTTATACAACCACAAATCTAGTTCATACAGTTGCCAAAGGTGTAAAGTTAATAGTTATCACAGTTTGTCATTCTGTAGGCTGTATTTGATGCTATTGTTATTACTTTACTGCTTTAGGCAAGGGGACATAAGTGTTCTAATCAGTAGTAGTTCTTCCTGGGGCCAAGACCAAAATCACCTGACAGTCATAAAAAGTACTATAGGCCAGTGCCAAAGAATCAGGGGCTGGGCCAAGTAAACAGCAACTTGTCATCCCCAATGAACAGAAGAGAATAATCCTTTTAAACTGGGAATCAAACCCCGGGCCTTGAGTTTGTCAACCAGGCACTGTACCATTGAGTTATATCCCCAGCCCAAGAAGGTAGGGTCTTGCAAGAGACACAAAACCCAAAAACCAGCTACATCTAGAAGACACCTCTGAGTAGTAATGATTTCCTAGCAATAAAACTACTTAGCGTAAGCAATTGACAAGCATCAACCCAGGAATTAAATGTAAAAATGAGAACACTTAAGCAAGATGCAAACAAGACTTCCAGCCCACCCAAGGCAAATCCATGGGACACAGAGGAGAAACAATTAGACAGTGAATATAGCTCAGTGGCACAGTGTGCCTGCCTGACAAGCACAAGGTCGTGAGTTTGATTCCTGGTACTAAATAAATGGTAAAAGGACTTAACATGCAGATAAGTGAGGCATATAGGACTCCAACTAGCCATAAAATAAATTTACATCCAGACATATAATAAGATTCCAGATATTCAGCACAAGAACAGAATATTAAAGATTGTTAGAAAAAAGAAACAATTACCTATAAAGGAAAACCCATCAGAGTCGTAACAGACTTCTCAACACAAACCATCAAGTTAAAAAGACCTGAAAGAAAACAACTTCCAACCTAGATTGATGTACCCTACAAAACTGGAGAAATAAGATACTTGCATGATAAAGAACAACTGAAGCATTCATTACCATGAAACAAACCCTACAAAGAGTACTGAAGGATATTCGAGAGAGAGAGAGAGAAATGACCACAGTTCCAGCATCAGCAATTAAGTGGGATCACCAAGTGGGGCAGACAACTGAATAGAGGGGAAAAGTATGAAGTCAACAGCAGGAAAAAGAGCATGGAAGAGATGAACCAGTGCATGTCGGCCATAATCATCAGTGTAGATGGCCTCAATTCACCAATAAAAAGAAACAGGCAGAATGGATCACGAAATAAGATCCAGCCGGGTATGGTGGCATACTCCTGGAATCCCAGCACTCATGAGGCTGAGGAAGGAGGATTATTGTGAGTTTGAGACCAGCCTGGCCTATAAAGTGAATCCAAGGCCACCCTGAACCACATAACAAAACCCTGTCTCAGAAACACACACACACACACACACACACATAAATCTGTCATTATGCAGTATACATGAAGCACATTAATTTGAAAGGAAATTCGTAGACTGAAAGAAATTTGGGGTTTCCTTCTAATACAGAAAGGGTAGATGTACGTGTATAGAACTTCTAAAGAGTTTATAAGAATTGATTTTAATACATGTGATGGTATGAACAGCTACTTTGAAGAAAATGAGACATTATGGTAGCCATTGCTGATTTCCTGTCATCTTGTTGTGAAGTCCAGTAATGCTTTTATTCTTTAACTGGTTTTGGTCTGTTTTGTATTATTTAATTTCAATATGTCTGAAGGTAGGGGACAGCTGTTTTGAAGACAGTAAGAGATATTATAGTAGCCATTGTTGATTTCCTATTGTCTGGTTATGAAGGCCTGTAAATGCTTTCATTCTTTTATCAATTTTATACTATTTTGTCTTGTTTGAATTCATTGTTTGTGAAGGTATGGACAACTATTTCAAAGAAAACAATAGACATTATAGTAGCCACTGTTGATTTCTTGTCGTGTTGTTTTGAAATCCTGTGTTGCTTGCATTGTTTTGTTCTGATCTGCTTTGTTCTGTTCTTTGTTTGTTCTGATCTGCTTTGTTCTTTTTAAAAAAATTTAAAAAAGAGGGACTGGGGATTTAGCTCAGCGGCATAAGCACCTGCCTTAGTAAGCAGGCAGTCGTGAGTTCGATCCCCGGTACCGATAAAAAAGGAAACAGACAAAAAAAAAAAAAAATTCAAAAAAGAAAAAACAATCCTCCATGCAACAAGAAACAAGATAAAAGCAAGGATATCTTGCCCATCAACTACAGAATGGATAATAAGATTACAGCATTTTTATACAATGGAAAGCTACTCAGCTATAAAGAATAATAATCACAAGGCTCTTGTATGTAAATAAATATGACGTGATCAGCTTTTGGGTGAAATGATTTAGACTCACAGAGGTGAACATTCTGATGTCTTCTAATGTAAAAAGTTGGAGTTAATGGAATCCAAAATGTACAATAGATGTTGTGAAAGTGAAAGGGGAAGAAACACCTAAAAAGGGAAAGTGGTAGCCATTGTTAATTCCCTATTATTTTGTTTAAAGTCCTGTATCATTTTATTGTTTTGTTTTGATTGGTCTTATTCTCTTTTGTTTGCTTTGATTTTATCATATCTAATGGTATGGGCAGCGAAGATAACAAGATATATTATGGTAGCCACTGTATATTTTGTATTATCTTGTTTTGAAATCCTGTATCACTTACACTATTTTTTGTTTTATTCTGTTCTGTTTTACTTCATTTTATTAGATCTGATGATAAGCACAGCTGTTTTTTTTTAAGAAGATAAAACCAAGGAAAATAAAACAGAATAAAGCTCTGTAAGTGATATAGGACTTCAAAACAATATAAAATCAACAATAGTTACCATAATGCCTCTTGTCATCTTCAGAATAGCTGCAGATACTTTCAGACATAGAAAAAATCAAACCAAACAGAAAAGAACCAATAAAAACCAAAATAATGAATGTAATAAAGGACTTCAAAACAAGACAACAGTAAATCCAAAATTGCTACCATAATATATCTTGCTATCTTTGAAATAGCTGCTCATGCCATCAGACACAACAAAATCAAACAAAACAGAACAAAACCCAACCCAACCAAAGAATAAAAATGATAAGGGACTTCAGAACAAAATGACAGGGAACCAACAATGGCTATCTCAGGAGATTCCCGCTAGATGCCACACTGCATACCACTATCCTCCAAACACATGCCCCAGACCACCAGCCCCAGACCTGCGAAGTCAGTCAAACAATACAAGCATCCCGCTATCCCTTTCCCCTGAGGTGCTATCATCTCACCCTGAGTCCTCTGAATCAGCCAGTTGCTTACTAGAGTCTGGGAGCCGATGCACTTCTGGTTTCCAGCCGCGAACTGGCTGGCTCTCAGGTAGGAATGCTTTATCTTCTGGCTGTTTCTTTCTGATCTGTGTATCAGAGACTAAAACTTCTATTTTTTATGGAGTAAAGTTTTTAATCACATTGTCTTTTGATTTTATATTAATGATTATAGAAAATATACATATACTAAAATTAAGATTCACTCATAAATTTTCTGGTGCTTTTGTTTCATCTTCAAAACTGACACAGAGTGGGCTGGGGATATATAGCTCAGCAGCATAGCACCTGCCTGGCAAGTGTGAGGTCGTGAGTTCAATTCCACATACCAAGAAAAAATAATTGACACAGAGGAGCCAAGCACAAGCCTGTAATCCCAGCACTCAGGAGGCTGAGGACTGAGGATCATTGCAACCTCACGACCAGCCTGGGCTACAAAGTGAGCTCAAGACCAGTCTGAACAGCATAGTGAGACCCTCTCTCAAAAAAGACAATAAAATAAAATTGACACAGATCCCTGACTCACTTTTAGCATATTCCTGAACGTTTTGAGACAGGGATCTAAGTTTAGTAGCCAAGTGTTAATAATTAAGAACAACCTACTTTTGTGTCCAGTGTTTTAAAATTTTTCTATATAGGTTTTACACATTTTCTTATCAAATTTATTCCCAAGTACTTAATTTTCATTGCTGGAACATTGTAGAGCTTTCAGTGATAACGAACAGCTGGCTGTAGCACACGTGCCGTAGGTTCACCACCATTGATTTTCAGTTTGGAAAACTGGAATTTGAAAAGTTACTACCAGATTGGGGCTAGGCATGGAGGTACGTCTCTATAATCTCAGCACTTGGGAGGCTGAAGCAGGAGGATCACTCAGAGAGTTCGAGGCAATCTGGACTACTTAGGGAGATACTGTCTCAAAAAGTCAAACAGCAATAAAACATCCAAAAACAACCATCAGAGTGGGTAATTTGTAAACCATAAAAACCTATTTTCTAGTTCTAGAGGTGGGAGGTCCAAAATCAAAGAAAAAGCACACTTGGTGTTTGGTGAAGATTGCTGCCTATGGCCCAGATAGCATCTTACTGCATCCTCACAGGGTTGGAGGCCAAAGGGCCCAAGGGGCACGGAGCAGCCAGCCAGTTCCCTCCAAGCCTTTTTATAAGGTGTTAATCTATTCATGAGTGTTGGGCCCTCATGAGCTATACACCACTGAAAGCCTCTATCTGTTGCATTGGAAACTAAAGTTTGAAAATGAGTTCTGGAGAGAACACCTACCCTGGAATACAGCAAACTCTACTGGAGATGAAATGACAGTAAAATATATACAGAACTGGCTGGGCATGGTGCACAAACTTGTAATCCCAGCACTTGAGGGGCTGAGGCAGAGGATTGATGTTTTGAGGCCCCCTTCTCTATGGTGAGTTCAAGGCCAGCCTGAACTGCATACAGAGACCCTGTCTCAAAAAATTATACAAACTTAAACTTCAGATAATAAAGCATGACATACTGAAAAATATATAAAGAAATTATTTAAGTACCTCTGCAAATGTTACGTTTTCCTGCATACATGCCAATCTGTAAAACCCACTACGAAGTTCCAAGGCTGCAGAGCTTTTACTAATGATATGAAAACAACAGAAACAAAACATTTAAAGAAATGTTTTTAAAAACCCTAAAGGTTTGAATAAGCTCCAAGTCCAGCAATTAACCTTGAAAAATTCTGCAGTGATACTTTAGACAACCCCAAAAACTTCATTAAAAAACTGCTAGATTTAATAATCAAATTCAGTAGCATAGCTGGATACAAAGTCAACACAAAAATCAATAGCCTTCCTGTATACCAATAACAAACTCACTGAGAAAGAAATTAGGGAAACACTTTTCACAATAGCATCCAAAAAAATGAAATCCCCAGGAATTGATCTAATGGAAGATGTAAAAGTCCTCTACATTAAGAACTACAGTACTCTGAAAAAGGAAATTGAAGAGGATACAGAAAATGGAGAGACATCCCTTGCTCTTGGGTAAGAAGAACCAATTTAGTGAAAATGGCCATATTTCCAAATCTGTTATACAGATTTAATGCAAGTCTGATCAAAATTCCAATAGCATATCTCACAGAATTAGAGAAAACAATCCTAAATTTCATTTGGAACCAGAATAGACCTAGAATGGCAAAGGTAACTCTAGGCAACAAAGGCAAGATGGGGGCATCACAATCCCTGACTTGAAATTATACTGCAAAGCTACTGTGATTTAAAAAAACCTCAAAAAACCAAAAAACCAAAAACAAACCAGGGCCAAGGATTTAGCTCAGTGGTGTAAGCATCTGCCTGGCAAATGCAAGGCTGAGAGTTCGATCCCCAGTACCAAAAACAAAACAAAATCCAGCACGATATTGGGAAAAACAAAAAAAAATAACCCCAAGAACTGAAAAGGTCAATGGAACAGATTAGAAGATACAGAAACAACTCCAGACACACTAACTTTGGCAAAGGTGCTAAACACATTCCCTGGAAGGATAGTCTCTTTAATAAATGGTGCTGCAAAAACTGACTCCATACATGCCAGAGATTAAAATTGGACTCATATCTTTCACCATGCACTAAACAAAATTCAAAATGGATCAAAGATCTGAACATAAAACAGAAAGATTAAATCTGCTGGAAGATAAGAGTAGGTAAAAATCTTGAAAACATTGTTTTCATTGGCTTTACTGTTTTGTTTTGCTGGATTTTACTATCTTTAAAATAAATTTTTAAAAATTTTAAAAAAATCTTAAGACATTGGTGTAGGCAAAGACCTTTTTTTTTTTTGGGGGGTCTTTTTCCTTTTTATCGGTACTGGGGATCGAACTCACGACTGCCTGCTTGCAAGGCAGGCGCTTATGCCGCTGAGCTAAATCCCCAGCCCCAAATTTAAAAAATTTTTTCTAAAAAATCTTAAGACATTGATGTAGGCAAAGACTTTATGAATAAAACCCCGATTGAACAGGAACTGTCACAAAGAATCAACAACTGGGATCTCACTCTACTGAAAATCTTTTTTTGTTTGTTTGTTTTTTTCGTTTTTATCGGTATCAGGGATTGAACTCACAACTGCCTGCTTGCAAGGCAGGCGCTTATGCCACTGAGCTAAATCCCCAGCCCCATCTACTGAAAATCTTTTGCATAGCAAGAGAAACCACCAACAAAGTGACGAGACAACCCACAACATGGGAGAAAATGCTTACCAGCTGTACCGTAGACAAGGGATTACTGTTAAGAACATATAAAGACCTCAAAAATATCAGTCCTCCCAGATTTAAAGACCCAATCCAAAATTGGGCATCCATGAACATACTTTTCAGATGAAGAATTACAAATAGCAAATAAATATGTGACAAAATGTTCAATATTAATGATCACTTGAAAGATGGAAATTAAAACAACAGAGATTCCACTTCACCCCGAAAAGAATGGCTATAATGAAGAAATCAAGCAATAACTGGAGAGGCTGTGGGGAGAAAGGAACCCTGTTCAACTGCTGGTGGGAATGCAAACTGGTGCAATCACTATGGAGATTCCTCAATAAACTAGGATTGGAAGTCCCATTCAACTCAGCTATTTCCTTCTAGGTATCTTCCCAAAAGAATTAAAAACGTTGTATTACAGTGATATACATGCACCCATGTTTATTGCAGCACTGTTTGTAATAGCCAGATCTTGGGAACAATGTAAATGCCCACTGACAGGAATGGATAAAAACAATGTGGTATTTTATACAATGGAGTACTACTCAGCCACACAGAAGGACCAGAGACTTTTATAGATAAATGGATGCAATTTGAGACCATAATCATTAGTGAAATAAGACACACATAGACAAACATTGTATTGTCTCATTAGTGTAAGAAACTGAAAGAAAAAAAATATGTGTATGTGTACGTATACATAGAAAATAGTTAAGATATATTAATGATTTCTCTGAGTCCATGGAAGAGAAAGATTTATGCGGGCATTGTTTGGAGAATTGAATGCAGACGTCTTGTGCTCTGGACAAATGATTTGGGGATAACAATGTACAATGTATGTTCCATTGTTGCTCCAGATGATGTTTTGAAGTTCTTTTTTTTCCTTGAAATAAAATGGATTTGAAAAAGAAAAAAGGCATTTTACAGCTGTAAAAAAATTTTTTAAAAAGTCTATTAAAGATTTGAATTAGCTCCAAATCCAGTAGTTAACCTTGTAAAATTCTGCAAAGAACAAACTTAATAAATTAAAACCCGAGGATTAATTTCTACTCATTATGAGCATTTCAGTGACAGCAGTGATTCAAATTTTGGTTAGTAGTAGTAACAAAATGTCTTTTAAAATTCTCGTTTCCGGTATCCAGTTTCTAAAGGTCATATTATAAAAACTAAATACTTCTAGGAACTGTTTTTTTTTTTTTCTTCAAATTTTTTATTTTTGGAATTGTTGAAGGGTAGAAATTCCCTGTGGAAAGATTAAAACTGCTAAATTTTGGAAACTTCTTAACGTTCCCAGTTGGAATGTGGTTCTAATAATCTGAATTGTCCACAGTTGTTGGGCATGATGATGCACACCTGTAAACCCAGCAATCAGGAGGCTGAGGCAGGTGGACTGCCATGATTTCACTGCCAGCCTGGACTGCAAAATGAGTTCAGGTAGACCGAGTGTAGTGGTGCACATGTGTAATCCCAGTACTTGGGAGACTGAGGCAGAAGGATCATTACAAGTTTGAGACTAGCCTGAGCTACAAAGTGAGCTCAAGACCAGCCTGAATTGCATAGCAAGATCCTGTCTCAAAAAAGTGTTCCTTCAACTTTTTTATTTAAACCATGTTCTATAACATTATTCCTGTGTGTGTGTGTGTGTGTGTGTGTGTGTGTGTGTGTGTTTGAAACAGGGTCTCACTATGTAGTTCAAGCTGGTCTTGAGCTCACTTTGTAGCCCAAGTAGGTCTCAAACTTGCAATGATCATCCTGCCTCAGCCTCCCGAGTACTGGGATTACAGGCTTGCGCCGCCACACCTGGCCTCCTTATTACTCTTTAATGTTAACATTAACGAACACCATATACCCTAGAACACAGGATGCAGGTACAAAATGATCGCTGTGATTTCAGGCCCAGCCTAGACTACATAATGAGTTCAAGGCCAGCGTGAACTACACAGTGAGACCCTGTCTGAAAAAAAAAAAAACCCACAACACAAAATGCACTGATTTATGAATTAAAAATACAAGCTCAACTCCAAAGGTTAGGCTTTTAAACAAGATTCAACATCATTTATTTACATATTTATGACATACATTAATGTTCTTATACATTTAAATCTAATAACAATGGTGAAAATGGAACATATAAAGACAATCTCCAATTTTAGGTTGTAATATTTTTTCACTAACTGAAAGATACAATAAACAAGCAGCCATTTAAAGTTATGGGCTGTATATTGGTTCACTTAAAATTGAAAGTCAGCCACATAGCTATCAAAACAAGAGAAAATTTGCAAATGCAAATATTATACGTATGCAAGTATAATGCATGCACAGCTATTGCATTTATTCTTTATCCTTTATTAAAGCCACTTTTAAAGTAAACAGGAATAAGCATCTTAATATATGTACATCAAGGCACATTCTTTTCTTGTGCTTCAGGAATGACTTACATAAGATCTCCTTAAATCTTAATTTTATATCCTATAACAGCTTTTAATAGCTAAAAACTTAATTTTAACAATTATAGCCGGGGATATTGCTCAGTGACACAGCACCTTGGCAGGCACAAGGTCCTGAGTTTGATTCCCGGTACCCACAAAAAAAAAAAAGAAAAAAAGGAAGAAAAAAGAAAATCTTAACAGTTAACAGTTTAAGTAGTAGTTTCCTAGAGAGAAATGTGGCATCTCCCCATAGTTATTTTGAAAATCAGAAAATTGGATAGCTTGAATAGGTGCAAACTTAAAAATCAAACACATGAATTAATGTAATTTTGTTTTTAGGTAACTTCAAAATATGTTCAAAAATTTGGCTGGACCATAATTCATTTAGTATAATGAGGGCCACACTTAAGAATTTTCAAAATTCTGAAATTACTTGATAATTTTATAGTATCCACAAGACTGCTGTAGATGTCAATACTGCTATCCTATTTTCAACTGTAGTTTTTAAACAAAATTAAACATGATATGAACTGAAAACACACCAAACCTAACTTGTTCATTTTCCTGTAAAAAAATTAAGATTTTAATTTTCCAACAATGTTTCATAACTGCTCCTTTTCTCATGGTCAATTACTCGCCTTGAAGAGATAGTACAGTAAGGCTTTAATAGGCATTTCATGCATTTTAATGGTATTAAAAATTAGCTATTCATTTGAATTTCCCATATAGATTTATTGTGCAAACTTGATTACAACATTTAACTCATTAAGTGCTTTAAAATACAGAATCCCTGACTCAGAAGGGGTTAAAATAAATAGTCAAGAATCACCAGGACTGAAGCATTCAAACTATAATATACCTATGTATTCTACTGAAGTGGTTTATATTAGACTTTTATAAACAGGGCAACTGAAATCACAGAACCTCTACAGTTTGAGAATAAAACAAAAGAAAAGCATTCAACGGGTACAGCTTTTTAAACTCAAATATATAATGTCAAAAGTGAAACTACACAGCTTTAGACTTAGTACAGCCATTTATAAACATGAATTCATAAAAGGCATACCATGATAAACCACTACCCTTCAAATAGATTTGTTTTTAATTTCTTTACAGTAAACATATTTTCCTACAGAACTCATTGTCTACACAGTTTACAAAAGTCACTGATAGTCCAGAGCCTGACATAGAAACTCTAAGGAGATAGTCACAAGGAATTGTAAACAAACGTTCCGTGAGTTCAACTTACACGAGATTTTTCTTCTTTTTATCATTACTGTATTCATTCTGCTTCTGAAATATGTGCCACTTCGACTTCAACAGTCTGAATAGCTTCTGCAACTTCAGACAGCTTCTGTCCTTGCTGTTGTGCCAACACATAATTAACCACTTGCATAATACTTTGGTCAGAAAGCGTAGAGACCGAAGGACACTCTTCAGTAGCGGCAACAGCTTCAAGAACTTCCATCGTTTCTCCTGTGACCACCACAGTCTCAAGTTCTTGAGGACCGCTGCTTTCTTGTTCCTGCATGTCTGCGGTTAAGATGCTAACAGCATGTTCCACTTGAGTTCCTTGGTTATGAAACTGGAGGGTGTCTTTCTCCAGCATAATTTTGCAAGGCACATAGTCCGTATGGAATTTAGTCATATGCTTACGGAGTGTTCGAGCATCTATGTAGGCCTGACTGCACACAGGACAGACGTAGGGCCGTTCTCCAGTATGTGTTCGAACGTGGCGTTTTAGGGACCGGGCATCAGCCCAAGCTACTCCACATGTTAAGCACTCAAACGGCTTCACTCCTATTTAATAAAAAAAGTGGAGAGAGGTGCAAGCACCAACAATATACTAAAAAACTACTTGGCAAATGATTAAGCCCTTAAGTCTTTTTACCTTGATTATGGTAATCTTGCATTTAGCATCTAATGGTTTTCCTTAGAACAGACAAGAAAAGACTGTAACCCAGACTGGCACACCCTGTCACAGCACCCAGGGAGGTGGAGCCCAGACGCCTCCAAGTTCAGTTGTATGCAGGCACCTAAGCAAGACTGTCTCAAAAACAAAAAGGGGCTGGGCATAAAGCTCAGCAGCAAAGCCCAAGTTCAATCCTCCAGGACCAAAAACCAGACAAGATCTTTACTGTCATCTCTGTAAGTGTCTTCTCATGGGTAGAATTTAGTGACAGACAAATGCTTCTATGCATAATCTCATTTATTCCTTCACAGCAATTCTATAATAAAGATAAGGAAACAGAGCCTTCCAACAGTTACCTTCTCAGGTTTGGGATCACCTCTGTAACTTAAATAAATCTTCCAAGAGTGGGGACTAATCTTTCCCCAAAAAAGTATATGGTATCTCCAAGAGAGCTAGCAAGGAAAATAACGACTACCTGACTAGCTATTACTCTTTTTAGATACATATAATACAAAATACCTACCCTCGTGGTTGTTCATATGTCTCCTATACTCTCTCAGTTGAGTGAATTTCCTTCCACACTGTTCACACACTCGCTCCAGGTTTTGCTTTGCTCTTCCTTTCTTCCCATGTGTGGCTTTCTTTACATGCCTCCTGAACAAAGCTTTTTCATAAAATTCTTTGCCACATACATTACACCTAAAATAGGGGAAAGGACTTCAGTTATTCTTTCCAAGGCACTAGAAGCCATAAGAAACAATCATGTACCTGCATTTCTCAGTTAGGTTCAGATTCTTCTCTAATTTACCCACCTATAAGGCTCAGTGACAGAATGAGACTTCACATGGGAATACCAGTCTTTCTTCCAACTATAGCACTTATCACAAAATTGGCACTGGAATGGCTTCACACCAAGATGTTTGTTCATGTGCTGGCGAAGATCTCTTGCTTCAAAAAAGCTTTTTTCACATCTGTAATAAAGTTTAATTACCCAACTGGATTATCTTAATCCTTTACAAGTTTCCAATGTTCTGTACATTCTTAGGTTTCCTAGAACTCCATAAAATGACTGCGAATTTAAAAAGGATCTCCTGGGGCTGGGGATTTAGCTCAGCGGCATGAGCGCCTGCCTTGCAAGCAGGCAGTCGTGAGTTCGATCCCTGGCACTGATAAAAACGAAAAAGACAAAAAAAAAAAAAAAAAAAATTAAAAAAAAAAAAAAAAAAGGATCTCCTAATTTTCCAATCTGGCATCAAGAATGCAGAGTTTTTAGGTCTTAATCTCTAGAGCATAGATATACTTGAGAAAAAAATCATGAAACGTTCCCAAAGGTATGAGACAAATAATAAACTGTCCATCTCTCTTTTGCCCTCTGCTTTTACATCCTGTTCACTGTGTCCATGTGCAGAAGGCAGGCTTCACCTGACCTTAAGAATTAGGCAGGGATTCAAAACTAAGTCAATCAGAATATAACATTCCCTTAGCCATGATGATTACTCAGGGCCATTCATGACTTAGCTTGATCTAATTAGAGTAAACCTAAGGAACTACCAGAAAAAAAGCCAGACAATCTGGAAGTTGAGAGAATGTGAGACTGCCACTGGCTTATCCACAAGGAGCCAAAGAAATCAAGGAGTAATCAATCTGAATCCAGTTTACGTTATATCACTCAGATATCTATAGACTTTATTGAGTCTTTTATTCAAGCCAGCTGTGGTTGGGTTTTCTTTCACTTATAATGAAAAATATATTGTCAGTAAGCTACCTTTGTTTTAAAATAAGAGAAATTATGTGGTGGTGCGTGTCTCTAAATCCTAGCATTCTGGGAGTCAAAGGCAGGATAATCACAAATTTGAGGCCTGCCTCAAAAGTAAAAAGATAGTTGTAGTGGGGAAGCTGGGGATATACTTCAGTAGAAGATCCCAGGTTCAATCCGGAGTACTCAAACAAACATAATCAGAATGAAATTAGCAAATATAACACAGTAGGAAATGCCAAAAACTTGCATCTCCACAAAAGTTGTAGATAAACTAACAAAACTATCACTTTTTGAAAACTCTAGAAACTAATTAAAAGTTTAGAGCAGTGGTGATGAACCTAGAACATGCATGCCACAGAGGGCTGTTTGTATCATTGGAAGTTCTGTAAGGTTCACCATCACTGGTTTACAGTGACCGGCGGGGAGACGCCTATAAACCCAGCATCAGGCAGCTTAGGCAGGAAGATGGCTGTGAGTTTAGGCTAGCCAGGACTCCACAGTGGAACCTTATCTGGGAAAAGAAGTTTACAGCTACCATACAAGTGTTTAATCAAGATAACCAACTACTGAATCTCTATAATTCAGCCGCAGCCTGAAAGACAAAGGTCTGCACTCCCAAAAAGGGTTCCTTTACCAAAGGAAATACCGTTTAGAGAACTGTGTGGTTTTGACTTATCCAGCAGCTCTCTGAAGCAGCCACTCTTTGCTTTTATTTATCCTAACTTTCCTATGACAAGGGAGGATTGTGGATGGGGTGTCTGTGAAAATATTTAGATTCTGATTATCTGAAAAGAGCTCTTAAGTTCTGTAGATCTGAATCTGCACAAACAGGAAATGAAGGCTAAGGCAGAATTGCAAACTGTTCAGCTGAATGTTGGAAGAATTTTGGAATTGGTGATGTTTGGGAATGTACTAAAGACCTCTGAATTATATACCCTACCATGATTAATTCTGTTGGGAGAAATTAACAGTACCAGCTCTACAGAGAAACTTGGGCTGAGGATGCAGGTAAGTGACAGAGTGCTTGTCTAGAACCAAGTATAATACTCAGCAACACTACCAAAGCCAAAAAGTCAAGAGGAAATGCCTACAAAGAACTCTAGCTGTCTGTGCATCTTTCTTTCCTATAGCCCCCATGCCTGGACAGTACAGAAAATCTCTTTGAGTTATTTGTATATGATGCGTATTTTGATAAAACTGTAAAAGACTACTTAAAATCAAGAGTAGACTGAAATTACAGTTTAGTATTATCTTTGAGTATTTTCTTATGAATAAACCAAGTAAGATAATTAAATGAATTGAATGGTTTGCATATTAAGCGCTTACTGAGTACAGTGATAGCCTCGAACCTCCGGCTTTGGCTGGTGTTTCTTTAAGTGTTTGCTGAGTCCAGAACCCCTGTGAAAAGACTTTCCGCAAACAGAGCAAAAGTACTTTGACTCGCCTGTAAAAAATAAAAAGTATGTTACAAATGTAGCAATCAGATCAGCTTCCAACAGAATCCTTTGTTATGTTCCAGAATTTCTTTTTTTTTTTTTTTGTTTGAAATGTGTCTTGCTAAAATGCCCAGGTTGGCCTCACACTGAAGATCCTCCAGTCTCCGGATCTGCATGCTGGGATTCCAGGTGTATGTAGGACATCATGCTCAGTTTCACAAACTGTTATTTTATCAGAGGACTTGCAAGCTGTAACATTTAGCAAGACTCTTTGTAAGAATAACAACAAACCCTGCCAAACTCTATTTCCTTTTGTAAGTACAACCACAGTGATTTACTGCCAAATGAAAAGGATAAATTCTGAGAAATGTGTCCCTGGTGATCCCTTTGTGATACAAACATCTTGGAGTGTAGAGACACAAAGATGGCTACAATATTCCCAGGCAATGATGTCATTTTATAAGAGTAACATTGTACATGAAGTTCATGGCTGACTGACCCCTTGTTACAAGTGGTGACTGCACAGGCAAAGACTCCTACTTCAAGAATGCAATGCCCTTACAGAATCTCTGAACTCTACCAGTGCCATAAGTGAGAACTGGCTCTATAACAAGCATCTGCCCCCTTCACCAGGCATGCCACATGCTTTCATTTTTTTTTTTTTTTTTTTTTTCAGCTTCTTCCTGGGCAGTTCATTCATTCATTTATATTTATAACAGGGCCTTGCTACACAGACCAGGCTGCTCTTTAATACAATATGTAGTCCAGGCTGGCAATCCTCCTGCCAAGTGCTGGGACTACAGGAGCCACCACACCCAGTTAAAAATACTTTCTCTAAAGCATGGGGGACTGAAAAGTTCAGTAAAGATCTGGACCAACCACCATGTTAATGTCTCCAGTTTCCATCTGCTTAACATTAAACTTCTTAAAACCACCCACCCTCCTCCTTTCCCTTCCTTTCTTCCCAGAACTTTATACTTTTGGAACAGGGCTCACTAAATTGTCTGGGATGGCCTCATATTTTGTGATTCTCCCACCACCTCAGACCTGTAGGTAGCTGGGACTACAGCCTTGTATCGTGCTCAGCACGGATTTTTTTTTCCCTTGAGACAGCATCTCTCTATGCAGTTCAGGCTGGCCTCAAACTTGAAGTGATCCTCCTGTAAATACCAAGCAGCTGCCCAAATGCTGAGATCACAGAGGTGTACCACCATGCTGGAACTTTTCTTTAGGATCTAATGATTTGGCACTTGGTACATACTTTTCCATACAGATAGAAACAATCAACATTTTTATAAAAATAAAGAGTTCTAAAACTAGATTTAAACTGGGTAGGGTGGTGCATCCCTGTAATCCCACACCAAGCAGGCTGAGGCAGATCACCAGGTATTCAAGGCCAGCCTGGGCTCTATAGCAAGACCCTATCTCAAAAAGTAAAAGGAATTTAAACAAAACAAAACACTCTGTATTTAAGAAAATCTTTTCTCTCTATTGTCTCATTAGTTTAGAAAAACTCCACACATATAACTATCAGTACATCAATACAACTTCTGGTAAGATTATAGCATACTGAATAATAAAGTCAAACACATAAAATTTAACTACATTAATATACCATTACCTGTATGAATACTCATATGTTCTTGAAGGCTGCGTTTGGTAACAAATGACTTAACACACAGTTCACACTGGAACTGCTTTTGTGATTGATGGAGGCTCTGATGTAATTTTAGACCATGTTTATAGATAAAAGTCTTTCCACAGACCTGCAACATAAGAAAAGTGTTGTCAGTAAACCAAAAAGAAGCCAAAGAAGCCAGGCACTTTGCAGATGTGATAGTGTACATCTCAGCTCAAGAGGCTGAGACAGACCGATCACTCCCCACTTGAGACAGAGTTCATGGCTAGCCTGGGTTACAAAGTGAGACTCTGTCTCAAAAACAAACAAACAAAAAAAAACAAATAGGGAGATAGAAGCTGTTTCTGAAGAATAACAAAATTAATATGTATTATTTTAAACAAATCTTTAAATTTTAATTTGCTTCATTAAAATTATGTGCAAAATGATGGAGTGAAAGTTGAAATCACTAACACCAAGGATGTTAGTTAGAAGACCCTTTTTCCAATTCAGTACTTTACAAATACCATCACTATTATTTGTAAATCCATGTGACCACTGGAGCTCAAAACAATATAGAAAAAAACCTCTGTAGTAGTCTTTTGAGACTAGTAAACACTGTATCTTATATTATAGAGATATAGAATACCCTTATTCCCTGCCATAACAAATAAAATAGTTTTTTTTGGTCTTTCCCCAATCAACTGGGGACACATGTATGTTAAAAACACAATAGAGAGGGGCTGGGGATTTAGCTCAGCGGCATAAGCGCCTGCCTTGCAAGCAGGCAGTCGTGAGTTTGATCCCTGGTACCGATAAAAACAACAAAAAGACAAAAAATAAATAAATAAATAAAGGGAAAAGAAAAAAAAAAAAAAAAACACAATAGAGTGCTGAAACAATGTCAAATAACAGTAAGAGTTTTTATATGCTTACTCTATTTCTATACTTTCAATTTCTATTTCTATACTTTACATTTTGAGCAGTGCTGGAATAGAATATGATAGGCCAATTTACACTTGGTAATTAAATGTATGAATACAAAGATTATTAGGATTTGGCTTCAAAATAATTGAGGCAGTGGGAAAAAGAGCAATGAGTGACGGTATGAATCAAACAGACTTTACCACATGCTGAAAATTACTAAAGCTGGGTGAGAGGCCAGGTGTAATGGTGCACACCTGTAATTCCAGCACTTGGGAGGCTGAAGCAGGAGGATCTCTATGAGTTTAAGGCTGGCCTAGGCTACAAAGTGAGTTCAAGGCTAGCCTGAAATGTAGCAAAACCCAGTCTCAAAAAGACAACAGCAAAAAAAAAAAGGAAAAGGAAAAAAGTTGAGTGGAAAGTACATGACCATTCATTCCATTCTCTCACAATACATTCCATTCTCATTGAATACAAAGAAGAGAAATATTAAAAATCTCATTGGTTACAAAATTGCTTAAGAGTAAAAAATAGGTCATGGTGTAAGGATATAGGTGCTACTACAACTTTTCAATGCTCCAAACAGCCCAAAACTGGGTAATCACATGGTTCTTTATCTAAGAATCATATTTTAGTGTTTTGTTACCCTCAAACCTCAGCAACAAAGAAAACAAAGCTTAAGCAGCACTTTTCCTGACCAACAAAATTATCTTTTAAGTAGATTCTTGTTCAATTACAACTTCAGAGAAAAAATTAAATATGATAGGGAATCATCCTTAATGTAGGCAACAAATTGAAGACAAATTTTCCTGACATTTTAGATAAGTGAGGGCGACTCCAGAATTTACTTCAACACATTTCATCACTATAGTTAGGTTACAATCTTCTTTATATAACAAAATAAATGTTACGGCTTTACCTGGCATGCATGTGGCTTTACACCTGTGTGCTTCAACATATGTATTCGGAGGGAATATAACTTAGGCAATGTCCTTCCACATATGGAACAAATAAATTCTCGTTTGGTTCTGCCCTTCTCCGATGAGGTTCCCGATGCTTCATTGGATGTGGAATTGGCCGAGGATGAAGAGGGTGCATCTTTTCTGGTATGTCGAATCAGGTGTGCCCGCAGTGAAGCACTATACTGAAACTGTTTCTTACACAACTAAAAGAACAGTAAACAAAATTCTATCTAAATATATTTGTACTATAAAATGCTAAGTGAATTGACTCATTTGAACTTTCCATTTCTATTATAACTGTAAAAAAAAATCCAATAAATATAGAATGTGCAAAAGACAGTATAGTATGCTAAAGTGCCACACTACAGAGACGAGAGGGGTAATCCTCAGAACCCTCTTTGGTTAAAATTTAACCAGAAGTTGGCTAGTGACACATGTCTATAATTCTAGCTGCTCAGGAGACTGAGGCAGGAAGACTAGCAAGTTCATGGCGAGCCGGGGCAATACAGTAAGACCCTGTCTCAAATAACACATACATAAGTGTACACATAAAAACTAAAGCACAGCTTTTATACGTAGAATTAGGTGACCTTTTTTTTTTCTTTTTTGGTTTTTGAGGCAGGGCCTCACTATGTAGTTTAGGTTGGCTTCAAACTGATGGCATTTCTCCTGCCCAAGCCTCCTGAGTCTTGGGATTACAGGCATGCACCACTATGTCTGGTGAGGAAAAGGCTAAGTTCTTAGGAGTAATCAGAGCAAGACAAAAAGACTGGTCTTGAATTGGGTTTTAAAGGGCTAGAACTGTTAAATACAGCTTATTATCACTACTAATATAGTAGTTTCATATGGAATAGATATACAGAATGGAATAAAGTAGAAAGGTTAAGACTGTGATGGCTCCTGGATTTTGTCCCATAGTCTGGAGATTCACAAAAGCTTTTCTGTAAACGTCAAAGTTATGGGGCTTGGGAATTTAGCTCAGCATAAGTTCCTACCTGGCAAGTGTGAGGTCATTAAGTTCAATCTTCAGTAAAAGTCAAAGTTACATATGCTTATCATCTACAGTACTTATTTATGTTTTCTTTTTTTTTATCGATACCAGGGATCGAACTCACAACCACGCGCTTGCAAGGCAGGCGCTTATGCCATTAAGCTAAATCCCAGCCTGTTTTTTTTTTTTTAAACAAAATAAATAAAACAGGGTTTCCTGATACACAGTCTCCACCAAATCACTTCCCAGTGAACTGGGAAGGCTTCTAAAATTAATTTTCCCTACTATTTTGTAACTCTTCTTTTACCTTTTTTTGTTTGTTTTGTTTTGTTTTTGGAGAAAGCTCTTGTTTTGTAGTTCAGAGTAGCCTTGAACTGTGTAGCCCAGGCTGGCCTTGAACTCTTGGTGATCCTTCTGCCTCGGCCACTTGAGTGCTGGGATAACGGCATGTGTAACCATGCCCAAATTATTTTTGTAATTCTTTAAATAATATTCATAATGAAAATTCTTTTCTTCATTCCTGCATTTCCCACACATAAGTAAATGATTCCCAATGGTCTACTTTAATATAGTTATATTACCTTAGAAAAACTACATCCCATCGATGTAAGACCAATTTTAGTGTTTGTATTAGGCTACAAATGTTATAAAAGCTGGGTACTACATGGTACATTATGATCCTTTTTCCTTTCTCGCTTTTACTTTACCTTATTTACCACTAATTCATTACTAAACTCCTCCTCTAATTCTGAGAGATTTAAAATACCATTAACTAGGGATAATGGCGCATACATGTAATCCCAGCATCCTGGCAGGCTGAGGTAGAAAAATCTCAAGTTTTGAGCCCAGTTTGGGCAATTTAGTGAGGCTCTATCTCAAAAAAAAAAAAAAAAAGCGTAGCTCAGGGTGAAGGCCCTGGGTTCAACTCTGAACACACATATCACAAACAACTCCATCATTGTCTTTGGAAATGTCTGCCAAGGCATGACATCCTATCGTAAGCTATTCTAACTGTTCACCATGTTTGGTACATAGTTTCATCTTGAGATTCCCCTGACTTGATGAATTCCTTAGATTCTTTGTTGAAGTAAGCCCATGTCTCCATTTTCCATGTCCTGATCATTTTAGTATCCTATCAATAGCTTCTTGAAAAAAAAAAAGTTTGGGAAGTTAAACTTTTAAGGTCTTGCATGTCTGAATATGTTCTTATTCTACTATTTCAAGTAACTGATAGAAGCAGGGCATTGTGATGCATGCCTGTAACCTGAGGCAAGACTGCTGGAGGGTCTGGGTTACATAGTAAGTTCAAGACTAGCCTAAACAAAATAGTGAGACCCTGTCTCAAAAAAACCCCACAAATAATAGTAATAATAATAGTAACTAGTAGTTCGGCTGTATTTTCAACTTAGAAATCATTTCTCTTTAGAATTTAAAAGATATTGTACCTTTGTCTTACAGATTCCATTGTTGCTGTGGAAAAGCCTGAAGCCAATCTGATCCATATCCTTTGAGTGAGACTGACCATTTTTTTCCTCTGGGAATTTGTAAGATATTCTTCTTCCCCTGATTCTCAAATTTCATAATGTAGTTTGACATAGGTTTATTTTCATCCACTTTTCTGAGCAATGTACCCTTTTAACATGAAAATACCTCTCCTTAGGTTCTGATGTTTCTGATTATCATATCAATGATTTTCTTCCCTCTATGTTCTGTGTTCGGAAATACTACTTTGTTATAGTCTAATGTTCCAGATTTTTGCACTCTCATATTTTATCCTATTATGATTACTACAGACTGTCTTCAATTTATGATGGGATTACATCATAGCAAACCCACCATAAATGAAAAATATCTGTATTTTTTTACTAAAAAGCTCTTCTGAACCAGACATGGTGGTGCACATCTGTTAACTCCAGCATTCAGGAGGCAGAGGAAGAATTCTGAGTTTGAGATCATCTTGAGCTACTCAGGGACACCCTGTCTCAAAAGACCAAAACCAAATCAGAAGACCCTTTTGCTCTCTGACTGTGTCCTTCTTAAAAATATAGGATCTTGTCCCTAATCAGTGCAAGTCTGGTTTCAGGACTGTCTGAAGAAATCAGAATTTTATAAAGTCTTATATTAAAATGGCACTGTATTTGCATATAGCCTGTCCCCATTCTCCCATATACCAGCTCTAGATTATTTGTAATACTTAAAAGTTAAATGCTGGGTAAACTATCATGCTATACTGGTTAGAGAATCATGACCAAAAAAATCCCTGTACATATTTAACAAATTTTTGCAAATAATTTCAATATGCAACTGGCTAACCTATGAATATGAAGTCTGCAGACTGAGGTGCAACTGTATCTGCTTACTGTATTCATGAGTTTTTTCCATTTATCTTTTATATAAATCATACTTCATGAGTATTTTTCTTACAGTCTTAGATTCCTGAAGCTGCTTTTCTCTTGAAATCACATGTCTGGTGATCCCTGATATGTAAGAATCTGAATTCAACCTCAGTACCAAACAACAAAAAACTAAGTGAAAATCGGGAACTACACAAGACACCTGTAGTACCAGCTCCCTGAGAGGTTGAGGGAACTGCTCAAGCCCAGGCAGTTTGGGCCAGACTGGATTACATAAAGGCCTACCATCTCTTAAAACAAAAAAGTATCCATATTTCTTAATTGAAAGTAGGGGTGGAGATTCTCATCCATAGCCTTTAATAAGCAGTATCTGTAATTCTGTCAGGATTAAGATGCTTGTATCTGTTGTCTGAGAAATCTTTTTGTCTTAGGGTTAAAAGTCTGGGTGCTAACATCCAGGGACTTGACTAAGGAAAGAGAAGTTGAAAGATTTCAATATTCAGTATGGACACTTTCACTTTTCCTGTTTCGGATTTATTACACCTACCTTCACTATACATGGTGCTCCCCAGAAAAAGTGTGGTTTTATCTTTTCTTCAGAAAACAAGGATGTTAGGCCAAGAAATGGTGATTCAATTGCTTTTACTTCCAAAATAGCTAGTACCACCAATTCCAAAGCCTATTGGTGGTTCTGCAGTACAACTAGAATTGATTCTTTACCTTGGAAATGAGCCATTTCAAATTTGCTGAATCACTTCCTCCACTTACTTATTAGCGTTCAGAATCTAGTTGTCAAGGTTTCTTTATCTGCACTCTCTGCCCTTTTATGCCTTTTTTTTTTTTTTTTTCTTTTTCCTTTTTATCGGTACCAGGAATCGAACTCACAACTGCCTGCTTGCAAGGCAGGCGCTTATGCCGCTGAGCTAAATCCCCAGCCCCTTGCATTTATATTTTTAAAACAATCTTTTCACTATTCTCTCACTAGGATAATCAAGAGAAAATAAGCATAAAACACTATTGGGGGTAGGAGCAAGTATGACATGTACAAATCAGATAACAATTCTTTATAAGGGAGACAGACAGAGAATACCAGTAGTAAACTGAATAGATTTACTTCATGAATTTAGGTACTAAATACTTTAGGTACTTACTGGACATTTGTAATCTCTAGCTCGCTCATGTTTCAGTGTGTGCATTATAAAGGCGTATCGTCTCTGAAAGACCATTCCACATTCCCCACATTTATGGGATGCTTCTTCAGTGTTCTCCTTTGCATCCCTTTTTGGCTGTTTCAACTTTTTCCCTCTTTGAACTAATTTCTGGGCCACCTAGTCAAGAAATAAAAAACAAACAAAAAGAAACAAAACAAAAGAAAAAACAACTAAAGCATTCATTTTGGTTTTTAAAGTCGTAAGTCATTTTATAAATTTCTAATATAGGTATTTCAAATTTGCACTATTAATTTTGATATTTAAAACACTGTTACTTCCTGTACCCACTTTCCTTCCCAATTAATTTTTATCACAGACATTGAACTCATTCCTAGAATGCTCCCAAAACTACAAGACAGTTTTTTTACATCATACCTGTTGAACTGCTGACTTGGGAATGGTTTTCCGTTTCTGTAGCTTTTTCTCCATCCCCTTGTGTAGTCGGATATATCCCCCTTCATTGACAGACCGCTGACGAAGCCTACTTCTGTAAGTATCATCAAGGTTTGAGTCTGTCTTTGCTATTGGTGCAACTAGATTTTCCTGATCTTTTAAAGGTTCGCTAAGGTTCTCCCTATGTTCTGAGGTATCTTCAATACATACATCTTCAGTTGATGCATCATTTTCCATGTCACTATTCTCTTGAGAGCTAATGATTATAGTATCTTTTGAAAGTTTAGGATTACTATTAGAACCTGTGGCATCTTCTTCAACATTTGAAGTTTCCGGCTCTGGCTGGTTGTTTTTTGTTATTAAATCAACAGACTCTATTTCTGGATGAGAATTATTTATACATTCTACAGATGACAGAGGAGCTTCTGGCTCTGAAGAGACCTGGGGCTCAGGCTGTTGTCCTAACTCTTCATTCTGTTCGGTTTCTGGCAAGTCTCCATTTACCAGGAGCACAATTTCACAGTCTCCAAGTTCATTAGACAAAGTTGTTGTGGTTCCCTCACTACTGGCTGCAGGAGGGGCTGTACCTCCAGGATGTTCTGGTAAGTCTTGGGTAGATGCAACTGTTTGTACCTCACCCTTCTTATACACTGTAAGCTGTTTCTCTTCCATTAGTTTATGTACACTTTCACAAATTTCTAAAACTTCTGACATAAAAAGATGACGAGCTAAGATGGCTACGTCAGCCATGCTACAGAAGTCAAAACTCAGTACAGAAGTATAGGCAAATTCCAGCAAAGGAAGAAAACTTGCTTTACAAAAACCTGTACAGAACAAGAAAAGTAGGAGACAAAAAAGTCAATCATCACTAAATCATCCTACAACAACTAACACACAATTAGAACAATATTAAACAACCATGACCATTTATTTTGCAATCAATTACCCCTGGATTTGCTTTCTGTTCTGGCTGCTTATTAAACCTTGAGTAACTACTAAGTCACTTCTATGAGCTGAGTCTCTCAATACCTAATGTAGAAAATAATATCAGACTTACTACCTCAAAGAGTTGCTGTAAGGCAGTCATTGTCAAATTGTATTCCTTAAAACCCCGGGTTCCTCAAATGCCCCTCAAGAAACAGCTGCTAGAGAATGGAGGGTGGGAAACAAAAGGGAGGCAGGTAAGCAGACAGGGTTCATTCAACCAACCTATTCCCTAACCTCACATCATTAAGTATTCTGCATTTTTAAAATAGTAGTCCATATAAAATTTTGAACAAAGTATTCCACAATTGAAAATTAAAAGCCAAGATCTAAGGCCAGCATAAGCAAAAATTTTCTGAAAAGAATGAAATGATAAATACTCCAAGTCATAAAGTGTCTCACAACTACTCAGCTCCAACATTGTCGCTAGAAGGCAGATGCACACAACAAGCATGGCTGCAATGAATACAACTTTTTTTTTTTTTAAAAAAAGTGAGGTCTGACATTTACTGAAGGTAGAAAAAGAAACACTTCTGCAGAGTGAGTTCAGGCTAATTAAAAGTAGGAAAAGAGATACATTCTTTTTTTTTTTGGCTTTTTCATTTTTATTGGTACCAGGGATCGAACTCACGACTGCCTGCTTTCAAGGTAGGCGCTTATGCCGGTGAGCTAAATCCTCAGCCCGAAGAGGTACATTCTTCAGGGTGAGAGCAGACCACCGTGAAATGCCACAATGGAAAACACAACTTGCTTTACAAAAAGGAAAGAAGACTGACCCTTGGGCTGTAGTTTGTTTATCCTGGATCCAAGGAATGAAATAATTACTGTATGAGATATTACATTTTTTTTCTTATAAATGGGAGAATAAAGGCAGTTTAGTTCTTCCGTAGGTTCTTAATGCTTCACTTTCAAAGGTGACTTCTTAAAAGTATCAAAATTTATAAAACCAGGAAAAAAAAAACCCTCCACTATATAGTGATAACTGTCCTTATGAAAAGATGATTAAAAATTTCTACTGGGCCCTGAGGGTTTAGCGCAACAGTAGAAACATCTGCCTGGCAAGCGCAAAGTCATGAGTTCAATCCCCAGTACCCCCCCACCCAAAATTTCTACTGGGCTGGAGATGTAACTCAGTGATGAAGCATTTGAACTAGGCCTTAGGTTCAAGTCCTAATTACTTGTTTTCTCTCATCCCTCAAAAAAGGAATTCTTAAAATACACCAGTCCAGATAATACGAATACACAAGTCTGATTTGGTTGGTGGTATCTTGGTATGACAAGGGATAGAGGTCTCATGTTCCTGTTTTACAGCCAGCACAGCAGCTTCCATCACCACTGACACCATGATGACCCTCTAACCTCACAGGTTCACAAACCCGTGCACAGAGTATGGTAACTGTTCCACCCAAAAACAAACTGAAAATATGTGAAGAGGCGTGATGACTTCCATACCTGTGCAAAAGAATCTTAAAAACCTCCCCTTCTCACCATTCAATCAGCAAATGGCTTCTGCTACTACCTTTCTCCATCAACAGGAAAAAATACATTTGAATTTTATTCCTTGATCTTCAGCCTTCTATTAAGAAAAGATGTTTTTTGTAGTCAAGGTGATGCAGGCTTATAATCCCAGCGATTCAGAAGGCTGAGGTAGAAGTTTCATAGCTTAGGCACAATATGCAGCGTAGTAACATCCTGTCTAAAACTTTCAAAAGGGCTAGGGTATAGGAAAGTGGGACAGTGTTTGCCTAGGAAGTACTGTAGACCCTCAAGTTATAGCATGGCATATGAACTTGGATTATGACCAGGATTTTAGTTTTAACTTACAACCAAAGTCTTGAGTTACAACCCAAACACAGGTTGCCTGTGCTTCCACCAGATGGTCTCAGATACAGGTTTAACCCTTAAGGAGTTCTAGAAGGAACATTAAGACATCTTTTCCTGTATAGGATTAATTGAGAAATCCTGGAGAGAGACTTTGAAGGCTGTGGAAGAGCCTGAGCCTCCAACTGACAACTCAAGAACGAATTCAGTTCCTAAGTCAAGGGTCTGCTATTTAAGGACAGGCTTTGATCTCCATGTGAGGGGAGTTGCCTATGGCGATTAGGACTGCTGGCTCAATGTCAATCTCTGGGTAAGTAAAAATTAGAGGAAACATATCTTTTAGAAGGCTACAACTCTAAGTCAACCCACTACACCACCTGGGGTTCACTAGCATCCATCACAATATCCTTTATAAGAAACTAGTAGGCATAGTATTTCCTTAAACTCTGTTAGCTGCTCTGCAAATTAAGTGAAGCCATCGAGGGAGTTGTGAGAGCCTCAATTTATAGCTGGTCCATTAGGAGCACAAGTAAAATGACTGGGGCACATGACTGGCACCACAAAGGTATATGGAGGGCAGTCTGGAGGACTGAGTCCTCAACCTGTGGAATCTGATAGTATCTCCAGGTTGACAATATCAGAATTAAATTTTTATTTGTTGATTCACACCTTGCCATATATAAATTTTAGTAAAGCCCAAACAAAACCAAACTATTTATTTATAATATAAATGGAAAACAAAAACTCACTTAGGATTTTTAGTTTTCTCTAGTGTTTGGTCTGACTTTAATGCTTTTTTTTTTTTTTTTTGGTCTGAGACAGGGTTTCGCTATGCAGTTCAGGTTGTCATTGAACTCACCTTTTAGCATGGGCTGGCCTTGAACTCAGAGTGATTCTCTTACCTCAGCCTCTTGAGTGCTCAGATTAAAGGCATGCACCACCATGACGGGCTTTGATTTAATGAATTCTAACTGATCTTTTTTTCTCCTGACAAAGATTCACTATGCAGTTAAGGCTGGTGTCAAACTCACAATGAACCCAGGCTGACCTCAAATTTGTGATCTTCTTTTGAAAGTCTCCCAAGTTCCCACATGTTGGGATTATAGGCATGCACCAATACACCTGGCTATGATTAATTTTACAAATCAAAGAACAAATTTACAAAAGCACTCTGTGTACAATCAGACATACACAAAAGATAAGCAGACAATTTTAAGTAGCATATTGATTTAGTATAATAATACAACGGTAACTGTGTTTTTCTCTCAAACTATTTTTAACAGCTTCAATTCCAGAAACAGTAATTCTGCTACAAGTGTCTGGAAGACAGTAGTAGAAAAGGATTGCTTTTTCCATAATTCTATCTTAGGAATTTTGCTAAAAAGAAATCTTTCAGTTGAGCTGGTCTGCTGCTATGAGCTCCTATGTTATCATATATTTGGGTTTTGGAAGACAGACAGATTCTTCTTCTAGGATGTATACATTAACACAAAATAAGGATATTAAAAAATTCTTACCTGAAAGATCTACCACAGCCTCATGACTGGAAATAGCTCCTTTCTCAATAAAAAGGTCTCGAAAATACTCGCTATTAGCTGACAAAACAGATTTATGAGCTTTGTACTCTTCTCCTTCAATCAACAAAGTAACATCACAGAACTGGTTGGAAAGTCTTTGTTCGTTCAGCTGTTTCAAAACAGCCTGACAATGTTTTGGAGAAGAACGTTTTACCACTCCTTTGGTGTCAACCTGCCAAAAAAAGGAAAAAGACAAAAAAAAAAAAAAAAAAGAAGTTTGAGATCAAGAGACGTATTATGTATTAACTGCATATTTCACCCTGGAAACTATTTCACTTCAACAGGTAAGAAGAAACAATCTGCCTTTTTTTTTTTTACCCCTAGTAATAGGGATTAAACTCAGGGCCTTGTGCATGGTAGGTTATTGTTTTTCTACTATTTATGTATTTAAACTCTTGTGTCTAATTTCTTGTTATCTTTTCTTAGTGGTCAAAACTTTGATGATGTACAAAATGGATGTATGCAAACAAACAAACAGCCGGGTGTGGTGGCACATGCCTATAATCTTGACACTGGAAGCTGAGGCAGGAAGATTATGCTGAGTTTAAGGAAAGCCTTGGCTACAAAGTGAGTTGAAGGCCAGCTGAACTATACAGTGAAACTCTATCTCAAAACAAAAGTAAAAACAAAAACAAACTAACAAAAACTGAAAGAAACTAACCAGAAAGCAACCACCAAAAACCTAGCCAAATTAATTTTATCTGGCTGTGTAATCTATATAGGCCACTGAAGAAGAGCAGTTTACCTTCACCAATATGTTATTACAGAAAAAGGAAAGAGGGCTAATTAGTAACAAACCAATAAGATACTAAATTCATTCTGGACAATAAGTGAATTTGTAATCATTGAAGAGG
This sequence comes from Cavia porcellus, assembly GCF_034190915.1. Taxonomy (NCBI): domain Eukaryota; kingdom Metazoa; phylum Chordata; class Mammalia; order Rodentia; family Caviidae; genus Cavia; species Cavia porcellus. Next base: position 48,333,071 of record NW_026947498.1, read on the forward strand.
CAATGCTAACATACTTTTGGCTACAGCATGTAACTAAAGTAACATAGTGTATGATCCATTTTGTCTTATTTAGTAAGCCCTACTTTAGACATGAAGACTTTCAATGTCAGTGCTAACAGTCAAGCAGGGTTAGTGTTCTGAAACAAATAAAATTCACCAAGACTGAAGAAGTCAGTATAGCAATTAAGAATGTTAATACTAAGTGGAAAATACCACTTACAAATACAAGTTCATGTTTGGACACTGGCTTCTTTTTCGAAGACTTGGAGGCTGTGGCTGGAGGTGAAGTAAAGTTGCTCAGATCGTCCTCTGATTCATTACTTTCTTCTCCAGATTCGAGGTCTAGGCCCAATTCTTCCAACATTTCTGAAGTATCTGATATTGGACGGGAGCGATCTAATTTTTCCTGGCATTTGCTGCACTGTTTAATATAATCTTTGACTTGCTTTAATATACCTACGGTACAAATAGAAATTAAATCAAACTAACTTTATCATTTTTAATCTATGGACTTTAATGTAACTGTGCAAATACATACATGACTATAAAGTAGAATGAGTTATTTAAAATGTAAGATACATAGGGGCTCGGGATTTAGCTCAGCGGAATAAGCACCTGCCTTGCAAGTAGGCAGTTGTGAGTTTGATCCCTGGTACTGATAAAAACGAAAAAGACAAAAAAAAAAAAGTAAGATACATTTTTTCCCCTAAAGATACAAGAATATAGTTTGTTTCTATGCTAGGTAAATTGGTTTGTTCTTTACTCCTTTATTCACTTCTCTCATCATAAAATCATTACATATATACGAACAGACATATATATACATTTTTTTCCACTATTCACCAAAAATAATGCCTTAAAAGCTGACAGCATATTTTATGAAGACAGAATATAACTCACTGTTGGGTACATGTCTCTTACAAAAGCAGTTTATCTGTCTGGTGTTCTGATGTGTCTTTTAAATAACTTCATTATTCAGTGAGAAATATTTTAATCATTTAAGTAATATAAAAGATGAAATTGTAGTATTTACATTTTGGTAGTGTTTACTGATTCAAAGTCTTTTTGCCTATTTATGTTGGGTACTTACCAAATTCCATCTGCCAGGGAATTAATTTCTACATTGAGAAAAATAAAACATTAAGTTCTTTTTTTTCAAGGTCTTGGGATATATTTAAATTCCTTTTTAGAAACTTTTTTCTCTTTCTTTTTTTAATGATAGAAGTTATTAATTTACTTTCACATCCAAAGGTTTATCTACTTAACAAAAAAAGCGATTATTATCACGTACTGAGAGAATCTGGTTAGGAAGTCTAAAGCCATGCATGATGGCACACACCTAAACTCTTACCATATAGGAGGATGAGGCAGGAGGATCTCCAAGAACCTCCAGACTACCCTGGGCTATATAGTAAGTACATCACTAGCCTGAACTACATAGCAATACACTGACTCCAAACTCTTTTAAAAGCTGTTGAGCCCAAGCATGGTAGTGCATGCCTATAATCTCAGCATTCAGGAAGGTAAAACAGGAGGATCACTGTGAGTTCGAGGCCAGCTTGGGCTACAAAGTGAGTTCAGGGCCAGCCTGAACTGCATAGTGAAACCCTGTCTCAATAACACCAAAAGAAAGAAAGAAAGTAAACAAGCAAGCAAGCTGTCAAATACTATGAACATCAAAAAAAATGCAGAAAAATCACAATGGTTTCATTAACGGTAACTTCTCTTGAAAACTTTTTTCCTCTATTATCTATTATTTTGATTTTGATTTACATTTGAGTTTCTCATTTACAACAGTGTATCTCCAAAGTCTACACTCTGAACCATTATATTATCCTGCCGCCCTGATGAATTCATCATATAAGAGAAACCATCCAATATTTAAGCTTGTGTGTCTGGTTCATTTCACTCAACGTTATAGTCTCAAATGCGTAATTTTCCTACAAATGACTCAAGTTTATCCTTTATGGCTGCATAATACTTCACCATGTATAAATGCCACATTTTCTTTATCCATCTGTTGTTGATGGGCACACAAGGTGCTTCAAAGATTTAGTTACAGTGAACTGTGCTGCTATCAAAATGGGTATATACAAGTATCTCTGAAATATGTTGTCTTTAACACTTTTGGTTAGGAAGATACCTAGAAGGAAACTAGCTGGGTTAATGGAATTTCTAGTTTTAGTTTTCTGAAGAATCTCTGTACTGATTTCCATACTGGTTATACTAGTTTACATTCCTATTATCAGTGTAAGGGTTATTTTTTCCCCCACAGCCTTACCAGCATTTGTTATCACAGTAAGTCCCGGACTTACATTTCAATTGTAAACTTTCACAGATACAGATGGACCTTGTATTATGAACATTTGTAGACACAAACAAATTGTGGAAATAACTGATGATCCATAAGCTCCAACATCAGGTATGGGCCAAAGTCTGTCTTACCCTCCATCTCCTATTGCCGATGAACCCTCATCTCCTACCTGCTCCTCCTTCCTGTTAGTAACTATCTTATTGTTAGTTCCCTCCATGCAATCCTCTATATGCCAGTTGTTGCACTGTATTATACCAATTTAAGCTAACTGTAAAGTAAAAAGTTTACAGTATTTTTGTATGTGTTTTCATGCCTTTTTTTTTGTCTTTTTCCTTTGTATCGGTACCGGGGATCGAACTCGCGACTACCTGCTTGCAAGGCAGGTGCTTATGCGGCTGAGCTAAATCTCCAGCCCCTGTGTTTTCATGCTTTACATTGTGTATTTATGTCAAAGATGTGTGAATATGACTCATTTTGTTGGACTTGTAAACAAAGCTGACTTAAGAATATTCTCCCAAAATAGAACTTGTTTGTAAGTCAGGGGCTTGTAATCTTATTTCTTGATAGCAGCCATTCTTTCTTGAATAAGGTGGAATCTCAATGTTATTTTAATTCATCTTTCTCTAATGGGCATCAGTGTTGAGTATTTTTTCATGTATTTATTGGCGACTTGTTATTTATTCTTCTGAAAAGAACTATAGCTACCCATTTTTTTAATGGATTTTTTTTTTTTTTTAGTTCTTTATGATGTCTAGATAATAGTCTCTGTCCAATGAATCCCTGGCCAAAAAAAAAAAACCCTTTACATTGTGTAGTCGTCTTTTTTCTGTTGTTTCCTTTGCTGTGCGTGAAACTTTTAATTTATCTGAACCCATTTGTTAATTCTTGATATTATTTCTTGTGCAATTCGTGGTATTATTTCTATTCAGAAAGTCCTTGCCTACACCTATATCTTCAAGAGCTTTACCTTCTAGCAAGTTAAATAGAGAACATTATAGTCTGCAAAGGAAGGTTCCACATTTTTCCAACTGGGTCTCTGTGATAACTAATCTTTAGATGTAGAGGTACTAATAAAACGTTATTTACTGAAGCTAGACTCAGAGATATGAATTACAGTTTGACTATATATAACCTCAAAATCTAAAATTTAAAAAGGAGGCAAATCAATAGCTCTTTCCTTGGTGTCTACTTTCACCAAATCTTAGCAGTTCACACATAACAATCTATACTGGCTTCATTCTGAATGCCCTCTAATACTTTCATTCTCTTTAATGGTTTTAAACTATTTTGTTATGTTTGATTCTATTATGTATGAAGGTATGCTCAACTATTTCAAGGAAAGAGACATTATGGTAGCTACTGTTATATCGGGTTGTCTTGTGGTGAAATACTGTGTTGCTTAAATTGTTCTGTTCTGATCTGCTTTGTAATGTCCTCTTTTATCTTAATCTCTTTAAGATAAAAAAAATAGGGGCTGGGGATTTAGCTTAGCGGCATAAGCCCCTGCCTTGCAAGCAGGCAGTCGCGAGTTCGATCCCCGGTACCGATAAAAAGGAAAAAGACAAAAAAAATAAAAAAATAAAATAAAATAGAACAAATTTATACTGGCTTCAGACAATGCATCTCTAAAGCCCTTTTTTGTACTGTATGGACATTAAGAAATGGTGATTTAAAATGCTTATTTTATCACTATTAATTCTAGATCATTAACAATATCTGCTACAAATATATCTGGAACACAATCAATTAGCATAAGATTTTTTTTATTAGTCAGAAATATACTATGTAAGTTGCTTAGGAGTATAAAATTTTTTGAAACAAATTGCTTACGAAGAAATTGATTAGTGAAACTCTTCTCCTTCCATTAATATATTAAAAATGTATTTCTCAAGTTTTATAATGTAATAATAAGCCTATTATAAAGAAATATCTAAGCAGTGCTAAACATCAAAATAAACAGCTAATAACCAAAGACAAATTGCTGATCTTGACTAGATATTGATTTAAAATGAAAAAAAAAAAAAATTTTTTTTTTTTTTGGTACTGGGGATTGAACTCACAATTGCACAATTGCAAGGCAGACACTTATGCCGCTGAGCTCCGGCCCAAAAATGACAAAATATTAAAATAATTAAAAAATGTGATCAAACAATGCAATAAATCCATCATATCTTTACATAAGCAGCATAAAAGAGTGGCACTCCTAAATTCTTGCAAATCTTTTAAATCTGTGGCTGAACAGATTAGAAATTTCTTGTGCATTCAATCTGTTGTCACATACCATTTGTCATACAGCCCCTGGAAAACTATATATACATAAAAGAATAAGGGTTAAAAAGCCAAATAATGCTTTAAATGCTATTATGAAAGTAATTTTCACTTTGTGGATACTCTAAAAGGATCTCAGGGCCTGTCTCCTGCTCAGAATTTGTAAGGTTTTTGAAATTCCACAACTATGAACATATGATTTCATTTTTACTTATTTTTTTATTTTTATTTTTTGGTCTTTCTGAGATAGAGTCTCGCTATGCAGTTCAGGCTGGCCTTGTGCTCACTTTGTAGCCCAGGCTGGTCTTGAACTTGCAATGATCTGCCTGCCTCAGCTTCTCAAGTGTTGCCATTACAGGAGTGCACCAGCACACCTAGCTCAGAGATTTCATTTTTAAATTGAGCTAACATAGTCTTAGGTGTTTTACTTTTCTGTTTTTTTGAAACAATACATACTAAAAACAAAAATAAGGATTGGACAACACCCAAGAAAATCCATTTAATAAAGAAAAATTCTCAATAGTAAACACCATAGGGCACCACAAAACAATGGTTAGGAAATACATAAAGCCTACTGGGCATAGTGGCACACATCTGTTATCCCAGCACTGGAAAGGCTGAGGCAGGAGGATTCCCACAGCTTCAAGGGCATCCTGTGCTAGTGAGTTTAAGACTAGCCTAAACCACACAGACCCTGTCTCATACAAAAAAACAAAACAAAACAGAAAAGGAATACATGAAGCCTCCTTAGGGCACCTGCCTAATACTCTGGGCTAGTGCTGAGACTGAGGGTTAAGGATCCAAAGTCTGAGGGCAGCCTTGGGTGGTTGCTTTAGTGAGATCGTCTCTCAAAATATTAAAGATATAATATATAGGTCAGAGGTGAAATGCTTACCTGCAGTAGCAGAAACCAGGTTCTGGGTTCAATTCCCAATACCACAAGAAAAAACAAAACCATAAAACCCAACTGTGTGCTTTTAGTTTTCCCATCTGTAAAACAGTTCATTATGTCCACCTCACAAATTTTTAGATTTTAAGATTTAGGAAAAAAAAACAAAAAATTGAAGCCCTTAAAACTATATCTGGATGTAAAAGCTTGGTCAGTGTTACCTTTAGCTGTAATTGTCAACTTTACCAAAAGTTATTAAACTCGCGCCTTTTGTTCAAGTGTCTGCCCAAACTGACCAGTTATCTCAAGATTAAATTAACACAAATGCTGGGTGTGATGGTGCACACACGCCTGTCATCTCAGCACTTGGGAGGCTGAGGTAGGAAGACCTCCAGGATTAAGAGGCTAGGCTGGGTTACATAGCGCGAATTCAAGGCTGTACCAGACAGTAATACGTAAGATCCTGTCTCAAAAACTCAAAATAAACAAAATAATTAATAGAGCATACGTTAGGGGAAAGCATGTGAGAATACAGATCTAGATTTTTATTTTATCTTTTTCACACACAGCGTTTCGATATACAGCTCAGGCCGACCTTGAGCGCACTTTGTAGCCCAGGCTGGTCTCAAATTTGCAATAATTTTTCTGCCTCAGCCTCCAAGCGCTGGGATTATAAGTGTGCCCCACCACACCCGGCCCAGACTATTTTTTTTTTTTTAAAGTACAAAAAGATCTTGCCAATAGATTTTGGGTCAACGTTCATAAGCTGACAGCACTGTGGTCTCACTTCTTTATTCACAGATGAAGTCACCAAAACCGATGACTTAATTTCTCCATGGCCACACAGAATGGCAAAAACCTTTCCTAATAAAATGTGGTTTGATGTGAGACTGTAAAGATATACAATACACTAATTTTGCAGGGCATCACCATGAGGTTACAGGGCACATGCCTGTAACCTCAACACTGGGGAGGCTGAGGCAGGAGGATGGCCGTGAGTACGTAAGTGAATACTAGGCCAGCCTGAACTACACGGCGAGACTCTGCCTCAACAAAAAAATTGTGATGTTCATTATATTTAACTCTCGTCTAAAAAACGAGGTTTAAGAGAACTGTCACACTGCGACACCTTATCACCTTGACCGCTAACCGCTTAACCTCATACATACTTCAAAGAGACAGAATTTAAGAACTACGGGCCAGTGGATCGAGAGAATCTCAAACTCACTCGCCAAAACCTGAGCAGAACATACAGGAAACAGCAGCTCAGGTGCGGGGAGCTCCGAACCGCCGAGACCCCGCAGTGAGCGCAGGCGACTCAGACACGCAGCCGCCGCCGCCTCCCAACGCGGGACAGCGCCGCCGCCGGGCGCCCGGGGACAGGCAGGAGGCGGAGGCGGAGGCGGCCCCGCCCCGGCCCGGGAAGCCCCCAGGCCCCACCCCGGCGAGGGCCCGCCCCCAGCCCGCGGCTCCTTCCTGCGGGAAGTGCGGCTCCTTTCGCGTCCCCCGCCCGCGGCTCCCTGGCAGCGGCTCGGACTTGCCCCCGCCCGCAGGCGCCGCAGAAGCCCGCAGGCGCCGCGCCGCGCCGCGCTCACCTCTCCACCAGTACGTCTTGGAAAGGTCGTGCCAGGTCTGGTGCCGCGTGTGGTGGGTGCCGCCGGGGCCCAAGTGCGCCGCCTCGATCAGGCCCCGGCGCCGCTCCGGCTGCAGCACCACCTCCAGCTCCGCAAAGGTCTTGCGGTGCCGCTGCCGCCGTTGGTAGTACAGAGTCCCGCCGCGCACCACGTAGCAGGCGGCGGCCTTGCGGATTTTTCGCTTGACATTGCCTTCGGTGCCGGGCGCGTACGGCTCGCGCTCGTTCGTCAGGTAACGCAGAATGGCCCGGTAGCTCTCCTCACTTGACATCGCGGACAGCGGCTCCCCGAGGGCGCCTGTCAGAGGTGGAGGAGGAAGACAGCGCTGTAGCTCCTGGCAGATGTAAGGCTAGCGGAGGCACTGTGAGGCGGTACTGCTTCCCCTCTGGAGAGAGCTCTTCAAGGGTCCCCCGCGCCGCGGAGGGAGAACGGACAGATTGGTAACCAGGGGGAACTGCACTTCTCCAGCGCGCGGGATCCGCTGGCGACTGACAAAATGGCTGCTGCACCACCGGAAGTGACGCAAGCCAAGGGTGGAGGCTGAGCCTTGATTGGAGCGCTCTCGCTTTCGGCCTGCAGTGAGCCCATAGAGTGACGTCAGTACTGCGGACGGACATTTTGGAAACGGGTAGTCCTGTCCCTGGAGATGGAAGGGTCGTTGAGTAGACATCTTAAGTCCTGGCAGTTTCCTTTTTATTTTTCCCTTTTCCCACGCTCTCTAGAGAGCCACGTGTGAGAGGTGGTGGGCAGTTGTTAGCCCATCCGAGACACCTCGAGAGGAAATAAATTCGTAAGCGTCAGATTTTCAGGCATTAGCGAATTGGACCCTGAACCAAAGCCCCATTTGCAGAGCAGAGATAGATGATTCAGTTAACAAACGTTATAAAATTTCACCCCTCAAAAAAAAAAAAAAAACTTAAACCCCTCAATGTTGGTTATTTCTGAATATAAACCAATTGCTCCAAATTACCCAAGGAATAATCAGGTAGTTCCCGTAATGATCGGCATAGATTATCTTCTACAAAAAAGGCAATCGCGTTGGAAAGGTTGGAAGCAGTACCTAGCTCTCTTTGGCTTCGTTTATTTTTATGTGCTCAACGTAAGCTTGCGTATCTTTTACATAAATTTAGAAAAAAACATCTCCACTTTACACTCAATATATTTAGGAGCACCAGAGACCGACCCGACTTGAACTTGCATTTTTTGAATGCGCACTGAGGGTCCTAACCGATTTTTAGGGGGCGGGAGCGGCGGCCCTCCCCGCGCTTTGCATTGGCTGTGATCATGGCGAGGGGGAGGGGGCTTTGCTCCTGGCGCTTCCGACAGTGGCGTTGCTTGGTTGAAGCTGGAAAATTCTGGGCTTCCTCGTCCAAGGGCTGCCTACCTTCACTTTAGACACCCTAGTTTACATTGTTCATGAGGCCCTTTGACCCTTGTAATCAAGGGTGAGGATAGCAGGTGTACGAGAGGCTGAAAAAACCACCTGGCTTGGGCTGTGTTGGGGATTGTTCAGGCAGACTTCTAAAGAAGAAATTAGAAGATGGAGCTGCACCTCTCCCCCCCCCCCCAAAGGAACAGGCAGTGAGTAGATAACACGCAAACCTCCCAGAAGCTGGTGGGTCAGTGACGGTGAACTTGTCAAAGGCCCTAAAAGGTTTGACATCGCTGATGTAAGTGGCAAGCCAGCCTTATCAACGGTTGAGATTAAAACCGTACAGGTACGATTTTATGGCAAGTAACTACTAAAGAAAACCTTAGTCGTGGAAATACCTCTCCACTCAAGTTTGTACAACACACTGAAGTGTGAAAGCTTCAGAAAACAGTAGAGTACTTTGAATTGTTTTGCTCTCTTGGTGGGCACTGTTGTCTTCCTGGCCAAAGCTAAATTTTTTACCAGGAAACTTATTTTTTTTAAAACTAGGAGAGACATTGTTTTTTTCTTTCTGGGCCAAGGACTTCTGGGTAGCCAGAACTCAAAAGTTCCAATTTAGACCAGAAAACAAATACTTTTAAAGGGACACTTTAAAGATAGGAATTATAAAACGGGTAACTTTGGCAAAAGGGCAACCAAAAGGTCAAGGGCAGTGAGATAATCTGGATGTGTTATGGCCGCATACTAACTTCCCACCATGAATGTAACCATTATTTACTGCAAACGTGTACTACTAAGTGGAAAAACAGTAAAGGGACACTTTTTTCCCAAGCAGGGGGAAAAAAAGGCTTTTTCCAATAGGATTTTTCTTTTTCAAGCCTAGTATTTTCAGTTTTGCCTTTATCATCAAAGGCCTATTAGCATCTTGCACTTCATTGTTGGTTGAAATGAGTTCTCCCAAAATTGCAGAATAGCCTAAAAAGTCCTCCAGGGTCAGCCTCCTATAGCAAAGATTATTGGTAACACCTTGCCTGACCTGTATTACATACTTCTTACTGATTTTACATTGTTTCATCAGACTTGAAGCTCCCCCAAAACCATTTTATTTCAACATTTAGATCAATGCCTGAATTTAACATGTACCAGAAAGTAAAAATTAGTTCCTAGATAGGTACAATGTGAATGAGGGAAAAATACAAACTTTACCTAGTATTCCTTTCCACATGGTAAAACTGTTTCTCAAGGGGCTCAGGCTTGCTACATTGTTGTATCTTTGTGACTTTGTAGATTGACAGGTTACCAAAAAAAAGCTACTTTGTTTATAAAAGTGTTAGTATGTTGTTTTCTTTAGATCATTTACACTATTCCTTATCAAATACACACCTCTCTTGAATTATCAGCATGCTGTTTAAATCTGGCATACTTAGCTCAACAAACTACTCTGGGAATAAGTACAATATACTCAAGAAACGAGGTGACTGAGACAGTTCATAGTACTTTCAATTTAGTTAACAGTTAAAAAAGATTGGTGACAATCCAATACAAGGCAAACCCAATATAAACAAGTCTATCATAGACAGAAATGACAGAACATACTTTAATAATCAACTTAAACTAAATCTGTTTAACATATTCTACAGCCATGTAACCAGGTCAGGAGTACACTGTACACTTCAGCAGTAAAACCACTAGGTCTGTTACATCATTTAACATCTTGCCAACCAAAAGATGTTTCATCTTAGGACACATTAAGCCTAAGAATGGAATTTTTATTTCTGGCCCTGAGGATAGCACCCAGGGCCTCATGCATACTAAGCATGCACTCTAATGAGCCACACCACCATTCCTAGAAAATCAAGTTGTCTGTCTTAAATGCTCAACTTTGTATTTATTTCACCTATTATTACCACATAGACCCAACATTTCCATTGTAAAAACTGACCACAAATTAGAGTTACAGATCTTTTATTTAAAAATCTGATCTGCCAACTTAGCGTTTCCCACCAACTCGAGGAGCAGAAACTTTCACAGGCTTCACAATCTTCTGCTTAGGTGCTGCCTTTGTGGGAGCCTGTAAAAAGTAACAGAATATTATACTGTAGTACTCCATGAAACTTTTTAACACTCATTTTATGTCCTGATTCTGTTTATATCCTACATTGCCTCAACTGCATTCCTAGTATCAATCCTTTTGTGAATGTGTTAAGGGCAAATTATACCCTAACAAGAAAAAAATAGCTATTTTTTTTTTCATGGGATGAAGGCTGGAAGCTTCAAATTTTTTACTATGTTAACACTGAGAAAGCCAAGGGCGCTGATACTTATAGGTCATTTTAATACTTCAGAAGGCTGAGGTGGAAAGACTACAAGTTTGAGGCCAGCCTGGGCTGTACAGTGAGTTCAAGGATGCCTGAAATACATAGTGAGACACTGTTTCAAAGCACAAACTGAGAAAAGGTGGGCCAACAGAACTAGTCTGCCACCAAAACTTTTCTGATTCCAAATTAATTTCTAAAGCTAAGTGTGATGGCACACGCCTGTGATCCCAGCATATGGGAGGCTGAGGCAGGAGGAATGGGAGTTCAAAGCAAGCCTGGATTGATTACATAGGCTTTAATTGTATTAAGAAATCAAACCAAAAAATCTCCAATTACCTTAGCAGCAGCCATTGCAGTCTTTTTAGATGCTTGCTTAGCCTTTTTTGCTTCCTTGGCAGCCCTGGAATTAAAAATAACTTTAGGGAGAGCTTTTTTACTCCTTATAGGTACAATTTATTAACAAGGAGACAGTTCTAGACAAACACAACCATCACATTTCTTTTTCATCTGTGTTATTTGCACAGTAAATCCAAAATCCAAAGGATTTGTTAATTTCATCATTCAGGTTGGCTTAACATGTTATACAGTAATTTTAACTGCATACAGAATTTTAACAATATAATTTGTGAACTTCTGTATTACAAAACCTGATGACCGAATACTCCATAACATCAGATTATATTCCTGTACCTATAAAGCTAAACAACCTAAAAATAAAATTCACCCCAGTAGCTGAAATGTTTACATGGTGAAGCATTCTTTACCTGATAGCTTGCTCTCTTTGGGCCTTTCTAACTTCTGGTTTCTGATTTCTCTTAGCCATTATATCAGCAAGAGATGCACCAGTGATGGCCCTCTGGAATTTGACTGCTCGTCTTGTTCTTTTCTTTTGAATTTCTTCCTAAAGAAAAAATATGGGAAACACTTATTACCCTTGTTTCTTGAATTGGGAAGAAAGTTTTCATGGTTCACTCAACAAACCACAATCCATAGCAATTATTTGAAATAAAACACGTTAAAGTTTTCCACTTTATAAACCACCTGTTAACCCTGACCTTCCCACTACTTATAAGGACTAAAAATTAATCTGTGAGAAACAATGCTTTATTTCATAAAAATAGCTGTTGTAATCCTAGCACTCTAGGCAAATCCTAGGCAGAGGGATCCCAATTTTGAACGCATCCAAGGCACCTTCACAAAACCCTGTCTCCAAGAGTGGATGGGAACATAGCTCAATGTGATGGTCTTAGGGTCAATCTCCAGTACAACAACCAAAAGAAGTAGCTTTAGGGCAAGGGATGTATGTGCCTCAGTAGTACAGAGCTTGCCTAGCAAGCACAGGGCCCTAGATTCAATCACTAGCATCACACAAGAAAGTGATTTTAGTAACTACGTATTTAAGAATCTTATCAACTTACCTAATTTAACTCGAGTCTAACACAGAAGAAAATCATTGAAGACACTACTCAGTTCCCATTAAATAGGAACTCTCCATTTTTCCTTTCCTCTTTTCAGTCTTCATTAACACGAAAATTTTAGTACCTAATAAAATGGGATCATCATGCTTTTACCTGGTTTATTTCCATTTATCTTCAAGCTTCTGGCTGCATGCCAACTTTTAATGGATACTGAATTATGAATCCATCTATGTATACACAAAGACGGAATACCCTAGAGTTCCAAGAAGCTCAAATTCCAGAACTATTCTGCAACTGATGGGAAACTCCACACCACATTTCCCGTTAAGAGCTGCTGTCAAAATACAGGCATTTTATGCAAACTATTACATAAAACTACCTTCAGAGGCTAGTCCGATGGCAGTGGATTATCTGCCATCAGTGAACTTATTAACATTAGTGTCACTAAAGTTGGTATACCACCCCCCCCACTGCTAAATTTGACTGGCTTAAAAAAAAAAAAACCTACCTTCAGAGTATGTGCATAGTACACTGCATTTGTACCCTCACTAAAACCTCATGTATACATAACTGTTCAAAACGAAAACAAACTCCAAAACCAATCTCTGCGTCCAAGCATTTGAGACACATTCATCCTACACATTTTGTCCATTCATTAACTCACAGACATTTAAGTTTTCTCCTTTTGGCTGTGAACAATTTATCAGTATTTTGCGTTAAATCATTTTATTTTCCATGACAGCTGCACCACTTTGCATCCAGCCATGTACAGGGGTTTCCATTTCTCCATCAAAAGCTGTAATATCCTACTTTTCTTCAACAAAAGGCACCCAAAAGAGCCTCTTTCACTGACATTCAAGTCAAAGTAGGGATATTTACTAAACAAGTGAAAATATCCATGTCTCCTGAATACTGGTTCTAGTCTTACTACCACACTCTAATACATTTCCTCACAATCTTCAGGCAGCCAAAAAAAGGAAAAAGGTACCACTGAGAATGAACTAGTGCAGGTCGGAGTCAGAAGACTCCAGTGATGTCTGTTTGGGCTAATCCTATTAAGGACTATAATGAAAACCAAATGGCCACAATAAAGATTCGATTTCCACTCACCAGAACGCTAAACTCCCCAACAGTGTTAATACAAATTAGCTTAATATGATCCATGTGACTTCCAAAAAACGCTACTTTCAAATTTCAACTATTACTTCGAGCCCAAGGTGTTCAGCAAAACCTATTTTCACTTCATTGTTTTATTTTACAGTTTTTAGGAGAACAATTCACAAACCGTCTCAATTACAATTCTACCTAACAGAAACCAGTGCTCGAAAAGCTTACAATTTCTTGACCCTGGCTCACAACACCAAAGAGCACCACACTTACCGACTGTCCCTTTTTATGCTTTCTTCTGTAGAGGACAGTCCAATTTATCTGCCGAGGATTTCGTTTGGACAGGAACGCAGATTCGCATTTTGCATTAAGAAACTGGAAAACCTGAAGTGAAAAATTCAAAGACTTATAAAAGTAGCTGACTTTAAAATCGTTACAAAAATCACCATTTTAGTTACATCAGCTTCTTTTAAGAAATCACAGCCGAGACCAAAGCTTGTGTTATAGAAACAGGAAGTAAACGAATGGCAGGATGGTGTCAAATTCTGGGAGGAACACTGCTCTTAAGGCTTCCGAAATCGAAAAGAACCGAGTCCCCATAAAGAACTAGACACCTCGGCCTCCAGTTACTCCTCCTCCATCAGGATACTAAACTACATACATCACTCCCTGGCCGAGTACTAGATCAGCGCCCAACACCCGTTCCTGTAAAGGTTTCTGTCCGACAGTAATCACAATTCCTGACTCGCCGACACCGAGTTAGATCGGCCTTTCCTTTTCAAAGCCCACGAAGCTAAGCTGTACCAGAAGCGGCCCTTTACCTTCCCGTCAGTCCGGGCGTAGCGCCTCCCGTGTCCTGGGTAGATCTTGTACCCACTAAAGCTGCACAGCTCGACCCTATAATGAGAAGTAAAAACCCATAAGGCAAGCAAACAGAAAACATGTCCAGGACACCGTAGAGGCGCTGTGCGCAAGGATGGAAACAGATTGAGATTCAAAGGGCCCTTACTTCATGGTGACAGCCGGCAGTCCAGAGGGAAGATGGCGAAGAGAAGGAGAGGATCATGGGAATAGACTATAAGGTCTTGGGAGAAACTCCGCCCCAAATTCCCTTTGACCCCGGCGATCGGTGATGATGTCACCCAAACAGCGGCGGATGCGTGTTTCGCAGGCAACTTCAAGCTTCCGAGAAATTTGGCCAGAAGATACCTGAAGTTCTAGGGGCAGAAAGGAACTGACCTCTCGGCAAGTGGATCTGGCGTTTCTCGGCTCTGGGTCGTTTAGGTTCCGGTAGTCTTGTGTTTCGGAGTCAACATCTTGACGCAGGCAACGTGAATTAAAGAGAAAGGTGTCCTTTGTTATCGCTTTTGTTCTTCCCAGTTTCACCTCATACCCCGCAGGTGAAACATAAGGAAGTCAGGTATTATCTCCACATTTCCCCATTTTTTAAACAACAAAATTAAATTTAAATTAATTAAATTTTGGAATCCAGCGTTATAACTCAGTGGTAGAATGCATGCTGCGTTTGGCCCTGAGTTAAATCCTCAGCATCAGAAGAAAAAAAATGTTTAACAATTTGTTTTTAAAAGATCTGAAATTCATGCTGGCCCTTTGAATTAATTAAAACGAACATGCATCGAGCACTTCCTTAGTGATAGGAATTATAGTAACCGGTTTTGCATACATTAGCTCATCTGTTTACAAAATTCTTACCGAGTGCCTGTGGAAGACCCGTAAATTACAATCGTGAGTCGGAGAGGAGCTCATTTTTCGGGTAGACTTAATGCCGAGTGACGTCAAGGGATAAATAGAGACTTTTTAAAAAATTTTACAATTTTTTGAATGTAAGGCTATTTATTAAAATACACAAGCTACAAGATGAAAATGAAGGCAACAGAAAAATTCAGGTTTGCACAATCAAAGTTTAAAAATGGCACTACCTGAAAAATAATTTAGAAAAATGTTGTAAAAGATACGTTGCACATTTGTATTAAGAGAGAGTTGGAAAAGGGAGCTGTGGCTAGGCCCACCGATGGGGGCAAGGCTTCCGTTTGTGAAGCCTGTCTGTAAGACTAAACACTTGAGCATACAAACTGGAGTGACAAGAAGCTATTCTTTTTTTGGTACCCGGCATCAAACTCAAGACCTCGAGCTTGCCAAGCAGGCACTTATGTCGCTGAGCTAAACCCCGGCCCCAACGATATTCTTGAATTCTGTAGGAATTCAGGACTAGGAAACGGAATTATGATTTATGCTTTTAAGTGTATAAGCAATACACCTTAAAAAATGTTCTGTAAAACAGTTGAAAAGATTTGACAGTCCAACGAGGTGGCTGACTAATGTTCAGTGTTGATAGTCTCCAGCTCTTTGCTGTTTAAGCAAATGTTTAATAAAAGAAACTTTCTGGAATAGTCTTGCAAGGCATCAGTGTATATTAATGGGAGTGGAGCCAAGATCCACCTGCAGGTGTGTAGTCCCTTTTGTTCCACAGAACCTCAGCATATATAATCCTTTTCCAGCACTTAAGAAACATTTTGCACATGCCTTTAATCCCAGCACTTGGGAGGCTGAGGGAGGAGGATTGCTGCAAGTTTGAGGACAGTCTGGAATGTAAAGTGAGTTTAGAGGCAGCCTGAACCATACAGCAAGATCCTGTCTCAAAAAACACAACAAAAAAACCCACCAAATTTTGTTTGTTTATCTTTGAAGTTAATTTTGTTCTGATAAATGCTGTGTGGGGAAAATAAGAAACTTGTACTGAAGGATTTTAGCTGCATTTTATTTTCTTAGAGGGCTTTTTTTCATTTCCATCTTTTTTCTTCTTGTGGTATTGGGTATCTAATCCAGGGACAAATCCAGGGCTTCCCACATACTGGTTAAGTGCTCTACTACCGAGTTGCCCCTGGCAGGCAGTCTTAAACTAGTATTCTATGGTTCCTTGTAACACACAGCCTGTTCTACAATTTAAGTTGTGCTCAAAATACTCTTATAATAGGGAGAAATTTTATAGAAACCTCTAAAAGAACTCATCTTAGTGTCATTAAATATCACTTTCAACACATCTATAAATTTTTTGCTGGATTTATTTTTTTCTCCTCTCATAGGTAAAGACTCAGGTATGCTCTGTTCTCTTTCATTTAGTTACGGAGCAGGATTGAACCAAACTTGGTGTTCTCAGACTAGAATTCCTGAGAACAGAGCAGTAGTTTTCACTTCAATGCTTCATGTTTTTGTACATAGTTTCCCATGATTGCTGTGACAGTTACGAAAACTTTGTAGCTTACCATAACAAAAACAGTCTCCTCCAGTTCTGGGGGCCAGAAATCCATTATTAATATCACCAAGTTGAAATCATGGTGTCTATGCTCTTTTAAATATCTAAGGAAGAACATGTTTGTTGCTTCCTCCAATTTCCATCAAGAGAAGCCAGCTTTCAATTTCTAACCCATAGAAACTGCAAGATCCAGGCATGGAATTTAGCTCAGCTGTATAAGCGCCTATGTGGTGAGCCTGAGGTTGTGAGTTTGATCCCTGGTACAAAAAAAAAAAAAAAAAAAAGAAACTGAGGTCGTAAATTGTTGTTTTAAAACTACTAAAGCTAAGTACAGGAGGCTGAAGCAGGAGGATTGCTTGAGCTCAAGAATGAAGGCCAACCTGGGCAAAATATACATTTCAAAAACAAAAAAACCTTCTGTTTTTGGGGTGATTTGTTAGCATAGCAGTAGGTGATTAAGGAAGTAAGGAATTTATAATAAGAGGCTCGGTGAACTGTGGTATCGTCAAGAGTGTTGAGACAAAGAAACTACTTGTAGAGGAAAATATCAGTTTTGGGAAGGCTGGTTTCAAACTTCCCATATCACTTGAAGCTAGAAATGTATAGTGGGAAATTAAATGCAGTAAGATATTTTAGAAGTAATGAATTGATGGTGGTCATAGAACATGTAGGATGACATCACTTGGTGTCTCAAGATGGCTTCTGCAGTTACTGAGACTAAGTTTGGCATATAATAAATATACTTGTTAGAGATCAAGTCCTGTCAAAGGATGAGGACGAAAGCAGTAGTGGGTAGAGGAAAAAGTTGAGTGCAATACGAACCCATCTAAACTTCAGTCAACTCTGGAAGGAGCTCTGGAACTATTACCAGCCCCAGTGTCCTGTGTTCGGCCGAGTGGCCTAACTTCATTATATTCCCACTTTGCTCAATCAGCCAGATATGGGCTTCCCCAATCTGGTCAGAATGAGGGGTTCTCAGCAGCTGAGCCAGGCTATGCTGCTAGCTAGAGGATGCTGCTACCATGTTTCCCACCGTCAGGTAGCTTGAAGGACACCTGGACAATGCATTTCCGTGTCTTTCACATGTAGGAAATGTGACTAGAGTGAGTTAACAGAAACTAATTGGGGCAGGAGGCTGAGGCAGGAGGCTTCCTTAGGCTAAATAGTGGGTTCGAGTCAGGCTTGAATTATGTGATAGTCTGTTTCAAAAGCAAAAGAACAGAACCAATAAATAAATACCAATATTTAAAGGATAGGAAGGAGAATGGAGGAAGGAGAATCAACTGAAGGATACTGAACAGAAGATGAAGTCAAAGGAAGAATTTTGACAGTACTAAATGAAAGCCACATAAAGTTCAAGCAACCTAAAAACAGAAATTAGTAAAAATGAATGCCTTTGGAATGAAAGGACTATTCTTAGTGTTATCTAGATAATCCCTTAAAGCCACATGTAGTCATAGGGTTTTTCACAGGTGGTTGAATCTAGATTGATTCATAGTGTGGTTTAGGATTAGGCTGGTTTTGCTGAATCAGCCCATTGGTTGGATTGGCACCAACCAAATTCCAGGAGACAGGATACAATATAAGGGACAGAAACAGGCTTGTCTCAGCCTCACTGCTTTTGCTGTCTTCCACTGCCATGAACTGTCATCTCTCTGCCATGTGCCACTCTGCTTGGAGCCAGAGCTGAAACCTCTATAAACTGTGAGCTAAACAAACTTTCCCCCTTTAACTTTATGTGTTAGGTATTTTATGTCAGCAACAAGAAAAATAACTAAGACACTTCATATTTCCTTCTAATAGTATTTTTTTTTCTAGTGTAGATGAATTTTTTTTTTATCGGTACTGGGGATTGAACTGACAACAGCCAGTTTGCAAGGCAGGTGCTTATGCCGCTGAGCTAAATCCCCAGCCCTGTGTAGATGAATTTTTATCCCCTTCTGTCATTGTTTCCTATAGCTTGCAATCCCAAGACTTGGGCATTGACATTAGGGAATGCTTTGAAAGAAATGCTTAGTAAAAAGGTTAGAAAATAAGGTTTAAAAATTGAACAATGCCTCTTGATAGTATCTATCTATGAAATAGTATCTATGTAACACTAGTATCTATGAAACACTATTTTTAAAAAATATAAATCTAGTCAAGCTAACTACTCATTTTAGGCAGTAAAGGGGACAGAGGACATGGGCAGCAGCTCCAAAGGGAGACAACTGGAAAAATCTATTGTGTGAAAAACAGGCTGACAATTTTCTCAACAACATGTAAACTGGGTGATGGGATTTATAATTTGTAGATAAAACTAAGTACATACTTTTCAGGGTCATGGAGTTCTTTATTTAAAACTAGAAAAAGATGTCATTAAAGTACTAAAATATAAAGCTATGTACTGTTTTTTGCAGTCAGCATCTCTCTAATCCCAGACTTTGGGAGGCAAGACAATCAAGTCTACCCTGGAAAACTTAGTCACTTAGAGAAATCCTGTCTCAAAATAACAATTTGGAAAGGGTTGGAGCTGTAGCTCAGTGGGAAGCCCCTGGGTTCAATTTCCAGTAACAAAAAATAATAATATGAATACACAGTGTACAAGGGACTCACTTTAAATTTAGTGCTGGAATGGTGGCACATGCCTGTAGTCCTAGCACTTGAGAGGAGGAGGCAATAATTACTTTTTCATGATATACAATTTTAATTATTAAATGCCTTGAGATTGAAAGATTTAAATCCACAGTTCAGTCCTAAAACAGAATGAGCATCACTTTTTTTTTTTTTATCTTTTTCGTTTTTATTGGTACCAGGGATCGAACTCACGACTGCCTGCTTGCAAGGCAGGCACTTATGCCGCTGAGCTAAATCCCCAGCCCCCAAGCATCACTTTTAATTTAAAAACATTTTAAGGGGCTAGCGGCTTATCTCAGTGGCGAAGCATGTGCTTCACATTTGTGAGGCCCTGAACTAGCACCATACACACGATACACAAGTGTTTTAAAATGAAAAAACTTACTTGTCTATGACAGCTTTATTCATAACAAATACAGGAGACAGTTTAGGCATCCATCAGTAGATGAATATACAAGAGGTGATTCAAAATTACAGTAATTGTTTACTTTAAAAAACTTATTACAGCAATACAGACATTGCCAAGAATGATGGGATAAGTACATTCAAACAAGGAGAGAGTATTTTGGGGACTGATTGATGGCAATGTACCTTTTACTATAATAATTTTTTTTTGTCTTTTTCCTTTTTTTTTTTTTTTTTTGTCTTTTTCCTTTTTATCGGTACCGGGGATCGAACTCACAACTGCCTGCTTGCAGGGCAGTCGCTTATGCCGCTGAGCTAAATCTCCAGCCCCTAATTTTTTAATCTAAATGTTTATTGTATTTTTGATCACTTGCTACTAGCTATTTATTAGCTAACACATTTCTATCAAATAGAAACATTACAGTGTGTCTTCATCCACTTTATTCACTGATCTGGTACCGTGTGACCTTGGTCTTTTCCCCAAAGTCAAAATGACCATAAAGGTAAACATTTTACGTCAGTTCAGGATAGCAAGCTAACCACAACAGTACAACAAAAGACACTGGCTAGAAAGAACTTGAACTGCTTCAAAAAGTGGTAAGAATGATAGGATAAGTGTGTTTGAGATGGGGGGAAGTATTTGAGAGGAATTAATGGAAATAGGTCTGTTACTCTGATAAAGTTTAAAAATTTAGTCATCATAAGCAAACTATAATATGTATTTATATAATGCACCAGTCAGTAATATACCTGAGGAATTATTGATTTACATATTAACATGGAAGTGTTGTGTTATGCTAATTACTTACATTAAAAAGCAATACTGTATGATTCCATATATAGTGAGGAGGTCAAGTTCTGCATCACACAAGGCTGACCTGGGGCAGGGATAGGAGGGATCCGGATCCATACAGTGGTTGCCTCCAGCGGGGGAGGAGGCGAGGCAGAGCAACTGGGAAGGAAGGAACTTCCTGCGCGAATGTTCGGAAGTTGTGATGAGTTTGAGGTTAGAAGCTCGAACTCATGACCTCGCACTTGCCAGGCAGACGCTTATGCCCCTGAGCTAAATCCCCAGCCCTAAGTGTTAGGCTAATTAGACAGTTTATCCTAACTTTAGAGAATGTTCATTTAAGATTCACGAATTTTATTTTATGTAGTTTCGATACCTAGCACTATAGATATAAAAAAAGACAGGAAACTAAAATATATTGAGTACCAGCTAATGTAATACATGTTAAAATATTTTAAAAGGTATATTGATGTGTTGAAAAACTGACGTATTGACAGAGGGGTGGAAATGTGGGTTTTTTTGTTTCTTTTTTCTGTACTGGGAATTGAACTCAAGACTTTGTGCTTGCCAGGCAGGCACTGTACTGCTGAGCTGTATTTCCAGCCTTTGAGATGTCATTTTTAAAAGTACAATAAAATGTAGACAATAAATCAAAAGGTCAGGTATGTGAGTATTTCCTGTAAATATCTTTAAAATGTTTCGTAAAATTTTTCATAGCAGTGTTTTGGGAAACTAAATAACGTGCGCCATCTTCTGGAAGAATCTGGTATTGCAGATTGGCTCAAAAAGGCATGCTCCATTGTTCTCCCGGTTGTTGTGTTTTGAAATTTTATTTTATTTTATTTTACTTTTCCTCTTTGAAATAAAATTGATTTGGGCCGGAGGTATAGCTCGGGGGCACAGTACTTGCCTATCAGGCGTAAGGTCGTGAGTTCGATCCCTGCAGCGTACCCCGCCTCGCCCTCCCCACACACACACACACAGGAAGGAAATAAAATAGATTTGAAAAAAAAAGAGGCAAGCCCAACAAAGCATAGTTTTCATATGATTGATGTGTGACAATTTCTTCTTACTTTTCACATGCTCTGAAGGATTTTTCTCGTGTGTCCAAGCTGTCGTTTTTGCCTGGAAATCTTTCTTTCGTCTACTTAAATTTCACTTTCTCTAGAACAGGGTTGGTAGACTTTTTCTTTAAAGAGCCAGATAGTATTTTAGGCCTTTTGAGCTAAGAGGCAAAATTGAACATGTTTTTAGGTACTTACAGAACATAGAAGAGGATCAATTTTCACAACATTTATTTGGTAAAATTAAAAATGTAATATTGAGTACAAGATTTGCAAAGCAGATCTAATGAGAAGAATTAAATCTTTAGTTTCAAATATTTTTCTGCCGGGTTTTTTTTTTTTTTTTTTTTTTTTTTTTTTTTTTGGTACCAGGGATCAAACTCATGACCTCAAGCTTGCCAGGCAGGCAATTATGCCACAGAGTTAAATCCTCAGCCCCTTTTTCTGCTTTTTAGAAGTAAATAACAAGGAGCTGGGGATTTAGCTCAGCCTTCAAGCAGGCAGTTGTGAGTTCGATCCCTGGTACTGATAAAAACGAAAAAGATAAAAAAAAAAAAAAAGAATTAAATAACATTTTCCTAATTAGATTCCAA